>NC_029789.2:30322483-30371659 GCF_000816755.2 Arachis ipaensis
AATACTGTCAAATTTTATTTTAGGATGTTGGTAAGACAAATTTTTTAATAGTGTTTCTAGTAATTTTTTTGGGCTTCAATAAGGGTGACAATGCATTACGTGAGTATTGATATTCTTTCCTGGCAAGCAATTTAGCTTATTTTTGCCTGAGAATCAGAGACACAAACATGAATATTGCTTTTGTGGTGGCCATTTCAATTGTTTATGGCAAAAGCAAACTAAGATATGTTGGGAAAACCAGAACTCGTGAATGTAGTAACCTTAGTTATGTTGGACAATAGCTTTTTATTTTTGAAGTCATCTCTTTCTATTTTTCCTCTTCCTCTATTTGACTATAACTTTGTATATTGATCTTTCGTACATGTAAATACATGCTTTCATCAGCTTTTCCCCGTGTCTTATAATTTTCAGTTTCCTTCATGTTTTTCTTTCTAATTTGCTTCTCTTAATTCTCTTTAGTAGAAAGTAACGTGTTATCTCCATGAATATTACTTGTGGCAGTTATGCAAGCAACTGATCCAGTTGATTTGTTCATCGTACCAGGTATTTCTCTGGACACTTTCTGATACCAGCTAATTACCTGCGGTATGATCCAGATTTAGCATTGCACTATATTTCTCATCTTGGCAGGCCTTGCATTTGACAAATTTGGAGGACGTCTGGGCCGCAGTGGTGGGTAAGTTCTGAGATTGCTATCAATTGTTTCTTGTGTTTACATGTTTTGTTAAATGATGTTCCATTTCAGAATGAACAGCTTGGGACTGTGTATCTTCTGGATTTCTTCCATACATAATGAGAGACCATACTAGAAAACAAACTTGACAAGATTAAAATGATCAAGGAAATGAACATAATCAAGATGATGGGGGAGAGAATGAAGCAAACTTTGAAGAAGACATCCTTATTCTTTTCATCAGATTACTATCTTGCAGCGTTAACAGTGCATAATATTCCAAATGAGACCTACTTTCACCATTCCTTGCACCTATACAAAGGCATTCCTAAATGAGTAAAAGACAAAAATGTTTGTTCTTCCTATTTCAGAGATTTTCATCATCTTTGTATCCATAGCAGCATGTTCCCCCCTCATACAACTACGTTTGGACAATGCTATTTGCTCATACAAGTAGTCGGGGTTAGGGATGGCAATAGGACAGGACGGGACGGGTATTTAAGTAGCCATATCTGTCCTGAATACCCAGGCATTGCTCCATTTCCTTCCCCATTAGTTTTGCCCCATACCCAAACCCGTGGGTATATATACCTGCCCTGCACACTTCCCGCCCCACCTCGGAACTTAATTGATTTATAGTTTTTCTCTTTTAAAAAAAAATCTATACCATGAAGATAAACAAATTGAACTGAACTGAGCGCTCCTTATATATCGGGAAATTGTATACAATATGCTTCTGTAGTTCTCACCGTTGGTTTGTGTCTATTTTTACTAATGGCTTTCAGGATTGTTTAATTTTTTTTGCAGTTACTATGATATGTTCCTCAAAAATTACCAAGAGCTCATTAAGAAGAAGAATTGGAAGCAGCCTCTACTTGGTAAAAGTTACTTTGAAAGCCTTCCTGTCTAAAGGAAATGTACCAACTTCAGAACCTTGTCGTATTATTTTCGCTTGATTTACCTCATTTTCATTGTTTTTCAATCTATTGCAGTTGCGCTGTCATACTCTCTACAAATAATAGAGAATGAGCGAATACCTACCACTCCCTACGATGTTCCTGTTGATGCTCTTGTAACAGCTTCTGGCTTCATACCCATCAGCTCAGTAGCATTCAAATATTGTCACTGATGAGCAGTTTCTTTTTTTTAATTCTTTTTTTATCTTGTGAATCAGTTGGCTAGCAGTTAAAATGATTTAATAGGCAGGAGAATACATTCTTACTCGTTTGCCTGGAATCCTGATTGTGGTCCAAAATGAACATGCTATCAGAAGCTTCATTGAATCTTTACAGTCTCGGGCTATTTTGAAGCAATAATTACTGCCAATGGGAACACATCTTGCATCTTCTTTAGACGTTTTGAAGATTTGACAAAGTTTTATAATGCAATATAGTTTGATTTGGATGGCAAATTCGATTCTGTAAACCAGATAACTTGAATGCATTTTATCCACACTTGAGCTGCTTCTTTTCTAATGCTGGAGCCTCAAGCTTAGCCTTGACTAAGCCTTAAACTATATTAGATTTGTGAAGGCATCGAAATTGCAATTAAGTGATTTATTTTAAAATGAATTATAATGCAGCATATTAAAAGTTTAGACCATGACAAATTGACAATAGATATATTGTCATATTGGTGTCAAAGAAAGTGCTGCGTTTTTAACAGACAGCAGTTTTAATCAAGGGAAACTTTCAGAGCTTCAAAACTCAGTTGTGCAGCGGGGGATCTTCAAGTCTCTATCTTTAGTGAAGGATTACTTCTTGGTTTAATAGTCAAATTAGTCTCTGAAAGATAAGACATTCTTCAATTTCAGAACAATTTCGTTTCTGAAAGATTTTTTCAATCAAATTGGTCATTCAAAGATTACGAATTAATCATATTTGTTCTTCAGTTACTTCAATTACAATTTTTGTCAACGATTGGTGATGTGAAATGTTAACTAATAGCATACATGACACATAATACGTTGAATTGGACATTGATTAAATATGTTTATGAAAATTTATCAATTTAGTCACTAGGTCATATTAGGAATAGGATTTTTGCAATTGGGAAAATGACTAAATTAATAAATTTTCATAAATATATTTGGTCAATATCCAATTAGACATATCGGATATTATATATGTTATCAATTAAAGTTTTACATCATCAATCTTTGAAGAAAATTGTTAATGGAGTGACTAGAGAATAAATATGATTAATTCGTAATTTTTGAAGCACCAATTTGATTGAAAAAATTTTTTAGAAATGAATTTAAAGAATGTCTTATCTTTGAGGGACTAATTTGACTATTAACCCATTATTTCTTGGTAGATCTTACACGGTCAAATCAAAGTTTACCGCAAATCCTTTTCTCATAATATGTGGAGGAATAAAATACATTTTCTACAAAGAACTTCTTATCCTTCAACCTTCACGTACCACATTGAAGAAGTTTATGCAGCAGTGATAAAGAAGAAAGTGAAGGAGAGAAGAATGGAAGAAGAGTAAATTGAATCTTGAGTATTGTCACTTAATGATTGGAATGGGAAACAGAATTCTGTTTCTAAAATTACAAAGCTTAGTTATCACAATATGCTAACAGCTATATATAGACACAAAACAACACCTAACTTAACTAACACACTAAACATGGAAAGTGAAAACTATTAGCTAACTGAGTCTGTTATTGGAATAGAATCTCAATTTTCTTTAACTTTATCATCCTCCCTCAAACTCAATGACACTTTTGGTGTTGCTTTGAGCATGCTTTTAAATTTATCAAAGGCTGCTAGAGATAAAGGTTTAGTATAGATGTCAGCAATCTGATCCATTCCTAGAATGTGAATTATGTGAAGCTTGTTCTGAAAGGCTAAGTCTCTCACAAAGTGAATGTTGAGCCCAAAATGCTTCTGTCCTGCTATGATGAATTGGATTTGCTGACAATTGCAGAATACTTGCATTGTCACAATAATTGTTGGAGTTCTAGAATGCTTGAGACCTAGCTCAAAAGATTCTGCAGCCAAATGAGATTAGAAGTAGCCGCCGTCAGACTTCAAAATTCTAATTCTGCACTAGACCTACTTATAACATGTTGTGTTTTGCTTGACCATGCAACCAGATTGCTTCCAAGGAAGACATAGTAGCCTGATGATGATCTTCTATCATCAATGTCAGATACCCAATTTGCATTACAAAAATGAGTGGAAGGATGAAACAATAAGTCCTTCTTAGTGGAACCAACAAGATACCTTATTAATATTATTTTGACTGATTTCCAATGAGAGAGCAATAAACTTTGCATAAACTGACTTACCTTATTAACAGAAAAAGATAGTCCTGGCATTGTTAAAGTACAATATAGTAAGGCACCAACAATTGATCTATATTATGTTAGATCCGGATAGCTCTCAGAGCCATCTTTAGAGAGTTTTTTTTTTGGATGAAAGCATGGGGGATGGGGGCAGGTTTGGCATCACTCATGTCTGCCCTAAATAACAATTCTTTGATGTATTTAATTTGAGATTGGTGATAGGGCTGAACATGATTTAGTTAATCTAAAAATTAAATCTATTTTTTGGTTAATAAAAAATTTAATCTTGGCTAATTAATCAAATTGGTTTTATATGATAAAATTGGTTATTAACTGGTTATAAAATTTAAAAACTAATTAAAAAAAATTGGTTTTGAAAAAATAACTGGTGTTAAATTAGTTAACTAAAATATGATTATGATTTTTTAATCAATTAACCACATTTTGATTTTTTAATGTACACCCCTAGTAGGTGATATGCACTAGAAGCCATTTTCGTGGCCTCAATTCCTAAGTAGTTAAAGGTTCCAAGACTCTTTAATGAAAACATATTATGCAAATTGGACATTAAAGTATTTATAGCATCTGAATTATTACCTGTAACTAGAATATCATCAACATAAACCAGAATAAAATTTACATAAGAAGTTTTCTTTTGAAACAAGGAAGGATCTTACCGGTGCTTCAGAAGCCGAATTCAGCTAATGATGCAGAAAAAGTGATATATTAGGCTCTAAGAGCCTTCTTAAGACCATATATGGCCTTTTGTAACTTGCAAACTTGAGTTGAATCACCATTTTCAAACTCAGGAGGCTGCCTCACATACACAATTTTGTTGAGTTTTTCATTGAAAAATGCATTATTAAAATGGTATCGTTGGATTTGCCATTTAAAAGATAGAGCAATTGTAAGGATAACTCGAATAGTTGCTGGCTATATGACATGACTAAAACCTTTAGTGTAATCTAAACCTTCAATTTGATGATTTTCCATAGCAACCAAACGTGCCTTATAACGCATAACTGACCCATTTGGGTTTCTCTTAATAGCAAAAACCCATTTGGATTCTATAACAATTGAATTTGGTGCACTACAATATTTTGAGTCTATGGCCACGGTTTTTTTGGTTATGGTGAAAAACCGTGACCATAGAGAGGATCTATGGTCACAGTTTTTCAGCGTGACCAAAAAAAAAAAGCTATGGTCACGGTTTTTTAAAAAAGGGTGGCCTAAAAGGGTCTATGATCACGGTTTTTCAAAAAAGGGTAACCTAAAAGGGTCTATGGTCACGGTTTTGGAGGGTGACCTAAAGGGTCTAATGGTCACGGTTTTGGGAGGTGGCCTAAAAGATCTATGGTCACAGTTTTGGGGGTGACCTAAAAGGGCCTATGGTCACTGTTTTTTACAGTGACAAAAAAGGGGTCTATGGTCACGATTTTTCAAAAAAGGGTGACCTAAAAGGGTCTATGGTCACGGTATTAGGAGGTGACCTAAAAGGATCTTTTAGGATTAGTGTTTGTTAATTGATTATTTTGTTTTCCTACTCTTGAATGTTCTTTACCTTCTCTTGAAATTTGTTTTGGCTTTGTTTTGTGTACACGATAATTTTTTCGTACTGGTAAAGACAACAGGAGTTGACTAGTTGCTGCGACACCATTTATAACAACTTTGAATGTTCTTTATTTTTTGATAAGAAACTTTATTCGATATTACATGTAATGGATAAATTACACCTTATTTTGATTAGTGTTGTAATGGATATCTAGTTTTTAATGAAACTTTTATGATTTAGATTTATTGAATTTCTCATTCTTAGATTTATTTTGTGATTATCATCATTTTGGGATGTGATTATACTTTTAAAAAAATTAAATTTGATAAAACAAAATAGGCTATGGTCACCATTTAAAAATAGGGTGATCATAGATAAGCTATGGCCATGGTGAAAACGGTGACCATAGATAAGGCTATGGTCACGGTTTTAAGATGGGGTGACCATAGAGGCTATGATCACGGCGAAAAACCATGACCATAGATAAGGCTATGGTCACGGTTTAAGGAGGGGTGACCATAGAGGCAATGATCACGGTTTTAGGTGGGGTGACCATAGAGGCTATGGTCACGGCTAAAATCATGACCATAGATAAGACTATGGTCACGGTTTTAGAGAGGGGTGACTATAGAGGCTATGGTCACGGTTTTAGGGAGGGGTGACCATAGAGGCTATGGTCACGGTTTTTACACGTGACCATAGATTAATCTATAGTCACGGTAAAAAAATGTTGTCTAAAGTGTCAAATTTTGAAAATTGAAACTGTAACCATAGAAACCGTGACTATAGATAAAAAAACCGTGACCATAAACCTATGGCCACGAGAGAATAGGCCACGATAAAAAACCGTGACCATAGGTCCAAAACCGTGACCATAAATCTATGGTTACCCTTTTTACTAGCTATCATAGGCCTTTTTTATTTGTAGTGGTGGAAGAGTGACCAATTCCATGTTTGCTTTTTGGCCAAAGCATCAAGGTCATAGATCATAGCATTCTTCCAATAAGGAAGAGCCACAGCTTGTTTAGCACTTACAGGAGGATACTGTAAGAATTAAGGGTCAAGAAGGGTATTAGATAAAATTGTAGATAAGGCTTTGGGTTTTGACGTGCTATATTTGAATCTAGTTATCATAAGATGAACATTCTTAGTAGTAGAGTGTGTTGGGCTGCTAGTAATTGAATTTCAATCCCTGAAATTGGAATTGGTGTAGCAACATTTGGTGGTGAGTCAATATCATTAGCAACTGAGGATGTTGGACCGCTGGAGTGTCACCTGGAATAGGTGTGGAGGGAGTGGTTGAAGATGGAATGATTGGTAAGAGGTGAAGGATCTAAGGGAGATGATGAAGCGGTAGAAGTTGATAACAGCGGTATGGTAAGAGATGTTTTTGGAAATTGATTGTGAGTTGAAGGGGCAGAACTAGTTCAAAATAGAACAACATAAGGAAAAAATGTCTCATAAAAAATTACATGTCTACTAATGATGATATTACTAGTTTTGGTTAAGCACTTATAACATTTTATGGTTACATGCGTAACCGAGAAAAATTGAGTAGAGATTCATGGTCTCCTTCTTTCTAGTATTCAAAAAACTAGTTATTTTGAAGAGAACATGGATATATTTTATCAAAAGTTATTTTTAACTGAAATTAGTATTTTTTTTAACTTAATATATAAATTTCTGAAAAATCAATATTAGCCTTGAATTTTGAAGGACTTGTGTTCTTTCCAGAATATGCACACATAACGCCTAAAAAATTAAATTCTTATTTGATGCAATTCGAACAGATCTGAAGGATAAAACAATTTAAAAAAACTTGCAATTGAAATAAGAGATTTGTAGATGGTATGTTAGATTGTTGGTTTCTGATGACACGTCATTTTAAGTGATTTTTTAGTTCTTTTCTATTTCATTTTCTTAGGTTTTAATTTAATCTTTTAATATTTTTTTAATAGAATTTAATAAATAATCAAATATTTGGAGTTAGGATAGTGTTTTTGTGTTTTGTGGGAGTTTTCGGCTAAAAACTAGCAAGAATCAAAAGCTTTTTCATAAGAAAAACATAAAGACAGAAAAAGTGTGGGATAAAAAAGAGAAAATGTGCCATAAGGAACAAGGAAATGGAGCACGCTTGGCAGACCAACTCCCATGCCTAGCGGACAACATGCACGCCTGGCAGATGGGCTCCACGTTCCGCGGATGATCCCCATGCCCGGCAGCCTTCTCCCACGCCCAGCGGACTCCCATGCAGCTTCATCTATGTCCGGCGGTCTATGCTCCACGCTCGGTGTATGTGTGCGTCCTTGAAGATGTTTTTGGGTTTTTTGCTCAATTGTCTCTAATACAAGCCCAACTTAAAGCTAATTACAACTCTGAGGAAGTAACAATTAAGGCTCAAGCTTAATTATCCACATCATTAGAAGTTTTAATCACATCCAAAATATTGAAGACTCCAGAAGATTATTTCTTAATTCTTTCTAGAAATATAAGAGATTTAGTTCTTAGGATTTGATTTGAATTATTATTTTGAATTTGAAATTGAAGTTAGTAAGTAGTTATCTTATCTTTCTCTCCGAGAGATAAGATTAGGATAGTTTGAATTTGAATTTTAGAATTTGGGATATAAATAAGTGAACTTAGTTTACAGAGTGGGACATTCCACTCAGCATAGTTTTCTTGTTTTTCTTTCACTTTTCTATGGGTAACTAATTCTCTGTCAAAGGGTTAGTGTAAAATCCACACTAATAAATTAATTATTAATTATAAAAATTAAAAAAAATAAAATTTTATAATTTAAAGAGATAGAGCTAATTAAAATAAGAATTTTGACACTAATTTTAAAGAATTTGGCATAAAATTGAGTCGAACGGGTCAAACCGTACGAACCGGATCCGTATTACCATTGATTAAGTGAAAGGCAACAACCCTTCTTCCATTCCCTCATTATGTTTCACACCGGAAACTTGAGGAGAGGAAGAACACCATTAACAAACCCTTGTTCTTCATTCAATTTGACATATCTCCCAATCTGGAACTTCGATTGACGAACCGTCAACGACTACGCGTTTATCTTGGAATTCTTTACAAAACCCAGTAAGTAATTTGGTAAGGAGGTTACCTTTTCAGATTCGAATTTTCTCTCCCCAATTTCGAAAATTCCATATGTGGGTGTTGAGATTTTTTATTCTTTGATATTATAGGCTTGAATTAAGTTGAGAAAATTATTGGGCTTTGCTCCATTGATGCTTGAGAAAGGTAAGAATCCCCAAATCCTTGTGAAATCTGTGATTAAGAAGAATCTATATTGATTTAGTGATGATTATTTGTATTAGATTAAGTTGTAGGTTGTTTTGGGGCATGTTAGTGGTCATTGGTGGTGTTGGAGACTTGACGTTGGACTTTGGGGAGCTGGAGATCCATTTGGTGTGACTTTGAAAGCTTGGGTCTTAGCAGAATGGTGCTAATCATAGTGTTTCGGGTTTAGCGAAGAATCGGACAAGGTATAGTTTTGGTTTCTCGTAACTGAAATGTAATGTCTTGTGAAAACATAGACTAGGTAACCATAAAATAGGTTGAAGCATGTATGTATGATTAGTGGTTAGTGACCTTAAAGTAAATGTTGAGTTATCTTGAACTTGGGTGAGGAATGATGGTATTCATGATTTGTATTGCATGATTTTTATTGTTGGGATTGGAAGATGTGAATGATGAGAACTAGCCTTGACTGTGTGTTGAACAATGATAATTATGATGTTTTGATAATAATAATGATGGTGATGTATGTTGGACTTGGATATGATAATGGTGATGTATTTTGTAATATATTGTGTTGAATTGAATGTGGATTGGCTAAGTGGTTGTCATTTGTTATGAGAAAGTTGATGGTGTTGATGATGTATGCGTGCGTGCGTGCGTGCGTGCGAGTTGTTGGTATGGATTATATTATTGTTGAGAAGGAATTATTGTGTGGAAGTGACCATACTTGTAAAATTGGTGCAATTGGTATATTGAGTAATGTTGGGGCTTGGGTTGATGTGGTTTGGTAAGTTTTAAAAGGAATGGAATTGAAGTGTTGTGAAAATTGAGGTTTAGAAATCTTGTGAAAATTTTGTGAAAAGTTAATTTTTGACCGAATTTCGGTAAGCCATAACTCAGCTTCCGAACCCCCAAATTGTTTTAAACTTATTTCATATGAAAATTGGGTTCGTGAAGTTTACACCGTTTGAAGAACGGATGAAAAATATTTTAAAATGAAAAAGTTATGTGCGTCGGAAGTTCGGCATGTAAAATTAAAATTTTGCAGACTTAGCCATTTTTGACTAATCTGATGTGCATGCGTATGCAAACCCCTCCATACGCGGATGGGAGTTTCTGTTCGGCATGCATGCGTACGCGGATGAGGCAATGCGTACGCGTGATGGGCAAATTTCACTCCCACGCATACGCGTGACCTTTTAAAATATAATTTTGAACCTCTAAACCTCTATTTTCACTCTTTTAGCCTCTAAACCTCAATTTTATGGTGAATGGTGAGTAGAAGGTAAAGATGAGTAGTAACTTGGAGATGAAAAAAGTTGGAAAAGTGGAGAAGTATGAATGAGAAGTGTGTAAATGTGATATGTATATGAAGAATCTGGCCTTAGTGAATGACTTTGAATGATTATGAATGGATATGAATGAATAATGTATAATGTATAATGATTTGAAAACAAAATTATTTGTGATTGACCTGGTAAAGTTCGTGGTGGTTTACCGCTTGTCCAGTGTCGAGAAGTATGTGGGGTTCATGGTGGTGTACCGCCCACATGTTTTTAAAAGAGACTGGTGTGGGATTTGTGGTGGGGTACCACCCACATGTTTTCAAAAATGAATGTTTTGTAGGGTTCGTGGTGGTTTACTGCCCACATGTGTGTATTGTTTTTCTAATTGAAAATCTTGCGAGCTTCGTGGTGGTGTACTGCTTGCAATGGTGGGGTTCGTGGGGTGTACTGCTCACCGATTTTCAAGAGGACGATATCCAGGTTAGCTACGGGATGTGTCAGGTTTTGGCCAAGTAACCGACACGTGAGCTCACAGCCAGTAGGAAAGGCATGCATCATATGTATTTATGTGACTTGTTTGGTTTTGCATTATGGTTTGCTTACTTGAATATCTATGCTTATTTGCTATATTTGAATATCTACTTGTGCTTGCTTTGTCTGCTTTGTTTGTCTGTGCATCAGTATTTTGGAGGATTAGAGAAAGGGATGATGAGCTTAGGGGTTAAGTTAGGATTTGAGATGGAACCAAGAAGCCTTAGATACCTCACCCTGTTTATGGTTTAAAATTGAATCTATTGTCGGAAGTTCTAGGATCGCCTTCGGCTTTCCCGGGATCTTATATGTTAGTTATGTGGGCACCGTTACCATGCTGAGAACCTCCGGTTCTCATTCCATACATATTTTGTGGTTTTTAGATGCAGGATGTGAGGCTCCTCGCTGAGGCATGCTGGAAGCTTCTGATAGCAGAGATCCTTGTCTTTGGGGCTTTATTTTGGATATATGTATATATGTAGATACTTTTATCTCTACTGCTTATGTATTTAATGTATTAACTTCCTCTTAGAGGTTACTTTGGAGAAATAGGTTCTGTAACTCTGTATTTGGGTTTATTTTGGGTTCTCGTATATATATGTTATATACTTATGTGCTCAAGCCGGTTTATCTTCGCGACCTGAGTCCTGAGCTTTGATATTTGTACCTTGGAACTCCCTTTCGGTTATATCTATGTTAGCTCCTCTTATCTTTTTCCATTTATTGTTTACGTGTCGTGAGTGTTGCGCTTTTCGTTTTACCGTTTTCGATTTTAACTTTTCTTCAAAGGATCCTAGAATAAATCTTCTTCAATTATATTTTATATATAAGTTTTTATTTTTAGAAGTCGTAGCGCCTCGTTACCTCTATTTTACATCCTAGGTGTAAAGTTTTGTGTGGTAGGGTGTTACAAAAAGGAGCTCTGTTTATGTTTTCTATGAGTTATTAATCTATATTTATTTTATTTTGAAGTCTTACATTAAAGTCTCACCATCATTATCTTCTTTAAAATTAGAATTCAAGTTCTCTGTCCGTAAGCATTCAAGCATTCAAGTTCTAAAGTCCTCAATCTTGCCTTCTTCAAATAAGGTTTTTTTAATCTAATTAGGTATTTAATCTGATATTTTCTTACTCAATCCTTTAGTCCTTGTCGGAACGATATCCACTCATCGTGGTATTACTTGAGCGATCCGGTGCACTTGCCGGTGTCCGTGAGCTTCAATTTTTGCTCTTCAAATTTTTGGCACCGTTGCCAGGGATTAATTGAGAATGACAACATAAACGTCTGTTTAAATTTTTACTTTGATCTTTATTTACTGTGTTTCTTTTGTTTCACGTTCTTTTTCTTCTATACTTTCATTTTCTTTTTATTTTTTTTTCTTTTATTTTACGTTCCTTTTTCTTTGCTTTTTTTTTCTTTTCCTTTCTTTTAGGTTCTTTTTACGTTCTTTTAGTTTTTTTATTTTATTTAAATTTTTTTTGCATCTTTATTCTTCTTTATACCGCAAGGTAAGTTTGATTTTGTTTTCATTGCACATGCAAGGAGAGGAAGAAAAAAAAAAGGATGGCTGATAATAAAAATATAATCTGATTAAGGAAGAACCTCGCTTCTTTTTCTGAAAAGGAGAGTGAATCATTCTTTGAAGCATGAGAGAGGTATAAAAAACTGTTCAAAGGATGCTCACATCATGCCCTATCCGATTGGATGATAATCTACTTCTTTTATGATAGGGTATCTCAAACCTCAAGAACGATAATTGATTCATTAGTAAGAGGTTCATTAATAAAAAGGACATCTGAAGAGGTATTAGTAGCAATAGCAATTACAACAAACAATTTGAGGAAGGAAAGCCACAAAGAGCTGACTAAGACACACAACACTGGGGGGTGCTATGAAACAATTTGAACCAATCTAGAAGATCAACGTCAAGCTAGTGATGATAAAGAAAGGAGGCAACCCAACTATAGTTAGTTTTTCTTTTTCGTTCTTTTTTCGCTCTTTTTGTTTAGGATGTCTTAGTCATCACCATCATCTTCTTCTTCTTCCTCTTCCTCCTCTGTTGCATATATATTTACCCTCTTTTGATTTACGTCAAAATTTTTTTTTTTGGGTTATATGCCAAACGGCCATGCTCACATGAATTAGGAAAGCTCCTAGGGGAACATGCATGCAAAGACACCCGACGTCCTCAACTGATGCCGGGCATTTTCAAATCAAATACCCCTCATATAAAATCACAATGATTATGGTTTTATCTTATTCTTTTTCTTTTCATGCACATATGCTTTTATCCATGATTTACACTCATTATTCTGTCAATTTTTAAGTTTAATATAAATATCTAAGTTTGGTATAAACCTTTAAGTTTGATGTTAGTAACACCATGGATCATAAAGAACTGGCACAAGAAGTAGTAGTGCTGATAATTGAATAAACTTGGGTAAGATCAAGAATAAGATGAATCCTCTCTAATGGTGGTCAGTTATTTCTTTCCTTTTGTTTTTGTTTTTTTTCCTTCTGCTTTTAAGTTTTCTTTATATTTGTTTTGTTTTCTCTTCTGTTTATTTTTTTCTTGGCATGCATTGCATAATCTATCTTTTTTTGCTTATTCTATTTATCTCTTCTCTAAAAACTTAAAATTTGAATGCTTGTTCCTTCAATAACTACTTTTATGGAGGATATCTTAATGAAAGGATTGAATTGAATAATTCAAAAGCAAACAATAGAGGTGTTTAAATATATATGGTCACATTTGAAGAAATCTGAAATGCTTGAATCTTGAGAAAATGGAAAAAGAATATTCAAGAATGGAGATTTAAAGAAGTATTATGAGAATTCAATCATCATCAATTACTTGAAGCAATTTCAAAAAAAAGTGTGGAAAGATCAAAGAAATAAAAAGTTCCAAGGCTCTGAGCACCAATGATTAGGGTCCAGTTATGTGCCTGTGATGTTTCTGTTTTAAGGATAGACTTGGGCTAGTAAATTCGAGAGGCACCTTATCACGCGATAACTTGGGCCAACTGAAACGGGATTATCGATTGAAAGTTTGCTTAAAGAGTTGCTTTAAGACAAAAGATTAATAAGTCCAAAGAGGCTCTGGGCATCAACGTTTGGATCAAAACCCTAATTATGTGCTTGTGGTGTGACTGTGTCAAGGAGAGGCTTAGATAATTGGATCCAAGGGGTGCTTCATCATTTAGTAACTTAGGCCAACTGGCCCGAAATTATTGATTGAAAGTCTGTTAAGAACTGTCTTGTGACAAAATACTAATAGTTAAAAGCTCGCAAAGATCTTTCTCCCAACCCAAATAAGTAAATTGCCTTCAATTCATACAAATTCAAAGGATTCTCATAATATAATTTGAATTTTAGTTTTGAAAATTCCTAAATTCTAAGTATGCAAGATTTATGAAGGATAAGAGAAGCTGAATGTAACCACAAGAATTATCCTAAATTCCGCTTTTGTTTTCAATCTTAAAAGCTTTTCAAATCTTTTTCATTAAGCTAAACTCCGCTTATCTTTCTTTTTTGCTTGAGGACAAGTAAAGTTTTAAGTTTGGTGTTGTGATGATGACACGCCATCTTAAGAGATTTTTTAGTTCTTTTTTTTATTTCATTTTCTTAGGTTTTAATCAAATTTCTTAATGTTTTCTAATATAATTTAATAAATAATCAAATATTTGGAGTTGGGATTGTGTTTTTGTATTTTTAGGAGTTTTTGGCTAAAAACTAGCAAGAAGCAAAGCTTTTCCATACGGAAAACATAAAGATAGAAAAATCGTGGCGTAAGGAAGAGAAAGCGTTCCTTAAGGAACAAGTAAATGGAGCACGCTTGGTGGACCAACTCCCATGCCTAATGGACAACATGTACGCTTGGCGGATGGGCTCCATGCCCGGCGGATGATCCCAACTCCCGCGAATGATCCCCACACCCAGCGGTTTTATCCCACGCCTGGCGGAATACCATGTAGCTGCATCCATGCTCCGCAGTTTATGCTCTATGCCCGATGTACGTGTGCATCTTGGAAGGTATTTTTGTGCTTTTTGCCCTATGTCTAATACAAGCCCAACTTGAAGCTAATTACAACTCTCAGAAAGCAACAATTAAGACCTAAGCTTAATTATCCACATCATTAGAAGCCTTAATCACATCTAAAATATTGAAGACTTTAGAAGATTAGTTATTAATTCTTTTTAGAAACATAAGAGATTTGGTTGTTAGGATTTTATTTGAATTATTGTTTTGAATTTGAAATTGAAGTCAGTAAGTAGTTATCTTATCTTTCTCTCTGAGAGATAAGATTATGATAGTTTGAATTTAAATTCTAGAATTTAGGATATAAATAAGTAAACTTAGTTCACAGAATGAGACATTCCGTTCCTCAGCATAGTTTTTTTCTTTTTTTTTTCTTTCACTTTTCCATTGCTAACTAATCCTCTACAAAAGGGTTAAGAGATCTGTTTATATTTTCTATAGATTATTAATCTACATTTATTTTATTTTGAAGTCTTGCATTGATCTATTTCCTGATTGAATTATTCGTTCTTAATTCATTCAGATTAGTGGTATTGGAAGGCATGCTAATCCCTTTTGAATTCTTTTATTATAATTGGAAATTTTGATATTTGAATTAAAACTTGAAAACTCTTTCACAATACGCTTTGAATTCAGCTTGGAATAGTAGTTCAATTATTGTACGACACATACATGATTTTCAATCACTCTAATTTTAAATAAGTGACATATAATTTGGATTAGAATGAAAATTGTATTTTTCTTCTAAAGAATTAACTTGATAGGACTAGCTTGAATATGTGATATATAATTTCGATCTAAGAACTACTTTTAAATCTTATTAGAAAACTAAATCAGTTTTTGTACTTATCCTCTTGATTAATTAATTGACAACTAATTAATGCTTGAGAACTGAGGAACTAAATAATTGGAAAGCAGTTACTAAAGATTTTTCGTAAAGGATCTTTGCAAACTTCATTCAAGATAAGTAAACAAGGTTTGATTTCTCTAAAAGCATAAACATCTCCAAAGCCTTTGACTCTCACCATCATTGTCTTCTTTAAAATCAACATTCAAGGTTTTTGTTCGTAAATATTCAAGCATTCAAGTTCTAAAGCTCTTAATCTTACCCTCTTCAAATCTGGTTCTTTTAATCTAATTAGGTATTTAATATGATATTTGTTTGCTCAATCCTTTAATCCTCGTAGAAATAATATCCACTTACCGAGGTATTAATTGAATAATCTGATACACTTGCCTGTATCCATGAGCTTCAATTTTTATTCATCAAATAACATGCATAACCAAATGTTTTCAAGAAAGAGTATCAGAAGGATGCTAATGCAAAAATTCAAAAAGATATCTACAATCAGTGTTTGATGATGGGAGACAATTAATGATATATTGAAGACAAGAAAGCTTCATCCCGATGGAGAAAAGGGATATATGATCGTGCTAACATGGCTAGTGCTACTTCTACTATGTGCTTATGCTTCCTCTCCACTTTACCATTTTGTTGGTGAATATGGGAAAATGAAAATCTATGAGAGATGTCTTGTAATACAAGAAAAGTAAAAAAATACATTGATAAATATTCTTTTCTATAATCAGATTGGAGGGACTTTATTTTATAGCCAGTATAGTTTTCAATTTGATTTTTATATTGCATGTATTCCTAGTAAAAGTTTCTAACAATGAAACATAATACCTAAATCCATGGTAAGACAGATTTGGGATAGGACCTCATACATCTATATAAATTATTTCAAGTGGTGCATTGAATTGAAAACTATTAAGATTAAAGGGTAAAGCATGCATCTTGTCCATACAAAAAAAATTCACACACTTTGTTATTGATAGAAGAATTTGAAATAGGAATATTACATGAAGAGAAAACCTTCTTGACAAGATAGAAGTGGGATGTCCTAACCTATTATGCTAAAGAGAAAAAGAAGAGTATCTGGTAGTAAAAGGTTGTTGGTATAGCATAATTAAGTTTGTTATTAAAAAAAGAATAAACATTATAAGGCTCAGATTCAGATGAATTAGATGAAGCAATAGCCACCCTTTCAAACTTATAGATTCCATTTTTAAGTGCTCTTCGAAGGAGAATTATTTGAGTTGCATGAGAAATAAAAAAAATATTTATTAGCATGGAATTAAAAATAACAATTATTGACCTCATCGAATTTTTGCACACTTATCGAATTCCGAGACATATAAGGTGCATGGATAACATTACGTATTAAAAATTTCTTGTTAATATCAAGAGAAATTAAATATTTTTGGCCAACATGAGTAGTATGTGTCTAAGAGAACATGATAATGCTTGAGAATTCAGAACCTGTAAGAAGATTGGATTGATCTGGAATGATGTGGTGTGAAGCGCCTATGTCAAGGAACTAAGAACTATCTGTCATATTGGTTGTAGATGTGAGATAAGTTTGTGGATTGTGATACATTGATGGTGGTGGGACTGATAAATTCTGAGCTAGTGTAGAAGGTACTGAAACAAAGGATTGTTGCTAAATTTGTTGATTGAACCGATGAAAGCATGTGAGGACAGAATGTTCAAAATTGACAAACTTGGAATTGGATTTTTGATAATGATGAATTTTTAAATCTTTCACCTTTACTATAGCCACGTCCGGCTTTACGTCCTCTTATACCAAAGAAACGTCATCCTAAATTTCATCCATTATTATAAGAAGCTTGAGTAAAGTTTGACTTAATCAAATATTGTTCAGTTTTCTTGAAGCGCTCTATCATGTGTTCATATATAGGAAGAAGTGACTCAACCTCAGCCAAAGTGATGCTCTCAGCTTTTCCCATCATAGATGAGAGAAACAATGCATATTCCTCTCAATCCTTGTGAAATTGCTTTAATGTGATCGTCATTAGAGAGAATATAACTAATTAAGGATAATGCATCTACAATCTTTTGAATATTGGTAAGATATTTGAGTAGTGGAGCCACTTTTTTTTTTATAGATCAGATGAGTTGTGCCTTGAGTTGAGTAATCTAAATTTTGAAAACTTCTCCCAAACTTCCTAAGCGACCTTACAATCTAGCATCTTGTTCTTGAAAGACGAAACCATGGAAGTGAGTAACCATGTCATTAAGTAATGATCATGCAATTTTTCACTCCTTGTATTTAGCTGTTTCAATGCTTGCATCTCCCTCAGCATCAATACCGTATTGTGGAAGAATCTTGCTCTTGTAAGGATATGATCTTCTAGACCATTAGTTCCAATGATGTGAAGGGCCAATTGCTCCTGAAAGAGAAAAGTATTCTTGTTAGTTTTATCAAGGATAAGAAAAGAAAGAAAATTATTGGTGTTGCCTGTAATGGACTAGTTAAAGCAGGCACATCGCCACATCACTAGTTACTAACTAGCGATGATTTCATTTTCGAGTCACTACGGTTAGGAATTTGGAGTTTTGATTTTCGTGGTTCACTCATTTTGACGAGCTGGATTTGAATCCTGAGAGAACAAAAATAATAATATAATATTATTAGCTTAACTATGTTAATACTTCATCATAGATCTTTTATCTCTGAGATAATCACGTTATTAGTGTCATTTATACTAGTAGCTCATTTATTTATTCTAGGAATATAATTACTGTGATCTAATATATATAGTTTTAGTAATCATCTCCTTAAAGATATTTTAATAATTAGCATAGGTGAATAATCACCTAGGCATTCAGCCCCTCCCTCTAACATTGTCACCTCTTGTTTGCATCCGTTATTTGTGATTAGCCTTCAAGAGTAACTTTCACTTTCTTTCTTTTTACGCATGTAATAATACGGAGAGGGAATATGAAAGAGAGAAAAGTAAAACCTCCATATTCAGCAAACTTTTGAGGCTTGGTCATTTAAATAAAAACTTCAATGAAGATTTTAAAACCGATTAAAGTGTTCTTTTCTTTCTTCTCTTTTCAACCGTACTAGTTTTGGCAAGGTGAGAATTTTTCTCTTGAACTTATGATTCGCTTATTCGCATACGAACGCAACCTCGCACGAGCGCAGGATAGCCAACCTGAACTGAATGCCCGCGCCGCATGGGAGACTCATGTACGCGAGTTATGCAAAGTTGGCAAAAATCTTGAATGCTGCAAAATTTCAGCTTTATACATCAAACTTTCGACGCGCATAACTTTGTCGTTTTAAAACATTTTTCACCAGTTCTTCGAATGACATATACTTCACAAACCAAATTTTCATTTAAAATAAATTTTAGAAAAATCGAGGGTTCGGAAGCCGAGTTATGGCTTACCGAAACTCGGTCAAAATTTAACTTTTCCCAAAAAAATTCACAAAGATTTCTAAACCTCAATCTTTACAACAATTCAATTTCAACCCTTTTTAAAACTTACCAAACCATATCAAACCAAGTCCAAACACTCCTCAACACACCAATTTTACATATATAATCACTCCCACACAATAATTTATTTCTAACAACAACATAATTCATATCAACAACTCATACATATATATAACTCCCTCATGCCAAATAACAACCAACTCAACCATTCCCATTCAATTCAACATAATATACTTCATCATCATTTTTCAACCTCATATACAAGATTTAACACATCATTCATAATAGCATCAATCCCCACATCAAAATTGCTAACTAACATACATATTAACTAATCTCAATCATTCACATGATCAATAATTTAAATCTTATCTTACGGTCAATTAACCTACGTTTTCACAATACAGTATATTTTAGTTACGAGAAACCGAAGCATACCCTGGCTGATTCTTCCCTAATGCTCGGAACACCACAAATTATCGTTGTTTCGCAAATACCCAAAGCTCCAATCCTCTTTCAAATAGAAATTCATCAACAATTGTCCGATCTCAAGCTGTTAACACCGCCAATTGACCACCAATTCCATTAATTTGCCTCCATAACATATATATTAATCTAATATAACATATACATTACTAAATCAACACCCCATTTTCTATATGAATAATTTCACAAGGGTTAGAGGTTTTTCACCTTACCAACGGAAGCTAGGGATAGAACCCAGCAAATCCACAAAGCTAATTTTCTCATAAATACCAAAATTTAACAAATTCTCAACACCAAAGCTCAATAAATTTTGAAAATGAGATGAGAAGATCTGAGTGAGAAAAATCAAGTGTCTTACCAAATTATTTAGTGGGTTTTATAGAGGATTTTGATATGAATGCGTGGCTACTGACGACCCGTCAATCAGAGCTCCGGATAAAAAGTTATGAGGAATTGAAATTGGAGCCAAAGGTTTGTGATTTGAAGTTCAGTGTGTTTCTTTGGCTTGGAGAGGAAGAAGAGTTGTAGCTCTTATTAATTGTGGGCTTGGGTTGGGCTCTGGGCCCATTTTGACTCGGTTCAACTGATTTGGCCCGTTCGGCTCAATTTTGGGCTAAATTCTTTAAAATTAGTGTCAAAATTCTTATTTTAATTAGCTCTACCTCATTAAACTATAAAATTTTATTTTCTAATTTTTTTGAATTAATAATTAATTTATTCACTAATTATTTACTAATTTCTCAAGTTTTACAGCTTATAGAAACCGGTGAATGTTGTTTCAGCCTTTGGATTGAATATAAGGATGGGGACGCCATGGATTGGAGTTGATTTTCTAGACATACTCAGCCTGACAAGCTGTTCTTGTAAGGTGTGATCGCTTACAGAGGTATGACGTGAATACTCAGCCAGAAAGTTGTTCCTGTAAGAGAGTTGCTTACAGAGTTATTGCCAACGTGCCTAATTTGGTTTTGCTCTCGAAAAATCTTACCCGAACCAGCTGCTGAATTACGCTGGGAGCGGGTAGAAACTGACACATGAACTCATGACCTACATTACGACTAGACATGCATCATACTTGTTTGTCGCATATTTGCCTGTTATACTTTTTGTATTTGTGTGTGTTTACTTGTTTTTACTTCCTGTATTTCCTATTTGTTTACTATTACTCTGTGTTTTATGTTATCTGTTGTTCTTGTATCTTATGATCAAGCACTATCGACTAGTAATTATACAGAAATAATGAATTTAAATAACAACTTCGACCTTACTAAGAACCCCAAGTTCTTACCCCTTTTCACCCCCTTCAGATGGAGACAAGAGTAATGTTCTATGAGATTGACTCTTTCTTTATCTACGAGGATCCGACATTTGGGAGTTACTATTTTTTAGGCGCGAAGCCTCGTGACATTTGTAGGTGGCGCACTTATAGGCATTTGTAGCTACGTTTAAGAAGGACCCAAAAGTGAAAAAGTTGTTTTTGTTTCTCTTGTTTCTTCTGGTGGAGAAGAAAAAGTAAGAATTGCAAGATAAAGAGGAAGAATAAGAAGTAATGACGTTGTTTTAGTGAAGGGGCTATTTGTTTTAGGTTAATGTTTGATGATGGTATTATTGGTTCGAATTCAATGGTCGAATGACATATTTTCAGCTAACATGCCACGTAGGATTCTACTATTAAGAGATTAGAAATGTCTAATTACCCTATGAAGTTGATCATTAGAAACCAGATTGTTATTTTTAATTGTGATGAAGTAGGTAATCCTTTCATAAAATAGACAGAGATTGTGGGTGCGATTTTACTCTTCATTTTAAGAAAAAATGTAGTGGTTGTTCTTATTAGTTTAATATCTTTATTTAAATTGTACAATAAATATATAGAGAAGGAAATTATTTTATTATTAGATACTTGACAAGTGTTATTCTAATTCTAGAATTTTTTTATTTAAATAAATAAAATAAAAGTAATAATTACCGAAATAAATAATTTAAAAATATTTACCGATTTGCGTTTCCTTTTCATATCTCGTTTACAGTATAAATGAAATACATGGAGTAGAATCCCACAAGCTATAAAAGGATGTGTAACCCTTTGTATTCTTCACAAATTTTTTCTATTCTTTCTGTGTCTCATATTTCTCACAAATACAAGGCATTAATGGCCAGTAATAGTCCATACATAGTTGTGTTTGTTTATCCCAACTGTCGTATGAGAAACGGCGACAACGGGGTGACATTTGAGTGTGAGGATCCGACATTGTTTCGCACTCAGCGTGTGGAGACGTTGTCCAATTTGAGGAGTTTGATATTGAGCAAGTTCGGTGGTACAGAAGCGAGGGAAATCGGAAGGGTGGTGTATAGGTTACTGGCACCCATGGGTAACGGAGTCTTCCGGTTTTGACAATTCCGACTTCTAGGGGACGAGCATGTCCGACTGATGTTCGACATCCATGGGAGGATTATGGTGGAGCAAGTAATGGAGCTTTCTGCGATGGGACACAGTGGTGGTGGTCCTTCCGTACACTCGACCTACTTGTAAGACGACCGACCCCTCGCACCACCGCCTATTCATGTCGCCGTTCCAGTGGATGAGGTAGAAGAGGAAGAGGAGGAGTCGGACGAGGATTACGTGGCGGACAGTGGTGACAGCGATTTGACCAATAGTGGGCATGAGGATGAGTGTGTTTCGGAGACACCTATTCAGACTGTGGCCCGCCAAGTCCTGCCTCCGCCTCTTCCAATACCGGTGCTTTCGGCAGTTCCGTCTCACTATCACAGTCTGGATCTGGACGCCATGCATGAGAGGACTCTATTTCTTGACACGGGTGAAGAGGATTACAACTTAGACGGCGGTGTAGAGTTTCGGGTTGGCCACAAGTTTGGAAGCCGAGGGGCAGTGCTTCAGGGTGTGAAGAACTACAGTATTCGGAGGAGTGCGGAGTACCGGGTGATCGAATCGGACCGGTTAAAGTACCATGTGCGGTGCCGTCAAGCTGAGAATGGGTGTCAATGGAGCCTCCGTGTGGCCCTTCGGCAGAACCTCGGATACTAGTAAGCTTAAGTTTACTTGTGCTTTTCATTACTTCTATACGATATACTGAGTAGGTGTACGACATGGTTGAAGCAATCCTGTATTGTTGTGTTCAGGGAGGTTCGGAGGGTGGGTGGAGTGCACAATTGTCTAGCACCCATCATGTCTCAAGACCATTGTCAGTTAGACAGCAGTCTGATCTGCAGGATCATCTTGTCGTTGATTTAGTCCAACCCCTCTGTAAGCATTCCGATTTTGCAAGGTGCGGTCCAAGTAAGCTATCACTTCAAACCATCCTACAGAAACGTGTGGATGGCCAAGCAGAAGGCAATTGCACAAATCTATGGGGATTGAAAAGAGTCGTACAATAAGGTTCCGAAGTTGCTTTAGGCACTGCAGATCTATTTTCTTGGTACCATTTGTGACCTACGCGTCAAACTGTTATATGATGGACACCTCCTGGTACATGACTGCAGTATGTTCGACAAGGTATTTTGGTCTTTTCCGTCATGTGTCGAGACTTTCAAGCATTGCAAGCCATTTGTCTCTGTGGATGGTACGCATCTATATGACAGGTACGGTAGTGTGTTGCTTATTGCGGTGGCGCAAGATGGGAATAGCAACATCCTGCCTATTACTTTTGCCATTGTGGAGTCTGAGAGCACCGAGTCATGGTCGTTCTTTCTAACTAATCTGAGATGCCACATCACCCCACAAGACGGCCTGCTGGTTATCTCCGACAGATCTCAGGCTATCAAGGCCGTGCTTAACTCCATGCAAACTGAATAAAAAAATGTGTCCCACGTCAGTTACCATACGCTATGTGACTAACAATCGAAGAAATACCGTATTACAACACAGCAAGTATTTAAAATAATAAAATATTTAATTTCATGACTAACCTCATCGAACCGTAACCGATCGATTGATACCCTCCAGTACAGGACCCTGGCCTGATGCTGATCCCTACTCTGCTGCTGCAATCCAACCAACCTGATAGTAATAGAGATATATACGATTCATTAAGTAACAAACCATACGAATTAACAACTATGTTTAACGCAAAATGAAAAAGTAATATTTGGTTACCTCGTAGCTAGCGGATACTGGTAGACTCCTCTATCTGGTGGACACCACTGAGGAAACCTTTGATAAATCCAACTCATCAAAAGCGGAGTGCAACCGGTGATGTTCGTGACGCCCCACTGTGCTGCCAGACAGAGTGACTGGTAAGTCCAGGCCAGCACAGCAGAGCCCCAAGTTAACGCCCTACACTCTGCAAAGTCCCAGAGGAGCGGTAGCCACCGTACGTGAACCAGGTTGTTAGACTTGTCTGTCAACAGATACCTTTCGATCAGTAACATAATATAGCATCGGGCATACTGTCGGAGGGTCTCAGGATCGTCGGTCGGGGGCATCTAGCGGACACGATCACGCAACCAAACTAGCTTCAGCGTGAACGACTCCTTCCTCTATGCAGCCTACTGTGCTGCCAACGGAGGCCTGGCACCAAGCAGCTGCTCCACCATGGCCCACGTCTCCGTGCCGTACCACCTACCAAAGTCACGAAGGCACCCCCAACGGGGTTCTCGTGTGTGCGTATGCCTAGGTGGTATGCCACATCCTGTAGGGTGATAGTGACCTCACCCCACGGGAGATGAAACGTGTGCGTCTCCGGACGCCTTCGCTCAACGAGTGTCGAAATCAGGGAATTGTCAAATGTGAAGTCCGTGAGGGGCACCGTGTCACTGAATCCGGCCTCAGCCAGATACGGAACGATGGCGTCCGGTGGAGGAAGGGTATGGCTGACTCGTCGGGGCAGTAGAAGGCGAGGCGTATGAGGAATTTAAAAAAAATTTAACTTATAAAGAGATAATAATAAATTTTTGTACTCTACTTAAAAACAAAGTAATACTACTACTTAAGATCATACTATCATGTCTCTACTCTACAGATGTCTCTAAATTACTTATGTCGGTAAGCAAATCCTAATTAAGTCATACCAATCTTACACAAGCAAATATTGTTCTAAATTCATCATACAGTCCAAACCCTAATTAGCATTTTACTCAGTACTTGTCACTACGAGACTACCCTAATAATGTCCACATACTTAGATTAACCGAACAGAACGCAACTAACCTCGAAGTCGGCCGCCCCGGCGTAATGCGACGTCTCGTTTAGTCTGTTGATGTCCCCGTCGTTCCCCGCCTAGCGTGCATTCACCGTATCGGTCTCAAATATGGTTGAAAATGGTAAAAAGAGGGGAGAAATAGTTTGACTAAGTCAAAATGGGGTCCAGGAACAGGCTGTAAACGACTTATACTTATAGGCGTCATTCGGCCTTATCTCGTTTACTCTGTAAATGAGGTAGCCACGTTTGAGCTGACGTGTCATATCTCATTTACAGTGTAAACGAGATACATGCAATTTCATCTCGTTTACAGTGTAAACGAGATATGAAAGAGAAATACAAATCGGTAAATATTTTTTAAATTATTTATTCTNNNNATTATTATATTTATTTTATTTATTTAAAAAAAATCTCCTAATTCTAGGGGTGCCAAATTAAAGAAGCAAGGTCATCCTGTCTTGTGCCACCAAAAACTCAGCTGCCCCGCCAAAATAGAAAGTTTAAAAGTTCTAATCCGCCAAGATATGTTAAAGTACTAGTGTTAAACTCGTGCGATGCATGGGCTTATATTTAAATTTGACATGTTAAATTAAAAATAATATTTTATAATCATAAATTTTTCAAGTTTAGTATAACACTATCATCGTCATTATATAATAAACGTATTAAATATGCTGTTTTATCTTTTTTCAAAGTAAAATGTAAATGGAAAAGTCTGAAGTCTATAATATTCTTGAACCATAAGGAGGGAGACATAAAAAATAAGAACATATATAACTGTAATAATAACATGTCAATTTTATACTAAATTTTATATCAGAAGGCTAATAAAAATTTATCGACAACCTAGTATCTTACTAACTTCATTAGAAAAGTAATTGGCATATGATGTTGTGCTCCCTGTTACACATTTCATCTCAAATATGAAAACAGAGTTATAGATAAATTAGTTATATCTACAGTAAATATTTGTACAAAAGTGTAAATCATAACATGCTATTAAAATGAAAATAATATTATTCTTACCTAAATATTATTAAAAACTTCTTTGAACACGACATTTGTTGTTGATGACTTCGGATTGCCATCTTCATCCAGAATTAAAACCCTGTGGACACTGCGACTCTTAACTCTTGATAAAGCAACATAAAGTTTTCCATGGGTAAACACTGATTTTGGCAAGTAAAGTCCTACATGTGATAATGATTGATCCTAACTCTTGTTAATGGTCATTGCAAAGCATACTGTTAATGAAAATTGTCTCCGTTAGAACTTAAATGGCAATCCTGAATCTAAAGGGATCAAGTTCATTATTGGAATGTACACTTTATCTCCAATATTTCTACCGGTCACTACCGTCGCTCCAATTATGTTGTTGCCAAGTTCGTTAACTATTAATCGTGTCCCGTTGCATAAACCCGAAGTCTGGTCTATGTTTCGCAGTAGCATTACAGTGACTCCTGGCTTCAAAGTCAACTTGTGATTGGGTATTCCCAAACATTTAATGTCATTTAGGAACTTTGGTGTGAACCATTCTTATTGTACATCTTCATCCTCATCAGAACTCAAATACTCCTATACCTTCCCAAAATACTCAAGACGAAATCGTTTACCTTCTCGACACTCTCAAGCGTGGGTGCAAGAATTGCGCTACTCTCAAAATAACAGTAATCTGGCATATTTTGTAACAAATTTGGATATGCAAAGTCTACCAAAATTCATATTCGTATGCTGTTTCAGAACCTTACAAAACAACTACAGATGGGACGAGTTAATAGCTGATGACAATATATCATGTCTACTCCCTTTTGGAATCATCGAAAATATCTGTCTGAAATCACCTCCTATACAACAACCTTACCACCAAATGGTTGATGTGTCTTATGTTGATTGGTAAATGTGACAAGTAAAAAAATTTAAATTTAACAATCGAAACGGTTAAGAAATCACTTAATTAGGAATTAGTATTAGAATTTTAAATTTCAAATTTTTAAATAGAGTTTCCTAATTAGCTAGTACAAATTTTAAAAATTTAAATAAAATTTCCTAATTAAACGCTCGTTGTCCATTAGGAATATAGGAATTTGTTAATTTAAAAATGATTTTTTTAGTTTCATCATAAATAGTATCAATCTTATTATTTGTTGATAAAAATAAATAAAATTAAATACAATCTGAAAATTAATAACCTTATAAATTATGTAAATTTAGAAAAAATATTTAAATTTTTTCAAAATACTAAATTAATTCAATTTTGTCGAAACAATATTAGAAATAGAATTAAGTATAGAGAAATGTCAAATTAAAATTTTCTTTTAAATAGTATAAATAACCTCACATTTTAATAAGATTGGTAATTCTATTTACTTTAATATAATTTTTTGTAATTAGCATATTTGCTTATAAATTATATAAATTTTTTAAAAATATTCTCAAACCCAATTGCTTACTTAAAAATTCAAAAAAAAAAGATATATTTGAATTTAAATTTAAAATTTTAAACATAATACTTTAATTAAAAATTAGAATTAGATTTTTTTTAAATAAATACACATTAAAAATTAATAACTAACTTAATTATATCAACAATAATTCATATGAGAAATTTATAATTTTATGACATTATATACTAAATCAGAAATTAACAAAATATCAACGGTATGAATCGAACTGAAAATAAAACCACAAATAATAACCAAATAACCTCAATTTATATCTAAAAAAATTCTAAATTCTAAACTTAAAAATCGAAAAGAACCAAAAGAAAAATAACAATTCAAGAAAGACAATGTTTCTACCAAAACAAACATATATTTGGTATTATTCTATTAGATAGACTCTAAAAGGGATTCCAAAACATGTGCATCCAAATTCTCAATTTTCATTCTCAATCTTGATCTTCTTGCAAGTTGAGGTATCTCCTTCCACCTCCGAATCTTCCAACTTCGAGGATAGTTGCTTGGCTGGTGTAATAGCATTTTCCAACACTTCAGATTCATCATCGTCCGCAACTTCATTGGAGAATACAAGCAACAAAATCTGCGAAAAATACTACGTTAAATTAAAGACTTCCTTCTCACCTTTGATTTTATCTCAATAATATTTTTTTGAATAAAATTAAGATCTAACATTGAAAAAATAAATAAACAAAAAATTCATTTTTTAAACAAATACATTAGGACCTTCTACTTCCTCCCCTTCAATAATTGAGGATGCCTTTGAAATTGGAAGCAAACCACCGATGTAGTCAACATCCTAAAATTATAATAAATTATTAATTATTATTTATAAATTAGATACTACTAATTACCAAGGAAGCAAAAAATAAATTAATTTTTAATAGAAAGTACATTTATAACTGTACTCACAATTTGAATAGGGTGAGTTTTTTTTAATTTATTTATGAGATCCACATTATCAGTTATCTTCTTAACTTTATAAGAAGGTGAAAAATGTGGATTATCAGATATTTGAACTTCAACGATGAAGAGGTAGATCTTATCAATTAGGTTGAGCAAAAGTGTAGGTGTATCCGATAGATCTCCTTTCTGCAGGGTATCATATAATATATTAATATTAAATAATATAAAAATTACCATTAAAAATATCTTCACTAATGTTTTTAGAAATAAATATTGGTTAGAACTTACCAACAGGAGTGGATCAAGTATCTCTACACAGCTCTTTCCTAAAACTTGTTTTGCCTCCTTGTCAAAGACTACAAAACTTACATAATCAGAGTCATCAATGACACCAAGCTTTATTCGGTACCTGCTTCATAAAAAATAGCATAAAAAAGTATAATATAAACTTATTTAATATCTAATCCAATTGTGATTAGACTTTAAATTAAAAAAATAAATAAATAACCTTAGAGTTATGGATAAAATGAGATAGCCACAACTTGAATATTTGAAAATTTTTGTAAAAGCATAAGTGGATCTGATGTATTCACATTGGTCGTACCACCAGTCTGGAGTATCCATAATATGACTTATGGTACTTAAGACAACACAAACATCATTCTAAAAAAAAAACTTAATGATTTAAATCCCCTGAATTTGGTGAGTTTTTAAATCTAAAAGATATACCTAAATAAATAAGATGAATAAACAAAAATCATCTATGTACAACGAATTTAAATTATTTTTTCTCAATTTTTTTAGAAAAAAAATTACCGTATCTAATTCTTTTAACTACTCAATAATTTTGTCTTGATAAATTTTTAAGAATGCAGCCTCATTTGGAATTCCACTGATGTTACCCCAAGGTTCTTCAAATCTTACAAAGCTAGATGAATAGCAGCCATAACCGTATCACTCATATACGTACAAACAAATTGTCAATTGTAAGATTAATTTCTGCAATTTTGTGAATAGCAGCCATTGAAATAAATAGAAAAATTTTAGATTTTTGATACATGTAAAGAAAGGGATTGATGTACTTTAAATTGTGGTGCTATACATATCTCATAACTTATATTTTTATAGTTGACTCATAACTAAAATTTTTTAAATTTAATTGACTTTAATTTAAATTTGAATTAAACTTGCAGATAAAGTAAATAAATATATTAACAATTTTTTAAATTCTAAATTAACGTAAATATATATAAAAGGACGTATGTAGCTACAATTTTCTAAAAGAATCAACAATATTTTAAAAAATAGTGCTAAAAAATCAACAAATTTTTAAAAAATAGTGTTAAATTTAAAAAATAACAACCTAAGTAAAACAATCTAAAATTTAAAAAACAACAACCTAAATAAAAAAATTTAAAATTTAAAAAATAACAACCTAAGTAAAACAACCTAAACAAATAATTTAAATTTTGAAAATAACAACCTAAGCAAATAATAATTTATAATTTATAAATATAATTCTAAAAATTTCTAGTGACGACACTGAAGCAAATAAACTCTCAGACTCAACGTATGAGTGCTACATCAGCACATGAGCTTCCCATTTGTATTACTACTAGCATTAAACCCGTGTGATGCACGAACTTATATTTAAATTTGACATGTTAAATTAAAAATAATATTTTATAATTATAAATTTTTTTTAGTTTAGTATAACACGATCATCGTCATTATATAATAAACGTACTGAATATGCTGTTTTATCTTTATTCAAAGTAAAAAGCAAATAGAAGAGTTTAAAGTCTATAATATTCTTGAACCATAAGGAGGGAGACATGAAAAAAATAAGAACATATATAACTGTAATAATAGCATGTCAATTTTACACTAAATTTTATATCAAAAGGCTAATAAAAATTTATCGACAACCTAGTATCTTACTAACTTCATTAGAAAAGCAATTGGCATATGATGTTGTGCTCCTTGTTACACATTTCATCTCAAATCTGAAAATAGAGTTATAGATAAATTTGTTATATTTATAGTAAATATTTGTACAAAAGTGTAAATCATAACATGCTATTAAAATAAAAATAATATTATTCTTACCTAAATATTATTAAAAACTTTTTTGAACACGACATTTGTTGTTGATGACTTTGGATTGCCTTCTTCGTCTAGAATTATAACCCTGAGGCCACTGCGACTCTTAACTCTTGACAAAGTAACATAAAGTTGTCCATGGGTGAACACTGACCTTGGCAAGTAAAGTCCTACATGTGATAATGATTGACCCTGACTTTTGTTAATGGTCATTGCAAAGCATACTGTTAATGGAAATTGTCTCTGTTGAAACTTAAATGGCAACCTTGAATTTGAAGGGATCAAGTTCATTCTTGAAATGTACACTTTATCTCCAATATTTCTACCGGTCACTACCGTCGCTCCAATTACGTTGCTGCCAAGTTCGTTAACTATTAATCTTGTCCCGTTGCATAAACCTGAAGTCTGGTCTATGTTTCGCAGTAGCATTACAGCGACTCCTGCCTTCAAAGTCAACTTGTGATTGGGTAGTCCCGAACATTTGATGTCATTTAGGAACTCTGGTGTGAACCACTCTTGCTGTACATCTTCATTCTCATCAGCTTGACATGTTGTGTCAGAACTCAAATACTCCTTTTCCATCCCTGGAAAGATTGTCAAGACAAAATCGTTTACCTTCTCGACACTCTCAAGTGTGGGGGCAAGAATTGCCTTACTCTGAAAATACTTGTAATCTGACATGTTTTGCAACAAATTTGGATATGCAAAGTCTACCAAATGAAAGAGAGGGTCATCAGTAGTTGTAATCAATAGATCATCTGGAATTTCAATTTCTGATTCGTCACCAATAACAGAACCAATATTTCCATTTCCAACATCAAGTATCCAATTAGCAAATCTCTTCATTTCACCTTCATCTTAATCTGAAGAAGACATTAGAAGCCTCATGTTCGTATGCAGTTTCAGAACCTTACAAAACGACCACAGATGGGATGAGTTAATAGCTGATGTCAATGTATCATGTCTACTATCCCTTTCAGAATCATCGAAAGTATCTGTCTGAAATAACCTCCTAGAACAACAACCTTACCACCAAATGGTTGATGTGTCTTATGTTGATTGGTAACTGACATAAGATCTCTGAGCGTCCGATCAAGTGTTTCAAAGCACATTTTATTGAGTATTGGAGCTTCATCTCAAATTATTAAGCTACTTTTGATGAGCAACTCCACCTTTAAACTGCCATGCTTGATATTGCAAGTAGATTTATCAGTAATTGTAATGGGTATTGAAAGTCTAGAATGAGCCGTTCTGCCACCAGGTAGGAGTAAAGACACAATTCTACTGGATGCGATATTTAAAACAATCTTTCCTCTAGAACAAATAGTAGAAGAAATTCCATTGCAAATAAATGTCTTACCACACCCACCGTGCCCATAAAGGAAGTAAAAACCACCAAAGTCTGTAATAACAGCATTGAGTATCTCATCGAATACTAATCTTTGCTCATGAGTCATCTTTTGTTCCGTATATAAGTTTGTATGAGTCAACTCATTTGTGTCATATGCTAACTCCTCCTCTATTAGTTTATTCTGAAAAAGGCGAACATCAGACATCTCAGGACATGGCATTGATTGATAGTCTCTTAAAGATCTCACATTGCTGTTGAGTATCTTCTCAATCTCAATAAGGCAGAGGTTTTTCAATTCGTCATCAGTCATGTTAGTCCTAGCAAAAGCACATGGTGGTTTTATGAAATATTTAATAAGTAATTCCAATATAAAACTATTAATATCTCCTCTCATATAGTATTCCATCAGCTAATAATGTCCAAGTTGCATTCCAAACACGCTCTGGGTTGCTAATGCTATTAGATATCAGTAGCATCGCAAATAATTTTCTCAATTGATGACCAGATGCAAGTTCAGCTACCTCATTAATAGCTGTAATGAATTCCCTATCATCGCACAATAGTCCCATGGAATAGCAAGCATCTTAGAAGCTAGAATATGTAATTCTATTAACTGTCCTAATAGACTCATATGTTGTGCAATCTCTCTGAACAGCTAACAAAATTCTCATATAATAAATATCACATGTACCCGATGGAACATAGTTTAACCTCCCGATATAATACCCTCTTTTGCGTGGATGTCGTTCCCTTGCTTCTCTATCATAAACAAATTGATTTGGAAACTCAGTATATGTCAAAATTTGACCTGATTCAAATTTTTTATTGGCCTCCATCCATGCTAAGAACATCGTACATTTTTCTTCTTCTACTTCCACGATTTTCTCAAGATCATCATCGTCTTTAACGATGATATTTTGCTCTCCAGGCAAATGAAAGGTTAATCTCATCACTAAAGGCCAATCTAATTCGATTTGTGTGCTCTAATGAATCTATAATAACTATATAGCATATACCAAAGATTGTTTTTAATAGACCAATTAAAAAATTAAATGTTTAGTCTTTAAGTAATAAAAGTATATTAACATACGCTGGCTTTGTAACTGGTCGATATTGTTTGATGTTTGTTGAAGTTGTTGTTGACTTGTCTGATGACATGGGCTATCATATGCTCCACGTGTGATACCCGAATTACTAATACTATTAATATTGGCACATTGTTCTTTTTTATCTACAGAGTGTGGATTAGTAGTTGGAGACCTTGATCGATATGGTGTTGGGTTATTACCTAATAAGATAATTCGAGACATTAGTTTTGAACAAATTTTCTGTTAAAGTTTATAATTGAATAAATGGTAGGAAAATAAAAATACATAAAGGGTGTGTGTGGTTCAAGTATTACTTTGTTACAAAGATTCCATTCCCATGGGAATCAAATATACTCAAGGGGAAGGTGGGAATTGAAATGATGGGATTTTGATTCCCTGGAATCAAACTTGTTTAAAAATAGCTTTTCAAACTTTGAACCAAACATAGGCATATGATATTCCCATCTTAAAATTCCTAGGAATTATTTATAATTCTCCCAACCACGCACACACACCAAAATTGAATGCATATTCACATAAGCAAGTTTTAAAAAAATTCATCCAAAAATCAACCTGTATTGATGCTGCTATTTGTAATGTCCGACAACACCGATTCAAAATGCACACTATTGGAACTATCACTCGGATTTTTTGTAATTTTTTTATAAACAAATTTAGTAAAATATTATGAAGACAATATAAACTAATAATTTATTACTTGTCAATAGCTAAATAATGTATAGAAAATATTGTATTTTATGAAATTTTATTTGGCTAAAATATCCATGACCCACCACGCACATTTGCTCCTTCTTCTCTGTTCCTATTCCATCAAAAATTCTAAATCAATCATTATGTTTTGTTATATATTTATATCCATGTAGTTCTCATTTTCTCTCTATTTTTTTTTCAACCATTTCACCAACTATACTATTTGAATTCAACCTCCTCACTCCTCTGCATCTCTACTCAATAAATAAATAACTAAATGGTCAGTTTAACTTCAATGGCGGCTTTAATTTTCTTTTCATTCTCATTTATTTAGATACGTAAATATACTTTACAAAAAATAATATATATTTTTTCACAAAAGTTTTTTTTTTTCAAATAAATATAAGTTTAATCTCACAGTCAATAAATTCAACTAATAGTTAAATTTTTTTTATTTCTTTAAATAAATAAATTGAAAATGAATAGCTTATAATTAAAAAGAGAGAAAAAGATGAAAGTACATCTAGAGACAATCTAAAAAATAATAATGTAAATGGAGTAAAGAGAAAGTTTATAAATGTGACAAATAAAAAAAATAAATTTAAAAATCGAAACGGTTAAGAAGTCACTTAATTAGGAATTAGTATTAGAATTTCAAATTTCAAATTTTTAAATAGAGTTTACTAATTAGCTAGTGTAAATTTTAAATTTTTAAATAAAATTTTCTAATTAAACGTTAGTTGTTCATCAGGAATATAGGAATTTGTTAATTTAAAAATGATTTTATTAGTTTTGTCATAAATAGTGTCAATCCTATTATTTGTCGATAAAAATAAATAAAATTAAATACAATCTAAAAATTAATAACCTTATAAATTACATAAATTTAGAAAAAATATTTAAAAAGAGAAAAAAAATAAAAGTACTTCTGTTGTGCAGAAACAATTTAAAAGATAACAATGTAAATTGAGTAAAGAGAAAATTTATAAATGTAGCAACTAAAAAATTTTAAATTTAAAAATCAAAATAGTTAAGAAGTCACTTAATTAGGAATTAGTATTAGAATTTCAAATTTTAAATTTTTAAATAGAATTTTTATAATCTTTTGTAATTAGCATAGTAGCTTATAAATTATATAAAATTTTAAAAAATATTCTCAAACTCAATTGCTTACTTAAAAATTCAAAATAAAAGTTTATTTGAATTTAAATTTAAAATTTTAAACATAATACTTTAATTAAAAATTATAATTATATTTTTTTAAAAATAAGTACACATTAATAATCAATAACTAACTTAATTGTATTAATAATAATTCATATGAGAAATTTATAACTTTATAGCATTAAATACTAAATTAGAAATTAACAGAATATCAACAGTGTGAATCGAATTAAAAATAAAACCATAAGTAATAACCAAATAACTTCCATTTATATTTAAAAAAATTCTAAATTCCAAACATAAAAATCCAAAAGAACCAAAAGAAAAATAACAACTCAAGAAAAGACAATCTTTCCACTAAAACAAACATATGTTTGGCATTATTTTATTAGATATACTCTAAAAGAGATTCTAAAATATGTGCATCCAAATTCTGATGTTTCATTCTCAATCTTGATCTTCTTGCAAGTTGAGGTATCTCCTTGCACATTCGAATCTTCCGATTCTGAGGATAGTCGCTTGGTTGGTGTAATAGCATTTTTCAACACTTCAGATTCATCATTGTCCGCAACTTCATTGGAGAATTCAAGCAACAAATTCTATACAAAATACTACGTTAATTAAAGACTTTCTTCTCACCTTTGATTTTATCTCAATAATATTTTTTTAATAAAATAAACATCTAACTTTGAGAAAACAAACAAATAAAAAATTTATTTTTTGAACAAATACCTTAGCACCTTCTACTTTCTCCCCTTCAATGATTGATGAAGCCTTTGAAGTTGGAAGCAAACCACTGGTGTAGTCAACATCCTAAAATTATAATTAGTTATTAATTATTATTTATTTATAAATTAGATACTACTAATGACCAAGAAAGAGAAAAATAAACTGTTTTTTAATAGAAAGTACACTTATAACTGTACTCACAATTTGAATAGGGTGAGCTTTTTTTAATTTATTTATGAGGTCCACATTATCAGTCATCTTCATAACTTTATAAAAAGGTGAAAAATGTGGATTATCAGATATTTAAACTTCAACGGTGAAAAGGAAAGTCTTATCAATTAGGTTGAGCAAAATTGTAAGTGTATCCGATAGATCTCCTTTCTGTAGGGTATTACATAATATATTAATAATAAATAATATAAAAATTAACATTAAAAATGTCTTCACTAATGTTTTTAGAAATAAATATTGGTTAGAACTTACCAATAAGAGTGGATCAAGTATCTATACACAATTCTTTCCCAAAACTTGTTTTGCTTCCTTGTCACGAATCGAGACACAAGAACCCTCTTAACCGAAGCGTGTATTTTTCCTCCCTAGAATTGATAAACAAAAATCAAAGAACAATTAGATGGGGATAAACAAATAAATTTAAAATATAAATAATATAAATTTAAAATAAAATAAAAAAAATATTAGTAGAAAACTCACGTCTTCATCGAGCCAAACCATCTCAATTGAGTATGGCAATGAAGAATTACCGTAACTTGGTAGTGTCTATAACCGTATCACTCGTATACATAGACACAAATTGTCGATTGTAACTTTGATTTCTGCGATTTTGTGAATACCATCCATTGGAATAAGTAGAGAAATTTTAGATTTTGCATGTATGTAAAGAAAAGATTTGATGTACTTTGAATTGTGGTGCTACACATATCTCATAACTTATACTTTTATAGTTGATTCATAGCTAAAATTTTTTAAATTTGATTGACTTTAATTTAAATTTGAATTAAATTTGTAGATAAAGTAAATAAATATATTAACAATTAGCGACACGTCAACATATGAACTCCCCATTTGTATTATTATAAAGATTATAAAGATAAAGATTAACTCCATATATCTTAGATAGAATTTTAATAATTAACAAAGATAAGTATAAGTGAAATCACCAATATATACACATATTACAGTTTGTTTAATTGTTTTAAATTACTAGAGACTTTTTTCTAAGTAATAACTGTTAGCTATAGTAATTTAAAATCTGAAAAGCACTCTACGGCAAAGTTATAATATCAGAACGAGCTCTTGATATATACCAGTCAACTTTGGCATTGAGACCGGTCACAATTCAAAAACCTCAGAAATCGATAACGTGTAAAATAAACCTCAAAATTGGTGTTACATGCAAAACAAATGTTTAACTCCAAATATTTATGAGCATGTTCAATAAGCTAACCGTTTGAAATAGTTTCTCTGGCCACTATGCGGAATAGTAAGAAAGCATGTTTCGTGTGGAAAAAAATATTGTAGCTCCAAGAAATAATTTTCCAGTTTACTAGTTTAAGGAATCAAGTGATAGTAAAAGAAGAATGAATTTTCAATGAACAAATGGCGTCATCATACTATATGTGCAAGTCAAAACCCTAAACAAGCGTAACTAAAAAAAATGCTACAAAAATTCTAAGTATTTAAAATCTTTCAAGTTCTTCATTCATTCTTCTTAATTAAGAGAAAACTCTTCTCATTTAAAAAAAGTACTAGTGTTAAACCCGTGTGATGCACGGACTTATATTTAAATTTGATAAGTTAAATTAAAAATAATATTTTATAACCATATATTTTTTAAATTTAGTATAACACTATCATCGTCGTTATATAATAAACGTGTTAAATATGTTGTTTTATCTTTATTCAAAGTAAAATATAAATAAAAGAGTTTGAAGTTTATAATATTCTTGAACCATAAGGAGGGAGACATAAAAAAATAAGAACATATATAACTGTAATAATAGCATATTAATTTTACCCTAAATTTTATATCAAAAAATTAATAAAAATTTATCGACAACCTAGTATCTTACTAACTTCATTAGAAAAGCAATTGGCATAGGATGTTGTGCTCCTTGTTACACATTTCATTTCAAATTTGAAAAAAGAGTTGTAGATAAATTAGTTATATCTATAGTAAATATTTGTACAAAAGTGTAAATCATAACATGTTATTAAAATGAAAATAATATTATTCTTACCTAAATATTATTAAAAACCTCTTTGAACACGACATTTCTTGTTGATGACTTTGGATTGCCGTCTTCGTCTAGAATTAAAACCCTGAGGCCACTGTGACTCTTAACTCTTGACAAAGTAACATAAAGTTGTCCATGGGTGAACACTGACCTTGGCAAGTAAAGTCCTACATGTGATAATGATTGACCCTGACTTTTGTTAATGGTCATTGCAAAGCATACTGTTAATGAAAATTGTCTCCGTTGGAACTTAAATGGTAATCCTGAATCTGAAGGGATCAAGTTCATTCTTGGAATGTACACTTTATCTCCAATATTTCTACTGGTCACTACCGTCGCTCCAATTACGTTGCTGCCAAGTTCGTTAACTATTAATCTTGTCCCGTTGCATAAACCTGAAGTCTGGTCTATGTTTCGCAGTAGCATTACAGCGACTCCTGCCTTCAAAGTCAACTTGTGATTGAGTAGTCCCGAATATTTGATGTCATTTAGGAACTCAGGTGTGAACCACTCTTGTTGTACATCTTCATTCTCATCAGCTTGACATGTTGTGTCAGAACTCAAATACTCCTTTTCCATCTCTAGAAAGATTGTCAAGACAAAATTGTTTACCTTCTCGACACTCTCAAGCGTGGGTGCAAGAATTGCCCTACTCTGAAAATACCTATAATCTGACATATTTTGCAACAAATTTGGATATGAAAAGTCTACCAAATGAGAGAGAGGGTCATCAGTAGTTGTAATCAATAGATCATCTGAAATTTCAACTTCTGATTCATCACCAACAACAGAGCCAATATTTCCATTTCCAACATCAAGTATCCAATTAGCAAATCTCTTCATTTCACCTTCATCTTGATCCAAAGAAGACATTAGAAGCCTCATATTCGTATGCAGTTTCAGAACCTTACAAAATGACCACAGATGGGATGAGTTAATAGCGGATGCCAATATATCGTGTCTACTTCCTTTCGGAATCACCGGAAGTATCTGTCTGAAATCACCTCCTAGAACAACAACCTTACCACCAAATGGTTGATGTGTCTTATGTTGATCGGTAACTGACATAAGATCCCTGAGCGTCCGATCAAGTGCTTCAAAATGGCAGTTGTACCTTCCCTCGCATACAACATATTGAGAACTCAAAATTGGATCCTGTTTTGGACTTCTCTGATCTCTTCTCATACCACATCATGGCGTCGCAATGCCGAAAAAAATTCTGGGTCACCAATATCTATCACATCTAATAATTATCAAGATAATAAATTATTTCAGTTATATCTGCAACAAATACTTTATATAAAATATACCTTTCTTTCACGATGTTAAGTATAAAAATAATATTTATAAAAGATTACCGAAGATACAATTTATGGATTAAAAAGATGAGATCATATAATACAATTTCATTATGCCAACCTCAAGATTTAAGTTTTACATGCACGTTAATCAAACAATAAGAATTATAATAAATCAATGTTCAAATACAAAAATTATAATATATAACCATATTTTAGTTTGAATTTTAAAACTTGAACACTAAACGATAATTTTTTGTTTATAAAAAGCATAACAATAGTAAATAATAGAGTGCTGATATTGCTACTTCTTAAATTACCTGTATTCTCAGCAACATCGAATATGGCTAGGTATTCAATTTGCACAGAATCATCTAATATAGTCGTGTTTTCAGTAATATCCTCAACTTCTTCAAAAAATTTTAAAAGATTTATAGTCAATTCCTTCAAAAATATTTTTCTTTGTATCAGGTGTCTTTCTTTTTCAGCTATGCACACTTCTTCTAATTCTTTAGTATCTAAATTTGAATTAGATGTACTTGCTCCTGTAATCATTAGAGATAATACATCAAGTACTTTATATTATAAAAAAAGAAAAATGAATATATGTTAAATGTTTGAATAAGCTGAATTATGAATATATATTATGAAGGTAGTATTAAAGATAAAAGAAGTAAAATTTTAGCTTTGTGATAATTACAATCTATCATGCTTATCTTACCATGTCTCTTTTGAAGTAGTATAGTCTTCCCATTCAATCTTGCATCACTTTGCAATCTAATTCGATTTGTGTACTCCAATGAATCTATAATAATTATTTAGCATATACCAAAGATTGTTTTTAATAGACCAATTGAAAAGTCAAATATTTGGTCTTTAAGTAATAAAAACATATTAACATACGCTGGCTTTGTAACTGGTCGATATTGTTTGATGTTTGTTGAAGATGTTGCTGACTTGTTCTAATGACATGGGCTATCATATGCTTCACGTGTGATACCCGAATTACTAATATCACTAATATTGGAATATCGTTCTTTTTCATCTAGAGAGTGTAGATTAGTAGTTGGAGACCTTGATCGATATAGTGTTGGGTTATTACCTAATAAGATAACTCGAGATATTAGTTTTGAACATATTTTCTGTTAAAGTTTATAATTGAATAAATAGTAGAAAAATCAAAATACATAAAGTGCATGTACATTCACATAAGTAAGTTCCAAAAAAAATTCATCCAAAAATAAATCTGTATTAATGCTATTTGTAATGTTCGACAACACCAATTGAAAATGCACACCATTGGAACTATCACTCGAATTTTTTATAATTTTTTCATAAACAAATTTAGTAACATATTACAAAGACAATGTAAATTAATAATTTATTACTTGTCAATAGCTAAATAATATATAAAAAACATTGTATTTTATGGGCTTTCATACGGCCAAAATATATTATTCTAACCTATAGATACAGCTCTAAACAATTTTGGGTGCTGAACAGGATCTACAAAATATATTATTCTAACCTAAAAACAAAAATGATAAAATAATTAATTTATTTTTTTATATGAAGTCTACCTTAAATTGTGCTTCGCTTTGTATTTTCTTTGTCTTTTAATATCAATTTTCTCTTCAATATAATCTTGCTTCTCTTTGGACTTCTTGCATCTTTCAATATATACCTAAAAATATTAAATAAATAAATTTTTTAACCAATTAAAAATATATATACATTATACATAATACATTTTTATTATCAAATTTTTTATATTATTAAAAAAATAAAGTAGTACACATATGACAGCGTTTGTTTTTGGTATACATGTCCATCAAAATATAGACACAGGAGTACATGTATAGTGTTTGTTTACTGAGACAAAAATGATGAAAGACCTAGTCATACACAAACACCCATTAAAAACATGTATTTTGTGTCTCTCTAAAATGCTGAAACACTAATTTTTAACTTGAGACACTAATTTTTTTACAATTTTTTCTCATGTCTAACTTACCAAATAGAATATGAAATTAGTGTCTTCTTGTGTCTATGTAAAATCGCACATGTTTTATTTTCAATGGCTGCTTTAATTTCTTTTTTATTCTCATTTATTTAGTTACCTAAACATATTTTACGAAAAATAATATATATTTTTTTACAAACGTATCTTTTTTCAAATAAATATAAGTTTAATCTCACGATCAAAAAATTCAACTTATAGTTAATTTTTTTTTCATTTTCTTAAATAAAGAGATTGAAAATGAATAACTTATAAGTAAAAAGAGAGAAAAAGATGAAAGTACCTCTATTGTTGTGTTGAGATAATCTAAAAAATAACAATGTAAACGAAGTAAATAGAAAAAAATTATAAATGTGACAAATAAAAAATTTAAATTTAAAAATCAAAACGGTTAAGAAGCCACTTAATTAGGAATTAGTATTAGAATTTTAAATTTTAAAATTTTAAATAGAGTTCCTAATTAGCAAAATTTGAAAATAACAACCTAAACAAATAATAATTTAAAAATTCTAAACTAATGTAAATCTTTATTTATAGTAATATTAGTATGTAACAACCGAAGAATAATTAACGTAAATTTTTTTAAAACTCTAAATTTCTTTAAAAGAATTTATGTAGCTGCAATTTAAAAAAAAAATCAACAAAATTTTAAAAAATAATGCTAAAAAGAATTAACAGATTTTTAAAAAATAGTGTTAAAATATAAAAAAAGAACAATCTAAGTAAAATCTAAATAAAATTTAAAAAATAACAACTTAAATAAAATAATTTGAAATTTAAAAAATAACTAAATCTGCAAATAAAAAAAAAAATCAACAAAAATTTAAAAAATAATGCAAAAAAAATTAACAGATTTTTTAAAAATAGTGTTAAAATATAAAAAAGAACAACCTAAGTAAAATCTAAATAAAATTTAAAAAATAACAACTTAAATAAAATAATTTGAAATTTAAAAAATAACAACCTAAGTAAAACAACCCAAACAAATAAAACAATTTAAAATTTAAAAAATAACAACGTAACTAAAACAACCCAAATTTAAAATTTGAAAATAACAACCTAAGCAAATAATAATTAATAATTTATAAATATAAATCTAAAAATTTCTATTGACGACACGTAAGCAAATAAACTCCCAGACTCAACGTATGAGCGCCACATCAGCAAATGAGCTCCCCATTTGTATTACTATAAAGATATATAGATTAGTTTTTGTAATCTAGATCTTGAAATTATATATCACAACATAACTAGATAATGTTTTGGAACAAATATCCGATTTCGTATGTGTCTCATACACAAAATTTTTTATTTATTGTATCCTAATTCAATAGTAATCAAAAGTTTAGTTTAATAAGATTATTTGTGACAAGAATATCTAAAATTTTTTAATCTATTTTGATCCGAGTCATTGCTTTAATTACTTGAAATAGAAGGCTAATGAAAAATATACCAAATGTACTTAGATTTTGTGTTGTCTCTAAATGAGAACTTAATTAACTTGAGAAAATTTGAATAAATAATCTCTTTTAATAGGTAAATTTTACTCTACCTTTTCTATAATAATATATATATTACCCTCTATGACATGTCATCTTTTAATTGGTTGCTATGTTAACTATAGTTAAACTATTGGTAATTAAATTATAGCCCAAAGTGGGTAATTATATAATTTATTAAAATGTTAAAAATTCAGTCTTTTATTCTTTTCCAAATCAGCCTCCCACACAATGAACCTTAATCTTCTGTATTTCCTCCCCCGTTCCGACACCGTCGCCGCCACCCGAGGATAACCGTCTCATTGGGTGCCCCATTCTCTCCATCTGTCGTGCCATCTCCGTGCTCGAAAGCATCGCCGCCGCCGTCGTCACAAGCAACGCCGCCTTCCTCACGGTATCCTTCCCTCTCATGAAATTACGTTGCAGAATCCCTTATCCATTCTGCAATAACCACCAAGTGTGATGAACATTAATCAAATGGCTTTTTTAACTTGTTCATCGTCTTCATCCTTCTCAACAAAGCTTCCTCTTCATTTCTCAACACCTCTAAAAAGAACAAGAAGAAGAAGCAACCACGATTTTTTAAGAATGGTGACTCGTTCCTGTCTCGATGATAGTTCAGCACTTCTCCGAGCAGCTCAATACACTGTATGCCTATGAAACTTGAATTCCCAGTTCTGCAGCTTTCAAAGTTTGCAACTTTGCAATTTACTATGTGTGATCAATGTATGGTTTTTCATGCATGCCAATTCAGAATTCACTAGCTTTGTTATCATAATCCCTAGTTTCATGTTTTACTTAGCAATGTTTGTCAAAAATCCTTTCTCTTTTTGTTGGGTTGCTTTCTGTGAATTAGTTGATACAGTATTGCATTCTTGTTGTTGATGCCTAGTGTTGTAATGTATGCAGCTTTTTGTTGTCCAGATTTTAGGGTTACTAGGCTTATGTTGGGATTAAAACTCCTTTTTTATGCATAGTGATTTTCCACATTGTTGGAAGATGAATGATTTTGTAGATATGCTGTTTGATAGGTAGACACATATGTGAAAAGTGGAATGGCTGTAAGATTGGGGTTTGGTCACGCTTCTTGTATGGCAATTCAGCATTTGGGTCGCCAGCTTCGTACCGGTAATTTGAAGGACATAGTAGGGATTCCTATGTGAGTTCTTTCTCTTTGGCACTTTATATTTCTTCTTCCCTTCCTTTTTTATATTATCAGTCATTACTATGTTGTTTCAATGATGTTAGTTATTTGAATTAGCCATATTCTGAATTTTGGTCACTTTCCACAATGAAAATATCTTTATACAATGGGAATTTCAATCAAACCAATGAACTGTTGAACCTTAATGCATTGGTTGTTCCAAGTCTGTTGCAAGTGCAAGTGAGGCAGCAAAGTCTGGGATACCATTGGATACCTACCAAGACAGTACTCAAGTGTGCATAAAAATAATTAGCTTCTACATTTTTCTTTAATGTTGAGTGTTTCTTGTTTTAGAGGATCTTGGTTGCCTGAAACTTGAATTTAAGTAAAAGGTGGAAATGTGTAAAGTAAAGTGGATTTTTTTTCTTCTTTTCATTCTATTCCTCTAATACTTGAAATCTTAGTTCATAATCACTAGCAATTGCTCCATTGTAGATTGATTTTACCTTTGATGATGCTGATGCTATAGAAGAAGGGACACTTGTTACTATCATTGGGCGCCGTCGTCACAAGCAGTGCCGCCTTCCTCACGGTATCCTTCCCTCTCACCCAATATTATTATTATGAAGATCGATACATGGATGGATAGATGATAAGCATAATTTCTTTGTATTTTGGGGGTACATGGATCAGATATTTTTCCATCTACGCATTCAACTTATCATTCGCAGGTCTGCAAACTCTCTAAATTGCTGTTGTAATGAATAAGCCTCGTTCTTTCTGCAGTTTGCTTGACTTTAATATTCATTCTGAAGCAAGATTTCAGACATCCTAACCACTTCTGGATTTGTTCTAGGCAAGTGGACCTCTTGGGATTGGATTAAGGCCATTAAATTCTCCAAATACAGTCTCTAGTATGGGTCAGTATGACCAGATCCTCCAGCAGTATCAATAGCACCAGAAGTTGTCGTAGTTCCGCCTTCAAATGTCAACCGTAAATTAGTTGTTTGGGGATCAGGGCATGAAAGCTATGCAAACTGCACAATCCACACCAGATCCATTTGGTTTGCTTGGCTTGTTAAGTGTGATCAGGATGAGTGATCCAGACTTGACATCTCTTGCACTTGGATTGATCTTACTACACTTGGATTAAATTTGAATTCATCTGAAAATCTACACAAGACGTTTGGGTCTCCATGGTCCGATGAACCTGCAAAGGGTGATCCAGAGTTTAATGTGCCACAATGTTATTACGCAAAGCAGCCCCCTGCTTTACATGTGAGGTTTTTTAATTATGCCATAGAATCGATTTCTTTATTTGCAAATCCTTCATTAGGCTTACTGCTTGTTGCATGATGCAGCAAGGTTACCTTTCAAAGTTTTCAGTGGAAACATTGTTTTACATATTCTACAGGTTTGCAATTACATCTTACTTGATTTCTAATTGGCTTGCTTAGTATTATAATTAACCAGTTTTTTCCTTGGTTGCAGCATGCCCAAAGACGAAGCACAATTATATGCTGCAAATTAAATGAGTTGTATGCACATGCCCTCCAATTCTTCTTTTTTTTTTTGTTATTTATATTTTATTTTTCTGTGGTTAGGGCTTATTTCCAAATTATGTTGGGATGGTTACAATTTGGGAGCAATTAATGGTTAAATCAGTCAATACTTGGTAACCTTTCTTTGTTTATCAGTCACTGATTTTAAGTATTCCTACAACAAAACTTATATTGGCAGGAACTCCTAAATTAAAATCTAAATTGTTTTCCTCTGATTAATAATTTATAACAAGGTAGGTGGTTGTTGCTTTCAGGCACAATAAAGGATGGTATTATCACAAAGAGAATCATTTCTGGTTTATAAGAGTTCCCAACATGGAGCTGCTTGTTAAAATAAATACATACCAGAGAGGATCTTATCACTATTTCTATCCAAACACATTTGAAACTGTTTGCAAGGTTAGCTTTATACATAATAGTATATTTGTTTTTAAAATGCATATCATTAGATCAAACCCTTTACCATTAGCCAAAAGCTATATGCATAGCCTGATTATTACGATGAACGACTCTTCTCTGATTCATGAACAACATAACACTGCTCTAGGTCAATATTCCAAACCACACTATCTTTTCTGTCAAGTCTTATTTTCTGTCCTCTTTAAACTTTCAGGTCCTAGAACAGTTGAATGTTTTTGCTCATGAAGATATTGATGCTGCTGTAGAGGCAATGAATGATGTGAGTAACCCATTTCATGTTGCATTTGCTTAGTTGACTAGTTGTAGGGTCTGTTGAAGCTTCGTTTTATTTGTATATGTTGGTTATTCAATGGGAAACCAGTGGTTGCAAAGAACTGATTCTAACTGGGTCTCTTGTGCGTTAAATTTTGATTTTCAGATGCCTATTAGGAAGCTCTACATGTTGATTGAGATGGCAGCTGGTGCACGAAATTGTGATCTCCAGGCTCGAACAAATCCTGGTAATGGCTCCAAAGCTTGGTGCTCTGATCTTAATTCATGGTTGTCACAACTTCGATACAACTAACCAGCAAGTGCACTGGGTCGTCCAAGTAATACCTTACGTGAGTAAGGGTCGAATCCCACGGAGATTGTTGGTATGAAGCAAGCTATGGTCACCTTGTAAATCTCAGTCAGGCAGATATAAAGTGATAATGGAATTTTCGAATATGATATAATTTTTGCCTCTTGAATAGTTTTGGCATTTCACTTTATCCATTGAAGCTCAGAGTGATTGGCATCTATAGGAACTTCGAATTCAGATAGTGTTATTGATTCTCTTAGTTCAGTGTGATGATTCTTGAACACAGCTTCTTTATGAGTCTTGGCCGTGGCCCTAAGCACTTTGTTTTCCAGTATTACCACCGGATACATAAATGCCACAGACACATAATCGGGTGAACCTTTTCAGATTGTGACTCAGCTTTGCTAAAGTCCCCAATTAGAGGTGTCCAGGGTTCTTAGGCACACTCTTTTTTTTGCTTTGGACCTTGACTTTAACCGCTCAGTCTCAAGTTTTCACTTGACACCTACACGCCACAAGCACATGGTTAGGGACAGCTTGGTTTAGCCGCTTAGACCAGGATTTTATTCCTTTAGGCCCTCCTATCCACTGATGCTCAAAGCCTTGGGATCCTTTTTATTTTCCCTTGCATTTTGGTTTTAAGGGTTATTGGCTTTTTCTGCTTGCTTTTTCTTTTTCTTTCTATTTTTTTTTCCGCCTATTTTTTTTTTCTGCAAGCTTTGTTCTTTGCTGCTTTTTCTTGCTTCAAGAATCATTTTTATGATTTTTCAGATTATCAAATAACATGTCTCTTAGTCATCATTCTTTCAAGATCCAACATATTTAACATTCTTAAACAACAACTTCAAAAGACATATGCACTGTTCAAGCATACATTCATAAAACAAGAAGCATTGTCACTACATCAATATAATTAGACTAAGTTCAAGGATAAATTCGAAACTCATGTACTTCTTGTTCTTTTGAATTAAAACATTTTTCATTTAAGAGAGGTGATGGATTCATAGGACATTTATAACTTTAAGACATAGTTACTAACTACTAATGATCATGTAATGAAGACACAAACACAGATAAGCACATAACATAGAAAACGAAAAACAGAAGAAATAAGAACAAGGAATGAATCCACCTTAGTGATGGTGGCGTTTCCTTCTTGAGGAACCAATGATGTCCTTGAGCTCTTCTATGTCTCTTCCTTGTCTTTGTTGCTCCTTCTTCATTGCTTTTAGATCTTCTCTGATTTCATGAAGGATGATGGAATGCTCTTGATGTTCCACCCTTAGTTGCTTCCAATAATTGTGTGGAAGAAAATGTATCCCTTGAGGTATCTCAGGGATCAGTGGAAGAAGAGTGGGAGACAAAGAATGTGATGTAAAGGAAGAAATGCAACTGTACTAATGGAAGAGATGTGAGATGAGATGTTAGGATATGAATGAATAAATAGAATAGGATGGGGGAGGTATAATTTTCGAAACAATTTTTGAAAAAGAGTTAGTGATTTTTGAAAATAGTTTTTGAAAAAGGTTAGTATTTTTTTTCGAAATTTTTTTTTTTAAATAAAAAATAAAAATAATTAGTTAATGAAAAAGAAATTTTTGAAAAAGAGGGAAGATATTTTCGAAAATTAGAGAGAGAGAGTTAGTTAGGTAGTTTTGAAAAAGTTAAGAAACAAACAAAAAGTTAGTTAGTTAGTTGAAACAAATTTGAAAAGATAAGAAGTTGGGAAGTTAGAGAATCAAATTTTGAAAAAGATAAGATAAGAAGATATTTTTTTGAAAAGATATGATAGAAATTAGTTTTTGAAAAAGATTTGATTTTTAAAATCACAATTAATGACTTGATTCATAAGAAATCACAAGATATGATTCTAGAACTTAAAGTTTGAATCTTTCTTAACAAGCAAGTAACAAACTTCAAATATTTGAATCAAAACATTAATTGATTATATTATTTTCGAAAATTTGATATAAAAATAAGAAAAAGATTTTTGAAAAATATTTTTTTAATTTTTGAAAATAACTAAGAATTTTGAAAAAGATTTGATTTTTGAAAAAGATTTTGAAAAAGATAAGATTTTCAAATTGAAAATTTGATTTGACTCATTGGCAACAACTTGATTTTTTAAAAATTTTTGAAAAAGTCAACTCAAGTTTTCGAATTTGATGAGAGAGAAAAAGGGAAAGATATATTTTTTTTTTGAATTTTTATGATGAGAGAGAAAAACATGAAAATTATGCAATGCATGAAATTTTTAGATCAAAACAGTGAATGCATGCAAGAATGCTATGAATGTCAAGATGAACACCAAGAACACTATGAATGTCATGATGAACATCAAGAACATATTTTTGAAAATTTTTTTTTTTAATGCAAAGAAAACATGCAAGACACCAAACTTAGAATTCTTTAATGCTTAGACACTAAGAATTCAAGAATGCATATGATAAACATGAAAAGAAACAAAACAAAAAATCATCAAGATCAAACAAGAAGACTTACCAAGAACAACTTGAAGATCATGAAGAACACTATGAATGCATGATATTTTCGAAAAAATGCAAGATGCATATGCAAGTGACACCAAACTTATGATATGACTCAAGACTCAAACAAGAAACACAAAAATATTTTTGATTTTTATGATTTTCTAATTCTTTTGTATTTTCTTTTAATTTTTTTTTTCGAAAATTATTGTGAAAATTAAAAAATAAGGATTCCAAAATTTTTAATATGAATTCCAGGAATCTTGCCATGTTAGTGTTAAAGCTCCAATCAAAGGGTCAGGCATGGCTTAATAGCCAGCCAAGCTTCAACATATAATTACATGGACTGGAGTGATTAGTTGAATACCAATCCCAAAGCAGTTTGGGTATGGCTTTACAGCCAGATAGGATTCAACATGTTTCATGAAACACTAGAATTCATTCTTAAAAATCCTGAAGAAAAATATATTTTTGAAAACATTTTTTTTTTCGAAAACAAAGAAGAAAATTTTGAAAGGTTTTTGAAAACTTTTTTGAAAACTAAAACAAAAAGAAAATTACCTAATCTGAGCAACAAGATGAACCGTCAGTTGTCCAAACTCAAACAATCCCCGGCAACGGCGCCAAAAACTTGGTATGCGAAATTGCTACTCAGGTTGTGAATTGTTGTTCGAAATTGATTCCCTGGCAACGGCACCAAAAACTTGGTGCACGAAATTGTGATGTCCAGGCTCAAACAATCCCCGGCAACGTGAGCAACTTGGTGCTCTGATCTCAATACATAATTGTCACAACTTCGATACAACTAACCAGCAAGTGCACTGGGTC
>NC_029789.2:30374974-30387669 GCF_000816755.2 Arachis ipaensis
AAGTGTTTGTCAGGCACGCGTTCATAAGGGAGAAGGATGATGAGCGTCACACATAATCATCACTTTCATCACGTTCTTGGGTGCGAATGGATATCTTAGAAGCGAAATAAGATGAATTGAATAGAAAACAGTAGTACTTTGCATTAATCTTTGAGGAACAGCAGAGCTCCACACCTTAATCTATGGAGTGTAGAAACTCTACCGTTGAAAATACATAAGTGAAAGGTCCAGGCATGGCCGAGATGGCCAGCCCCCTAAACGAGATCACAGGATCAAAATAAAATCCGGGATGGTCAAAAAGACTAGTAAAAGGTCCTATTTATAATAAACTAGTCACTAGGGTTTACATGAGTAAGTAATTGATGAATAAATCCACTTCCGGGACCCACTTGGTGTGTGTTTGGGCTGAGCCTAAGTGTTGCACGTGCAGAGGCCATTTGTGGAGTTGAACGCCAGTTTTTGTGCCAGTTTGAGCGTTCAACTCTGGTTTTGGATCCTTTACTGGCGCTGGACGCCAGATTTGGGCAGAAGGCTGGCGTTGAACGCCAGTTTACATCGTCAATTCTTGGCCAAAGTATGGACTATTATATATTTTTGGAAAGCCCTGGATGTCTACTTTCCAACGCAATTGGAAGCGCGCCATTTCGAGTTCTGTAGCTCTAGAAAATCCACTTTGAGTGCAGGGAGGTCAGAATCCAACAGCATCAGCAGTCCTTTTTCAACCTTTGAATCTGATTTCTGCTCAAGTCCCTCAATTTCAGCCAGAAAATACCTGAAATCACATAAAAACATACAAACTCATAGTAAAGTCCAGAAATGTGAATTTAACACAAAATCTATTAAAAACATCCCTAAAAGTAACTAGATCCTACTAAAAACATACTAAAAACAATGTCAAAAAGCGTATAAATTATCCGCTCATCAGCAGCACAAGGGGCTCAAGGTGGATCTGCAGAAGCTATCTATTCTGGCAAAGAAAATATCAATATCTCTCATTTCTATGATTGCCTCCAAGATGTTGCAGAATATAATTTCTTGTCACCTTTAGATGACATACTTATGATCCACTTTGTATTGTAATATCATTTTCTTTTCTTTTTTCCATTTTTCTTTGTATATTTTCATTGGTGCTTTGCTTGCTTTGTTAGTTCTCTCTGGTTTTGATTAGGCATTCTCACTCATTGTTGCTTTTTTGTGCTGAGTATCTTTGAGAGGAAAGAGTTTCTAGTCATTGTTTTATGGTATGTGCATGTGTGGCTTTGGAAGTGGAGATCAGCATAGCCAGAAAAAAGTAACATTCTTGTAGCTCTTATCTGGTGTCTATTATTATGAACTTACTTTGAAGCTAAAAAGAATAATCACGTAGCCTGCTATAAGAGTTGTTCCAGAAATAGGTGGCTCAACATCTTGTGAGATTGGTGTTGCCTAAGCCATCCAATAGTTGTTTCCAATTTGGAGAACTTGGAAGAGAGTATGAGCCAACAGAATGAAAGGAACAAGAGCACCTCCATATTCTATAGTGATATATTGCCAATACACTGAAAATCCAACTCTACCACTCTCTCTTTCTTCTGCTTGAACAAGTTGGCCTTTTGCCTCATCACCTTTGTTACCAGTTTTATCATTTTGCTCATCTTTCTTTTCCTCTTCTTTTTCTCCACCATGAGAAATAGGAAAATTTGAATCTCGTTCCAAGGTACTGATTTCATTGGATATTATTCCTTCATCTATTTAATCAAGTGTAGACAAAGCTTTTTTATGTGCACCAACAAGTTCCATAAAATCAATTCCATTGTTAAGCAGATCAGCATACTTTTCACATTGAGTAATCTTCCCATCTTTCATTACCTATACCAACAAGGCATAACAACATCATAGTAATAAAAATCAATTTTTCAATTAATGGCAATTAACTATGATAAATACTCACCAATAAAAGTGTTCACTTATACACTGAACTCACTGGAATTAAACTATAAATCAAAGAAACAATAATGAAAGAAATCAAAGGGATAAAATTAATTGAGAAGAAAAATGACCAATTTATTTAGAGAGATTGAACCATATCGCTAGAAACGAATACAAAAGGCATATAAAACCGTATTGGATTCAATATCGCAGTAAAGGAAAATATATTACAAGTTTACAACAGATAATCACAAAAGGAATTTGGAAATTGAATTATAGAAGGTTGTGGTACTTTCAATCTATTATTGCTAATAAAGCCACTCAAATTCAAGATACCCCAAAAAGAATTTGAAAAATAATAGCTAACCTCTGTAGACCAAAAAAATTTCCAAAAGTAAGTTTCAAGTATAGTACTTTAGAAGTCTCATCTTAGATCAGTAATGGCAAGTAAATGTAAATAGATCTTAGTACCTTTGGACATTACGGCCCTTCATTGACATTACTTGATAAAGGTCTTCTAATATAGTCCACATACTTTTTTACTACCTAATAAAGGTTGCTAGAATCACATAAAAGAAATTTATCAAAAATGCAATCCACAGCAACACAGGCAAATGCCTTATTGTTAACAGACAACGATCTCAAATCCGTCAATTGACCAGACTTTAGCTTGGGATAAGCTGAGTACATGTATGAAGTAATAAAAAAATCTAGCACAGCATCTCCAGGAAACTCCAGTCGCTGCAAAAAAGAAAAGTCAGGTTACAACAGATAAATAATCAATGTCTTATCGGAGTTCTCAGATTTATAGAGTACAGAAATAGTTCCTATCATAACTGAGACATTGGGATCAACAGTAAAGGAGCCTTGCCTGGTAGCAACTTCCTCCATGCTTATTGTTAGAAGGATGCACAAATGGCTGAAGAAGCAGATCCTTATGAATGAAGTGATATCCCAACTTATCTTCGAGGGAAAGAATGTTTATACATCAGCAGAGAGAGGACTATAGCCAACACTTCCTCGGCAAACATTAATCAATTGTGAGACTTCAAAACCAACTTGTATGCCAAGCCACATAAGAAATACAATTGCAGCTTTAAAGCCACTATCAACTATAAATGCTCCGACCAAAGCTTCAACTGCATCAGAAATTGTTTTTCTATATAGCCAGTGGTGATTTTTATTGCACTTGATTTCATTTGAGCTTCTTTGCTCCTTAACAGAATTTAAACATGAGTAAAAGTGGAAGAAAATTAAGAGTTTGTATTTACTTATAAGTGGAAGAAAATTTGGGCATCATATCAAAGTGGAACTGAATTTATTTAATTAAGAGTTTGTATTTACTTATAACTCCAAAACATATATCAAAAAGGGTAGAAGCCTCTTGTTCTACCTCTAGATTACCGTTTTTATTGCATTCAAATTGCTATAATTGAAGAAAATTATGAGTAAATGCAGTTGAACATTCAAGTAATGCCATGATATAGACTTCAGCAAAATTTTACAGAGTGATCTGAAAATTGTATAGTCAAAGAAAGTTTGAAATGAAAATTTCTCAAATCCAAGGGACACATTGCCATATAAATGAAAAAGGAAATGTTCATTAAATACCAAGAAGGATCACTCTTTCAAAATGGAGAAAAGGAGAAGACCTACCTGAAGCACGAACAGAGCGAATAGAAATGTCAGCGGCGAGGAAAGGTTCCGGCTAACGGATGAAGACAGAACGAGCAGAGATGTCAGGCGGCGAGGGAAGCACGAAGAAGTTCTTGACAGTGACGGTTACAGTGACGGTGACAGAGGCACGGTGAACACAGAGAGAGTGCTCTCAAACAGAGGAGAGGACTTCAAGCTCCTGCGACGGCGCCAATCTTCCACACGTGATGCCTGTACATGCGACGGAGCTGCGGGGTTGAGATGGCTGCGGTGGTTGGCGTGGCTGCTGGCTGCGGGCTGCGGGGCTGGATCGATGGGTGGGTACAGGTTGAGTTATTTTTTCTTTCAATTTCAGAGAGGAATGTGGCAAAGGGGCATTGAGCTTCTAAGAAATATAACTTTACTTTTTAATGTTTACAGAAATTATATTTTTACCCCTCTTATAAAAATATTTAATTATAAAGTTGTCCTACTTTAATTAAGATATTAACTCTTATCGAGTTAAATTAACTCAAACTAAAACTAAACATCCAATTAAAATGTGCCACGTCACGAGAGGTAATTTACATGTTGATTTAGAGGAAGTTGGATAGAACTCATCACCCTTATAATATTGTTTTATATTAAAAATCTCAGCTACGACAACTTGATGTAGGCAAATGCTGGCCAAATCAATATATTGTTGTGTAATATCTTCTACATAAACCTTAATGATCTCTTGTACATTGTCCTATTCAAGTTGCTTAAACACCTAAAATATATAAATTTTAGAAACAAACAATTTTAGGATCAACATATTTTATCAATTTTGGCTAGTAATTAGCNGCCATATTATTTTAAATATTGATTCATGTGTAAAAATTTTAATAAATATAGATGTATATTGTGTTAATTTATATATATAAAATTTTGTAAATATAGATATAAATTATATGTATTACATATGCAAATCTCTATAAATATAAGTATAAATGATTATTAACCAAATATTTGTCCAAAATAATAATATTTACTTGCCTAAGCACTGGTCCTTTAGAAATCTAACTTAAGCTAGCTTTCTTAAAAGTAGAATTCGTATTTTTCATTGCTCACAATCTCAAAATCTCGATAAACTTTCTTAGTTAGTTGTAGGTTTAGAAAATGTTTCTAAACATGATTTAATCTCCTTTCTCGTGTATTTTAGCCATCTCAAGAGGATGACTGATGCATGTAATCATGGCTTGCCGTGCTTCTTCTGTGAGGAAGCTTTAGAAAAAGTCTAGGAGGCAGCATTTTTTATTAAAAATTTGGTCCGCACTTAACTATCAAAAGGAAATTGAGTAATCCCACACTATTAGATGTAATCTCACACCATTAAAAATATTAATGATAACTAATTGATAGCTACAAATCACAAAATCTGCTAGCTCCTAACACTTCGAAATTTTATTGTTTCCAAATTTATTGGACTGTATAACTCCAACTCTTGTAACTTGTCCATCTACGTACATTTCGTTTTAGTTTTAGCAACCATATCAAACACAAATCCGTCAAAGTACTATCCTTTTGAAACCCAAACACTTACAAACAAATGTGATCTTTCTCTGCAAATAAATGTGGTGAACTTGGCGGACAAACCTATGATGACTTGGGAGCTAGACTAAAGATTTTGACACCAAAGTCGCGCCAATTGTGGCAATAGTTTTCTTGGCAACAGTTATAATGCCTTTTTGTTATTTAGATGGAATATCCCTTCTCTTGCATGTTTTGATCTTTACGACCGGTCATTTATCTCTNCTATTTGCATATATATAAAGCAGCGCAAGCAGCAAAGGTAACAAGAATAGTTTGATCAATCTTACGTGCATGCAATGCAAAGAAGAGATCATATCACAATACAATGGCTAGAGTAGTCCACGACTTATTAAATGCAAGGTAATATATATAAAAATAATTCTTAACATTCTTGTATCAAACTGCAAAGCTCGCTTAATTACTGAGAATTACCTAGATATGGTTCAAATGTATTACGACTTTGGATGTATAGCATACCAGGTTTGAATAGAAGTGAGAGCCAATGCTAAGACGGCAGCCAAAAATGCGATGAGAGACCAGGGGGTATTGAAGTAAGTGTTGCGTGCTTGAGCCAACCAAGTCTTCCACTTATTTCCGTAATGCTTGTTGATTTGATGCTTCACTTTAATATATTCTTTGCTGTATGCCACCAAATCAGTTCTCACCATGTAATTGAACATTTTAGCCGGCAATTCGTGCCCTAATTCGTTGAAGAGTTTGGCCACTTCTTCATCACTTCCGAGCAAGTTTCGGAGCACCCCGGCCAACCTGAGCTCCTTCACATCCTCAGCATCATCAATCAAAGAATCCATCATGGAGAAGTACGAGCAGAATTCGAAATTGTTAGGGAAATCCGGCGACATCTCATACGCAATCAAGTTGTGAAAGAAATAAGGCGTGGCATCATTTACGACCATCACTGGAAGCCTCAATTCTCCGCTAAACCAGTAGGAGGTGAAAGAGATTTTATTCCATTCCCATTTATTTGTCTCATTTGGCTTCACTTTAATCCCTGCTTTTATAAGATCCCTGATATTCTTGTATCTCTCCCAGGACTCTCCTTCTTTTGGAAAGGGAGTAATGTCGTCATCATCATCGTTGCAGATAGTAGACGTATGAAATGAGCGAATATAATCAAGAAGATGGATTGCCTTCGCTCTATTCACCCTTATTGTAAATGGATCTCGCTTTGCTAGTCCCATGAATATGAAATTGTACAGTATGTTCTCCAAGTGAGCCACGTCATCTCTAAGGACTAGAAGCTCCAACAACCTTAGTGGAAGTTGGTTTTCCAACAACAAAATATCTCTCCAAGTGTACATCAACTGGTCAAGCTTTAGCCTCAATACATTTGGATTCTGATCGTCAACGTTGTTTATGTAATAGAGTAAAGCACATCCGTCCACTAGCAACATCCAAGTTAGTTCCTCGTCATCGTAGCTTCTAGTCACATCTTCGCTAAACAGATTCCTCAGTAAACCAATGTCATTTTCTACCTTTTCATGCAGCTTCTTGAACGTATGTTCCTTGCTAAACCCTTGTTTCTTTTCTAAATTTTGAATATAGAAAGACGCCCATAGAATTTTGAATTCTTGTCCCAATTTCAAATTTTTCCTTCGGTAATGGATGGGTCCAAATGAAATCATCTTGGGTAAGCAGTACTGAAAAAAGTTTGTGTTTTGCCGCAAGAAAGGGGGAATCTTTTGGATCTTGACGTTGGGAGATGAAGATGGACCATTCTCTTGAAATGTTTGCTCCCAAAGTTGGGCCATCCGAGCATTCAATTTCTCATCAGCCATTGTCCAACGGTCAGCGTTTCTCGGCCTTCGAATTGCAACAAAAACTTCACGAATCTAGAACGGTAAACAGTAAGATTCTTTAAGAACCCAGGTTTTCAAGATTCAAATGAGCTTGCAACCCATTCCAAAAACAAAAAAAGAAATGAGCTTGCAACTAAAATAGGTCTTTGCTTATTAACTACAGTCTCTTTTTTCTACCAACTCTTAAGAAGTTGCCTTTATTACTAGAGTATATATATTATTCAATAGACTATACCTACTGCCATTTTGCAATTTCTATCACCTTTGAAAGCGTTTGGCATGAAACTAGATTATAAAATTTTAAAAGTTTTTGGATGTGCTTGCTTTTTCTTTTCTAGACCATACACCAAACATAAACTTGATTACAAATATGAAAATTGTCTTTTTCTTGAACATGATATAGAATATCATGTCTTTAAATATATGTCTAAAATAGGAAAAATTTATTTGTCAACACATGTATTTGATGAGGGTGTTTTTTCATATAACAATGAGTTATTTGGTTTTAATTCTAATCTTGCAAATTCAATTTCTGGTGGATCAGTTTATTCAATTAATAAAGGCATGATACCTCTTTTATCAAAGAGTTCCTTTTATATCCCTTCCACACAACCTCAATCTCCAAATCTGATAATTGTGACACAACTCCTTCATTTATTATAGAAATTAAAAAACATCCTCAGCTATTTCAGATTCTACCTCTAATGAGCTACCTAATTCTGCACCTCATCGATAGTTACCTTCTCATCAAACATCTATCAATTGCCATTGAAATGTGCCTACCACCTCTACCTCAACCCTCTCTTACAACTCCATCTTCCTCTATGTCCCATTCTATGGTCACTAGCCCAAAGTCAATGTTTCATAAACCAAGAAATTGCACTGCCACTCACACTCCTGATTTAGTTACTGAAATATCTAGAACTATTTCTCGAGCCCTCCAATGTCCACATTGGAAGACATTTATGGATACTGAATTCAGATCCCTTAAACAGTGCAAAAAAATTTAAGGAGATTGGCATTATGCACCAATTTTTTTTTAATATTCTAATTGCTCAAATTACATTTCTAAAATTGATAAGTGTATCACGTTAATTCTTAACTCATTTTTTGTTAATGGACTAATGATATAGACCGCTAGTGACACGTATCATATTGACATGAATAGTTGTACCACGTGTTACATGTTATAATACTATTTGACCACGTGTTAGTTTGTGTCATATATCATAATATAATTCATCTATATATCATCAATTATGTCTTCATTATGGATAGACCAAATTGATCTTTTATTTTGTACTAAGTAACTCATTTTAATCTCTAAAATTAAATACTGTGCACCAAATTAGTCTTTTCACTAATTTTTTATAAATTTAAAATCTTCAATAACTTTAAATGCATTAATTTTAATTTTAATTTTTCACATATTTAAATACAAGTATTTTTGATAAATATTTTTAAGATTTTAATTTTAATGGTACAATTTTTTTATCATAATAATTTAATATTAATAACTACTCAATGTGGACTAACTTCCTGTATAATAAGAAAAGAAATCACACACTCACTTTAGCTCAACTCATATAACTAAGTCATCATTTTTTTGTAAATATTCCTATAAACTTAGATATTTTTCAATCCAATTCTCACATGAACCAGTTTAAATTCTTGTTAATTTCGTCATTGAAGTTCACTACAGATATCCCTAACCACCATATCCAACCTCTTTCGTTGAACCCATTTACAAACAATTAGTTATAGGTATGTCTTCCAACATTATTATGTTATTTAAAAATGTGTATTTTATAGTAACCGAAAAAATAAAAAACGTGAATCTTGATTTTTAATTTCTTATTAAAACCATGAATATTTTTGGATTAAAAAAAAGTGTCTAATTAATCATATAATTTTTTTATAATAACATATTTATATATGACAAAATTTATCAATATTAAATTATTATAAAAATATTTTATAAAAATTCTTGTACTTAAACCGTGAAAAAATAGATTTAAAATTAGTACATCTAAAAATATTAAAAATTTTGAATTTATAAAAAAAATAGAAAAAAACTAGTGAAATGATTAGTTTGGTACCTAACATTTAATTTCAAAAACTAAAATGAGTCACTTAATATAAAATGAAGAGCTAATTTAGTGCATTTATAATGATGACATAGCAAATGACATGTGGACAAATAATGTTGTGATACGTGATACAAGTCAGTACGTGGTTAAATAGCATTATAACACATGATACAATCATTCACATCAACATGCCACATGTCACTAACAATCTATGTCATCAACCAATTAACGAAAAATGAATAAAGAACTAATAAGACATACTTTTGTTAATATTAGAAACATAATTAAAGTAATTAAAATCTCAAAAATAATTTTGATATACGCCAATTTCAAAATTCACTTTGGAGGCTTAACACGGCTTTTACTACTCCTCCATCAAATGCAACTATCATAGGTTGCAAATGGGTCTGTGCTATCAAGAAAAACAAAAGAAAACATTATAAAATATAAAGTCAGATTAGTCGGTAGGGATTTTCATCAATGGAAAGGTGTGGATTATGACCAAATCATTAGTCCTGTGATAAGACCATCCCTTGTCCATATTGTTTTAACGATTGCCCACACCCAAGGTTTCGGTGATGAGACAATTTAACTTCAAGAATGCCGTTCTAAATGAAAAACTTGAAGGACAGGTATATATGTAACAACCTCTCATGAGCATTCAGATCCTAATCTTGTATGCAAGCTTAATTAAGCTCTTTATAGACTTAGAGTGTGTTTGGTAAACACGTTGCAAAGAAGAGAAGTCCGTTTGAACTTCTTAAAAGTTTCACTTTGATGTTTGGCAATCTTTATCTTTCTGAACGCAGAATTGATTCTGCCTCTGAATGCACGTTTAGGAGAAGTTAAAATTTGTAGCTTCTGCGTTTCACATTTATGATTGGTGATTACTCTTACAAAATTAGGTAAAAAATTCATTTCATTTTTACCAATCCTATCTTTCATTTTCTTCTATAAGAATGATACCAGTAACTATTACCTTCACAGTTCTTTGTAGTTCTTCCTATACTTTTTCATAGTTGTTTAGTTTCAATTTTTTTTTCTATCAAAATCGTTTAGATTTGTTTTAATCAATAATAAATTAAATATTTTAATTTTTTTACTATTTTTAGTACTCATTTTCATATTTTAATTTTTATGTTTTTTTATTGTATTTTTTATTTATATTTTTTATTTATATGATAAATATTTTTATATTATTTATATAGTGTTTTGATTTCTCATTTTATGTTTTTATATGAATTTTTTTTATCCTTAATGCATTTATGTTGTGTATGAAATTCTTTTATTTTTTATTGATTTTATTCATATGAATTTTATATAATTTTTTATTATTTTTATGGTATTTTTTTTGTTCATATGATATATGTTGTTGGTTTTATGTTTTTTATTTTTTTTATTTGATTTTATTCATATGAATTTTTTTATTTTTATTATTTTTATGGTATTCTTTTTGTTCATATGATATATGTTGTTGGTTTTATGAAATTTTTATTATTTCTTGTATGTATGATTTTTTTTTTTATTCTTTGATGTACTCTATTTTTATAGTACTCTCTTTTATATTTTTATTTTTTATTGTATTTGTTTTATTTATATGATAAATATTGTTTATATTATTTTTGATAGGTTCTGATTTTGCATGTATATAAAAAAATTATTTAAATTGATGTCTCTTTTAGTAATTTTACATCTAAAAGTAATTTTGAATAGTATAATCCAAACAACATTTATTTTACTATAATCAATTTTAATATAAAGATTGCCAAACATAAATCACGTTAATCCAAACTTACTTATCATCAAAATCAATTTTACAAAATCAATTTTATGCAAACCAGCTACAATCCAAACACAATTAAACAGACACCAAAGACCTGGTTTCTTACTTTGAAAGCAACTTTGATGCAATTTAGCTTTTTAAGTACTAAGACTGATAACTCTCTTTTTGTTAGATATAATTCGAAATTTGTAACTTACCCATTGGTGTATGTCGATGACATTGTTGTTACCGGTAATAATGTTTAATGTTTCTGAAACTGAGGATCTGATTTTATAACAGAACACCATTTTTTCTCTAAAAGATCTTAGAAAGTGTAACTACTTCCTTGGACTTGAAGTTTCTTGTTTGGCTAATGGAAGTGTTCTGCTCTCTCAAGAGTAGTGCTAACTTGGAATCCCATGGCAACACCAATGATATCCCCTTTGAAGCTTCATTCTAATGATTCTGAGCCTTGTGCAGATCATAAATGGTATAGGTCCTTAGTTGGTGTTGTCCAATACTTGACAACCACCAAACTATACCTCTCCGATGTAGTCAACCAAGTCTCAAAATTCATGCAAAACCCAATATTAGAACATTTGAAAGTTGTTAAGAGTACAGTGTATTCTGGTTTAAGATTTACAAAGTGTTCTAACTATAGGGTATATATTAGCTTTCGCAGATGCTGACTAGGGAGGAGATTTGGATGACCAAAAATCCATTACTGGCTACTCTACTCTGATCGAGAAGCACTACTATAGGAGTATTGGAAGTATTAGTTAGTTGCTATTGCTATGGGTGTTAGAGCTATTATAGGATTGTTCACAGTTAGGACTATATATATATACTCCACTTCAATACTGCTAACATTTTTATCTAGTAGTTTAAATTTTTAGAAATAAATAATTGACATAATAGACCAACTCTAATCAAGATAAACTACATGAACATCAATGAACATGGGAGGAAGTAAATTAAAGTACTAGCATAGAGGGATTTGCCATATGACCGGGTTCCTGACTTACCATACTGTCCTTCAAGATTAAGGAATTGAATGAAATGAAAGCAGAGCAGATAGCAGTAGTTCAAGTCATGGTGAGTAACGCACCTGGTAAAATGTTATACGAGGCGAGTTGAGTAGTTTAATTTTGTCTTCGATTCTCAAAGAGTGTGTTAACTTGAAGGCGAATGCACTTGGCCGTTGCAACTTTTCGCAAATCTGAACTACCCAGTTGGTCTCACTATTATTATTCTATGTAGCTTCTATGTAATAGTAATCCCACAAGGAAAATTTGAGTGCAGTATATGGATAAAATAATATACAGTGTGGGGGTAAGTGCCATTTTAATTGCAGATTTGAACGGTTTTATTATTTTTTATTGAAAATGATAGTGATTAAATAATTATTATAATTGATGTATTTTAAATTCTTTGAAGCATATTTTTGTCCCTTTTTATATTCCTTCGTATATATTTTGTCATTTTATTCGGTAGAATTTTAAAACTTCATATGTTTAAGAAAAATTGTTCTTTAAAAAAAATTAACTATTTTTTAGTACAACAACCGATATTTTTATTTTTATTTTATTAAAAAAATAGGAAATTAACTTTTTATGCTAACAATTCGCTAACAAATGAGAGAGAGAAAAGGAAAATGTTCGAGGGTTGACTTGAACGAGTGAGCGGGTGAACGAGATTGTCAGCTCCAACGTTGATCACAAGGTGATGGACGACAGGATGTGACACTTTTAATGACACTTGGACGCTTAAATTAGAGAAGATTTACACACTGTTTGGATCAATAGAAAATGCAAGGAAAAAAAACAGATCAAAAATTTTATTTTCTATTGATTGGATGACAATAGAAATTAAAAGGAAAGGAAAAACAGTAGCGTGAGTTTCACT
>NC_029789.2:30387683-30390782 GCF_000816755.2 Arachis ipaensis
ATTCATGATGTTAAAAAATAAAAAAAAATAAAAGATATTAATGTAATTTTATTTGGTTATAATTTTTTTTTATTTTTTTAAATTTATTTTCTCTTCATCTAAATAATATAAAAAAATCAATTTTTCTTATTTTTTTTTTCATTTTCTTTTCTTTTATTTTTTTTCCTTCCATTTTCTTAGAAAAATTTAGGATTTTCTATTTATGAATTATGATGATTTGGGAAATCGTTTTGGAAATCCCTGATTTCGTGAATTGGAATAATTTTCCCTACCCCAATTAAAAAGTTGTTAATTTTGGAAATTTGAGAGAATTCTGGACCGTTGTTTACCTTGGATCTAGCGGTTATTTTGTGTTAGGCCTTCGAAAATATTCGAACCCTATTGGCCCGTGCTGAAGATCGGATCCAGAACAAAAAAAATATTTTGAAATATTGGTGTAGAAGAAAAAGAAAAGTAAAAAAAAAGGTTAATTGTTGAAAGAAAAAATTAGTTTCTTGTTTACAATAACAACATTAACCAGTGTTATGGTCTATATCAACCAAAGACTAATAGATATTGTTGGTAATAGATCTGTATATCCTTAACCCTCCTCCTCTCTTTTTAGTTGTGAGAACCCAAAGTGACAAACGAAAAAGTTAAAGCAATTATCTGTTTTAATTTTTTAGTTATATGTATTTAGCAATTTTAACTACTGAACCCGTCATCTTTTCAGCAAAGACAAATGTTCAATTTTGAAGAAATAAAGCTGCAATTTATAGTTTTAGTAGCGATTAAAAAGACTAAATTGAGTAAAATCAAACTTTGCCAACTTATATTATATAGCCGTTATCTTTTCACCTGACAATTTAAAAGCAACCTGAATTCAAATTTTATGGTAGTTTAACGTGATAACTTAGCTTTTAGTTAATAGAGATCACTCAAAGAACAGACGTAAATCATAACGGAATTATTTAGATAAAGACGTTTAAAACGTTTTTTTTTTAAATATTGTTTAATAATTAAAAGTTAATGTATATAATCGATTAAATTGTATTATTTTTATCAAAATTAGATAGAAATATAATAAAAAAAATAGTAGTATTATGAGAAAAGTCATTTTTTTAAATTTCTCTATAAATTCTTAAATAGCTTTTTAAAAAGCTGTAATTTGATTTTAAAAATTACACCAAATATTAATACTATTACTTTTCATAAGTCAAAAATTCAAAAAAATTATTTTTAATTTTAACTATTATTTTTAATTATTTATTTTAAATTATGATATCTTGTCTATATATCTTTTAATACTTATAGATTCTTCTAAAAAACTACTATATAATTATGTATATGTTCACATTTTTTTTAAACATTCTATAACCTTTTAATAAAATCTACTAAATTTTTCAAAGATTTTCAAAGATTTTTTTGAAACATCTTAACATTATCAAGAGTATTTTTAAATTAATAAAATTCTACATTCAAGCAAAATATTTAACCAAATCTAACCAAATTGTTATAACAACTTTTTAAATCACAGGCTTCTTTCTCCTTCTCCTTCTTCTGCTGTCATCATTAAATAATTTCAGTTCATTTCTTAATTTATTTCGGTTCAATTGTGTGTTAATTGAGATTCACTTGATGCTGCCGATAAGTATTGACAAAATTTTTTATTTTTTAAGTAATTTCGGTTTATTTCTTAATTTAATTGAGGTTCATTTAGATTCATAAATAAATTCGATGTGTTTTTGTTAATGATGGAGTCTTTTTTACTATTTGTTCAAATCTAAACTAATTTCGGTTTATTTGTGTGCTAATTGAGGTTCACTTGATACTACTGATAAGTATTGATCAAATTTTTTATTCTTTAAGTAATGTCGGTTCATTTCTTAGTTTAATTGAGATTCACTTGGATCCAAAAATGAATTTGATGTGTTTTTGTTGATGATTGAGTTTTTTTTTATTACTTGTTCAAATATGAACTAATTGAATGGAATAGAGTGAAATCTAATGCAATTGAATAAAGTGATAATAAATAAATTTATTTTTCTTTGCTAAAAAATTTGGTCAATACTTATCGATAGCATCAACTGAACCTCAATTAACAAACAAATGAACTGAAATAAACTAAAAAATGAACCGAAATTATTTAATGATGGAACCAGAAAAAATCAGAACCAATCAAAATGTTAGAAAAATGTTGGTGTTGTTGGTGATGACGATAACAAAAGAGGAGGAGGAGGAGGAGGAGGAGGAGGAGGATTTGAAAGAAGAAGAAGACGACGTATACATGTATTTGAAAGAAGAAGAAGCGCGGGAAAAGGAACGTGCGCAAATTTAAAAGAAGGAGAAGGAAGAGGAGAAAGATGAAGAGAAGGATGAGGAGAAAATAGAAAAGGAGAAGGAGATCGAAGATGAATATGAAGAAGTTGCGTTATTGAAACGCGCATATGGCACCCCTGGTGTGATGAAAGTGGTTTTTATTAAGTTTGAACTAATTTGGTTAAACTTAGTTGCCAAAAATATTTAAATGTGTAGCTAGACTTATATAAGAATGTACATTATACCTGCATAGAAAATAAAATAAAAAAATAAATGAACATAAAAGCTACAAAAGACATGAGGAGTAGTTATAAATTTAAGAAAAATTCGGAAAGAATAGATGCATAAATTAAAAAATAAAAAAATAAATGAACATAAAAGCTACAAAAGACATGAGGAGTAGTTATAAATTTAAGAAAAATTCGGAAAGAATATATGCATAAATTAAAAAATAAAAAAATAATAACCAATAAAATATTAAAAAAAGAAATAAAAATAAAAAAGAAACAAAACCATTAAAAGGAAAAATGATAATTTTTTATAGGAAGAAGATATATAGTGCCTTAGCCCTTATTAACTGTAAGTTATAATGAAATTTTATAAAAAGAAATATGCACATAGAATAAGGTAGTGTTTGTTTTGAGATATTGAGACGAAAATTGGGGGACTGAAATTTGATATCATGTTTGTTAGCCTAGAGATTGATACTAAAATTTCAGTTTTTATTTCTAAAATTTCAGTATTTCAGTACTACTAAAAAATGGAGATATAATAAATTAAATTTTTTTGGGACAAGGACCA
>NC_029789.2:30390838-30402331 GCF_000816755.2 Arachis ipaensis
AGGACCAAAATCTAAATAATATTTTTTGATCAAAATATTTTTGTTTTAATTAATTAATTTTAAGTTTATTTTTTGTGCAAATTAAATTAGGACTACTTTTTTACAATTTCTCATTTATTCATCTTCTCATCGCTAGGAGTCTAGGACCACTGCTACGTCATCGTCGTCGTAGCTCTAGCAAGCAAATTTGAACTTGAGTAGGTTTTCAAAAATTAGCATACAAAGTTATCAATCTATTTAAGGAAGAAGCAAAAATATCTCAAAATATAATCATATATACGATTTTCAAATACTTTGATTGTCATAAGCATAAGGATGCAAAGGTAGGAGTGTGATTGCAAAGCAAAAGTTACAAGATCGGCTCAATGCAAAAGCTAACATGGGTCAATCATGTGATAGTGGGGCAAGGCATCAAAGGCTATCAAACAGGATGGAGTTAAAACGATGTGCTCAATATCCACACACTAATCTTATATCAACCTCAAGGTTTCAACTTTCCAATTCCATCAAGCACCTTACAAACCCCAAATTTGATCACAAGCCTGACAATCACAAACCCGTTCGCAAGGAACAAAATGCCCACAACTCATACGTTGCACACCTACCGCTTCAACTTCCGTATACACATCACATCTCTTAAATATAGAAAATAATCCAATAATTATAAAATTGGATAATAACCATAACTTATCTCAAATCCAATAAATCAAAACTTGCCTTAATTATCTTTAATAAAATAATTTCTGAAATTAAGGCTATAAATAACCATATGATTTTGAGACTTGATCATAATAAGACTTTTTCAAAAGCTCCGGGTCTTACAGTTAGGATTTTACTGCGTTGCTTCCATGGTTACACTTTTCTTTGTCTTTTCTTTGTCAAAGTCTTTTCCATCTTCTTCTATTTTCTTTTCTTAATTTCTTTTCTGTTTCTAATTCACCCCACGTGGTTCTCTAATTTTCGTTTCCTCTCCCAATTCATTCCTACGCTAAATTTCTCTTTTAATTCACTCCGTTTTCTAATTCACTCATTCTATTTATCTTATTTCTCTCCAGAATCATCAAATACCAATTCTGATTTTCTCTATACCATGAGCAACAAATCAGAGACTCAAAACTCCATATAATTGACTGTGATCAGGAGGTTGATTTGATCATTTTAGCTTATGAAAATGTTTCTGAAGGGATTTAATCCTGTACACGGAGACTGTCTGAAAGGATTTTCTCAGATTGGATCTTTTTCATAGGTACCATGGAAGGAGCTCTCTATGCTCGTCAAGGGCAGGACCAGCGGACGCAGTGGCTCCGACCGGACATAAAGAAGGCTCGGTTTGTTCATTTGGAGATTGATGCTGGGTTCTGGCATTGGCATCTCACCAACAGAACTAACAAGACCTCGACCAGGTCGTCCAAGTATACTAGCACTCTGGCAGCTTAGCCACCTTCATGAAGACGAAGGTCAGGCTGGTATGTAAAGTGGCTTTAATTTTGTTAATAACTTAGTTATATTCTTCTGCATATCAATACTAGGCATCCTAATCATATTGTTTCAATGCAACATGTGTAGTCGAAGTCATTGAATCGCGAGGCGATATTGGCGGAGACATTCAAGTACACCTACACGCTGAAAGAAAACAAAGAGACATTTGCTGATCAGCGGTCTCAGGACCATTATGTGAGTAAACATACATCTGATTATTTTCTGCTATAAAATTAACAGAGATTAACTGTATATCTTTCAGCGTACTAATCACAATAAATTGTGTTAATTACACAAGAGTCCTATACACAGAGACTAGAGGCCGCAGCTCAACAGTCTCAGCAAGGTGGGGAGGACGCCGCCAATGGCTCTACAGCTGCAGTCATCGATTCTGATGCAGTTTGGTGCGAGACTACCTCAGCGTCGTATAAGAACCATATATACGGGATGGGGTCATTCTTCGCCAATAGCCTCTGCACATCCACGTTGAGGCTATTGTTAGGCTTCGCCACCAGTTGAACTGTCGAGCCTGAGGAAGGCGTGGATTTGAGGCTACAGGTACAGGAGCTCCAACGCAGCCTTCAGCAGCAGGCTCAGGAGCTTAGCGATTATGGGAGAGGTATCAGAAGATCCTCAACTGCGTCACGTCTACAAATGAGCTCAAGATGGAGTGGAAGGAGTCGCTGGAGAAGATGTAGTGTATGGAGGCTCAGATTGAGGTGTACCAGGTCCAGATGCGCATCGCTGGCATCGACCTTGATGGTGGCAGCACTGCTGCTGGTGGCATATAGATATCACCACCTTCTGCGCCACCGACTCAGGGCCACGGGACCGACGACAACAACAACGACTATCTAGATCTGTAGTTATTAGTTTTTCGTTTAATTGTTTCATTGTATTTATTTGATATACTTGACTTTTAATTTATTTGAACATTGTATTATTTATTTTAAATAAAAGCTTTTCATTATTTATGAATGGAACTCTAATTGTTTGAAAAAATTTAAATTTAAAATTAAATTTGATAATTTATTTCAAAGTTAAAAAATAAAAAATTGACATTACCATCGAAATTGTCGTAGGAATAATCCGACGGTAATAGTACGCGAAACAACATTTTTTGGCGCCAACAATACCGTCGGAAGAATCCGTTGCAACATCCAATGATAATTACCATCGGACGAAAAAATTCCGACGAGAAATATTTACCGGCGAAGTTTATATCGTCTGATTGTTTCTGAGACAAATCCAACGGTACTCAGTATTTTTCTTGTAGTGTAACAATCAGCTCTAACGATCTTCTAGTTAAGGACTTCCCCCAATGTGGTGCCCACAACATCCCTCGTGCAACTCTTTCAAGATGTACTCCGTCTGCTCGGGCCATAAACACTTCAGCAAAGGTTGATTGATCCCTCTATTGTATAGTTGGCCCTACACCACTCTATATTTGGCGGTCTCTCTTCTAACGAGCATAGCTTCTTTCGTGTCCTCTGGTAGGTCTCCCTCTTTGAGGAACCATTAGAACGGGTCCATCCAAGAAGGCGGTTTCTAATGGAACTGGTTCACACAAAGGGCTACCGACGACTCTTTCGCCCAATCCTGTATAAGAGATTGGTTTCCCGTTTCGGGTTTAGTGCTAGCCAACTTCGACAACAGGTCTGCCCTAGCGTTCCTCTTCTTGGGAACATGCTGAATAATAACCACCTCTTCAAATTCTCTATACAACTGTTTGGTTTTCTCTGGGTACATTCCAATTGTTACCACTTGGGAGTCACTATTGATTTTGAGTCTTGCTACTCCAACCTCTTTTGCTAGTATTAGGTGATGCATGCACATCTTTAGTAGTTTTTAGTTGTTATTTCTTTAAATAGTGATAGTGATTTATTATTTTTATTAGGAATTTTATGTTTTTAATATATGTCCTTAGCATTTCTTTTCTTAAATTCAAGATAGAGATTTTTTTTATTTAATTGAGATTTTTGGTGCTTTGATCAATGTTCTTTGGAGTTGTTTTGTGCATTGATAAGTATAGGAAATGAAACAAGAATCAAAAGAACAAAGGAGAAAGCTAAGGACACGTTTAAAGGCTTAGAATACACTTTTTCAAACTCAACATTTAAGCCTGGAAGCTTTACCGTCGAACGTGGTGATCATGGCATCCAATGGCACTCGTGCGTACGCATGCCCCCCATGCGTACGCACAATTGTTAAAATAAGTGAAATCATGCATATGCATGACCCCATTTTCACGTCCCACACCAGTTTTGTGACGTCCCACGCTAAAGCAAAACAGAAGCATAACTTGGGCTATGAATTGAAGCAATGTTGCAGGCGTCCCACGTTAGCCACTTGGCGTGCCACAGCAAGTAAAACAGAAGCCAATTTGGGCCAGTCTTTGAGAAGCAAAGTGTGCCATTCAACCTCAACCTCAACCTCCAGGCTTCAATTTCCTCATTCATTCCTCAATTCTCCAAGTTTCCGAATAGATCAAACCCAAGAAGCCAAATTCAATTCAATCTTGAATTTTATGTAATTTGAATTTCATTTGAATTTGTGATCTAGATAGGTTATAAATAGAGGAGCAATCTAGAGCTACGGGACCTTTCTCCTTCCACTTTTCTTCATTCTATTTTTACACATTTTGTAAGCCATGAGTGGTTGAGTCTCTTCTCATTGGGAAAAGAGCTCTATTGAATTTAATGGATCAATTGTGATTTCCTCATCATCTTCAATTCATCTTTCATTTGCTTCTTTAGAAAAAATCTTCGTTTTTCCTTCCAAGGATTCAAATGTATTGAAAGATAGTTTAAATTTCACTTGAATTATAGTTTAAATTTCACTTGAATTCTATGAGAACGTGAAAAAGGGATCATAGAATTGAGCTTGAAGATCTTTCTCCCAATTCTTGTGAATTTGGATTGGGATTGATATGTGATATATAATCAACACATAACTTGATTCATGAAATTGTGTGGCTCTAAATCAGAGGCCAATCTTCATCTCTTCTCATGAGCAATTAGATCAAGACATTGGCAATTAATCAAGTTAAGAGAGATTAAATTACCAAAACACTGGAATTTAATCACTTATGATTTTCTAAGAGATCAATGATTGTATGATTGAAGTTCAGATAAAAAACCATTTGATCCAGAGAATTCAATATCTATGTACCCCAACGAACTTCCCTTATTCTCTTATTCCCTTTCTTTATTGATTACTTTCAATTGACGTTCATTTATTTTATGTCCTTTACATTCTTGCCATTTTCTTTCCATGTAATTTACTTTTCCAGTATTTACATTCTAGTAATTTAAATTCTCAGAAATTTACATTTATGCTCTTTAATTTCAAATCATTTATTGCTTCTATTTACTTATTGCTCAAAGCATTTATATTTTATATTTCTTTTATCAATTATTCATAACCACCTTATAAATTGCCTGACTAGAATACTCATTCAATCATTGCTTGCTTAATTCTTTAATCATCGTGGGATCGACACTCACTCACCATGAGTTTATTACTTGGTACAACCCGATTCACTTGCCGGAAGTTATGCGAGATTGTAAAATCCCGTATCATTAGGCCCCAATCATGGTTTCATATTCTGCTTGATTATTCGAGACCAGGAACTGAACTTGATAGACTGCTCGTAAGTCACCCCCTTCGAGTTTTCTCTAATATTATCCCTACTCTACCAAACGGTTGGTTGGATGCTCCATCAACATGGAGCTTCCACCGTGTATTCAGGGCTTAGGGGGGGGGTTTCAAACAGCACATGGAGGTTCGATGCCACAGAAAGCGCCATTGTTCGGTTGCTCGTTGAGTTGGTTGGTGAAGAGATGTTGGGGACGAGGATCAAGACCTAAATTCGAATTCCGAGGGGAGGAGCAGCTTCAACGAGTTGTCGGCTGGGTAGCGGGTTGGACCACCTGCAAGAACACGCCGATGTCTAAGTTAGTGTTTATACGATGTGGCGGCTAGGTTAGGGTTATAGTGACATATCTAAGGAGAGGGATATGCCCCTCTCTTTTATCCCCATTTGTTCAGGTGGACCTTCCTTCTATTTGAGCCTAGCCCCTTAGAAGCTTCCACTAATTGTCAAGATCTCTTTCAAAGAGATCGCGTGACGTAAAGGGTGTTTGGTTGTACGACTGGGGAACACATCTACTTGATGGGCCTTCGGTCTGTATTGGGTTGGGCCAGAACAGTAAATTATACTGTTACGGATCCGGCCCAACGGATCCCATGACCCAGGATAGTCCCCGAACCCGGCTACCCGGGTCCGATCCACCAAATCCTTCTAGAAGGCCAGGAACCGGCCTACTAAGGTTTCTAACCAACTTTCGAATTCAAACGTCATCCTTATCTTAGTCGAATAAGATAAGATAAGACATCTACCATCTTCTATAAATAGAGGACCCAGGTCCCTCTAGGTATTCATTTATTCCACACACCTTATACCTCTCAGATCCATTCTGACTTGAGCGTCGGATTGTCTTTGCAGGTACCACCCCCCATTGCTCCAGTCAGGTGATCTGGCATCCGCCTCGACCCGTAAGTTTCTGATCCATCTTTCAACCCGTACTAGAGACATCTTGTACATTGGCGCCGTCTGTGGGGAACAACGCCGGTTGAGTCCGAATGGCAGACGGATTTGAGGAGCATTCCATCAGCCACCAAAACGACTCCAGAACGCGAAACCCTACTCCCGAACACCAAGAAGCCATACTTCACGAAAGGATAGCAAGCGCTGTCCATAACAAAGAAGATGATACCGTTGTCACAAAAACTCGACATCCCGAGAATTCGGAAGACGGGTTAGCCCAAATAATCCAAGAACTCTGCCACCGAGTACAGTAACTTGAAGGCCGGGTTGCCACCAAGGAAAAGCACAACACCGGAAACGGAAGTCACGCGACCTCCAGATCCAGGTCCCACCACGGCAGATTGCCAGAACGGCGACACGCCAAGAGACATGATAGAAGCACCTCGCGTGACCAAAGACACGACATATCACCAGAACGACGACACAGCAAAAGATACGACCGCAGCATCTCCCGCGACCCCGTTCACACGGATGACGACCGACGACACTAAGAAACCAAGCGCACGAGAAACGACCACACAATAATGACAGCTACTCCCTTCACAGAAAGGATCTTAAAAGCAAAACTCTCCAAAGGTTTCGATAAACCCACGGACATGAAGTATGACGGAACCAAAGACCCCCAGGAACATCTAACGGCCTTCGAGGCCAGGATGAACCTAGAAGGCGCAGCCGACGCAGTCCGATACGAAGCTTTTCCGGTAACCCTAGCCAGACCGGCAATCAAATGGTTCAACGCCCTCTCTAACGGATCCATAACCAGTTTTCACGACATCTCGCGAAAGTTCATGGCCCAATTTACAACTAGAATCACTAAAGCTAAACACCCCATCAGCCTACTAGGGGTCAGACAGAAACAAGATGAATCCACAAGGAAATACCTCGACCGCTTTAATGACGAATGCCTAACGGTCGACGGACTCACGAATTCCGTCGCAAGCCTTTGTTTAACCAACGGGCTCATGAACGAAGATTTTTGCAAACACCTTACCACCAAACCAGTATGTGGACCATGCACGAGATCCAGAACATCGCCAGAGATTACATCAACGATGAGAAGGTCAGCCAGGTCGTCGCTGCCAATAAACGACAACATAACAACGCCCAACATGGCAACTCGGCGCCCCGGCATAACCTACCACCCAGAGAAAATCAAAGGGACCACCCCAAGCCAACAAGCACAAACCGACCACCCAGAATCGGCAAATTCTCTAATTACACACCCCTAACAGCCCCAATCACCGAGATATACCACCAAATAGCGGATCGAGGTATTATCCCAAAAGCCCGGCAACTCAAAGAAAGAACGGGCGGCAACAAAACCCTTTATTGCGACTACCACTGAGGTTACGGGCACAGGACACAAGACTGTTTCGACCTTAAAGACGCCCTCAAACAAGCCATAAGAGACGGCAAGCTCCCAGGGTTCGCCAAAATCATCAGAGAACCAAAACGCGTGGAAAGAGACAGGTCGCCAGAAAGAGAAGGACGCAACCGAGAACGCAAAAATAACCCCCTAAGAAAAGTCCAGAAGACGACCCGACCATAATAGTAAACGTTATCACAGGCAAAGACGTATCAGACAAGTCAAAATCAAAGCTAAAAAAGGACCTCAAAGTCCTTGCCATCAGAGACCAAACACCAACTACCACTGCCGACCAGACGGTAACCTTCCTACCCGAGGACTGCCAGCACGGTACCTCAGCCAAAGACGCAACTTTCGTCATATCAGCAAGAATCAGAACAGGATTAGTTCGAAGAATACTGGTGGACACCGGCGCAGACTCCAACATCCTCTTCCGAGGAGCCTTCGACAAACTCGGGCTCCGCAACAACAATCTCCAAACACACCGCAACGGCGTCACGGGACTTGGAGACAACTTCCTCAAACCAGACAGTTCCATCACCCTCCCCCTCACCATAGGGACAAGCAATCAAAGGAAGACAATTCTATCCGAATTTGTGGTACTAAAAGACTCCACCGCCTACAACGTCATCCTCGAAAGGAAAACAATCAATGACTTCTTTGCCATCATCTTTACCAAATACCTCCTTATGAAATTCATAACGGAAGACGGCTCCATCGGTACTATCCACGGAGACTGGGAAGTCGCAGAAGAATGCGACAACACCAGCCTAGCTTTACGAAAGAAGTCTCGCAATGCGGCTGGGATATTCCTAGCCGACCTAGACGCCTGACAAGACGGCCAGCCTAGGCTAAAACCAGAAGGCGACATGGAAAAACTACAAATAGGGCAAACCAAAGGCGAATACACTTTCATCAACAGGAACCTCCCGTACGACCTTAAAGAGGATCTTTCCCATTTCCTGAAACAGAACAGAGACTTGTCCGCTTTCACACCAGCCGACATGCCCGAAATAGACCCCGACCTAATGTCCCACCGGCTAGCCGTAGACCCTAAAGCCAAATCCGTGGCACAAAGGAGACGAAAAATGTCCCCAGACTGAGTAGCCGAGGTCAAAAGACAAGTAAAAGCCCTACTCGAAGCAAACTTCATCAGGGAACTACCCTACACGGAAAATGGCGAATGTGCGTCGATTACACGGACCTCAACAAAACCTGTCCAAAAGACGCCTTTTTCCTGCCAAACATCGACGGATTGGTAGACGCCGCGTCCGGCCATCGATACCTCAGCTTTATGGACGCATACTCTGGCTACAACCAAATACCTATGCACCAACCGGATGAGGAAAAAACAGCATTCATCACCTCCGATGGGACGTACTGCTACACAGTCATGCCCTTCGGCCTAAAGAACGCCGGGGCCACCTACCAAAGGCTTGTCAACAAGATATTCCAGAATCTGTCCGGAACCAAACTAGAAGTCTACATAGACGACATGCTCGCCAAGACCGAATCCGGCGAGCAACTCATCAGCGACCTCAAGCTCATAATAAACACCCTACGAAAGCATCAAATGCGACTCAACCGGACAAAATGCGCTTTCAGAATGGAGGCAGGAAAATTCCTTAGCTTTATCATCACGCAACGCGGAGTCGAAGCTAACCCAGAAAAATGTCATGCCGTCCTTGAGATGACAAGCCCAAAAAACCTTAATGACATTCAAAAGCTCACCGGCCGGCTCACTGCGCTATCCCGCTTCCTCGGAGCATCAGCACAAAAAGCAATCCCCTTCTTCAAACTGATGAAGAAAGGAGCCCCCTTTAAATGGGAAGCAGAATGCGAAGAGGCATTCCAACATTTCAAAAGAGTCCTAGCGAAACCACCAGTTCTCGCCAAACCACAAACAGGGGAGACCCTCTACCTATACCTCTCCATAACAGAAGAAGCACTCGCAACAGTACTCATCCGTGAAAACGAGAAAAAAGAACAAAAACCCATATACTTCATAAGCAAAGTCCTACAAGACACGAAAACTCGCTACTCGCGACTAGAAAAATTAGCCTTCGCGCTCCTCACGGCCTCCCGACGCTTGCGACAATATTTTCAGGCCCACCCCGTGACGGTCCGAACCGACCAAGCGGTTAAACAGGTACTACAAAAACCCGACCTAGTGGAAAGAATGCTAGCATGGTCCATCGAACTGTCTCAGTTCCAGATCAAGTTCGAACCCCGAAACGCAATCAAAGCACAAGCCATGGCCGATTTTATCGCCGAGATGACGCCGGGGAACCCCACCCTCGAATCATGGAAGCTACACGTCGACGGCTCATCAAACATCACTTCCAGAGGTGCCAAAGTCATACTCAAAAATCAAAATAGGGTCGTAATCGAATAGTCAGTACGATACTGGAGCAGAATATAAGGCCTTCCTGGCAGGCCTAGCCCTAGCTAGGGACGTCGGAGCAAAAGTCCTGGAAGTAAATACCGATTCACAGGTAGTCAGTTCCCAAATCAACGGAGACTACCAAACGCGAGACCCCCTACTCAAACAATACCTTGCCAAGGTAAACAAACTGAAAAAAGGGTTCAATCGCGTAACCATACAGCACGTTCCCAGAGAACGAAATGCCAGGGCAGACCTCCTCTCTAACCTAGCCAGCACCAAACCAGGACACGGCAACAAATTGCTAATTCAGAAAGTCGTTAAGTCACCATCTATATCGACCACGACTAACGCTTACCTGACACTCTCTAGCCGAGGATCATGGACCTACCATATCCTACAATACCTCCTCGACGGAACACTAGCAGAAGACCCCAAAGAGAAAAAACGGACAAAAAGGGAAGCCGCCAATTACACAGTTGTCGCAGGACAACTATACAAACGCGGATTCTCGCAACCCCTGCTCAAATGAGTCGAACCTGGGGACATGGAGTACATACTCCGCGAAATCCACGAAGGTTGTTGCGGTCACCACATCGGGGGTAAAACCCTAGCCCAGAAAGTCATCCGGGCCGGATACTTCTGACCCACGGTTATCCGGGACTCCATGAAGTTAGTAAAAAACTACGATAAATGCCAAAGGCACGCCAATGTCCACCAGGCCGCCCCGCATAAGCTCAGCATCATATCGGTAGAACGGCCATTCGGCACCTGGGGGATCGACCTGGTCGGACCCTTTCCCACGACACCCGGTCAACTCCGATATCTCATCGTCGCCATAGATTATTACACTAAGTGGATCGAGGCCGAGCCCCTGGCCTCTATCACAGCAACCCAATGCCGAAAATTCTTCTGGCGACAGATCATTACCCAATTTGGGATCCCCGAGATCATCATCTCGGACAACGGAACCCAATTCACTGACAGAAAATTCAGAGAATTCCTAGAAGGACTACGTATATCCCATCGTTTTAGCTCGGTAGAACACCCCCAAACAAAATAATCGTCAAAGGACTCAAGAAACGGCTCGACGAAGCCAAAGGACTATGGGCCGACGAACTCGAATCAGTCCTATGGTCATACCGAACAACCCCCCAAACTACCACCAGGGAAACCCCTTTCCGATTAACATACGGCGTAGAGGCTGTCATCCCAGTGGAAATAGGAGACCCAAGCCCAAGGAAAACGATCGGGGGTAACGACGAGGAAGCAGAATGAGACCTCACCAACGAAGTAAGGAGCATAGCCCACATCAGAGAGCTAGCCCTACAACAAAGAATCAGCCTAAGGTACAACCACGACGTCATCCGACGAGAAGACGACTTCGTCCTATGGCGGAATGACATATGAACTCCATCCCCAGGGGAAGGAAAGCTCACCCCTAATTGGGAAGGCCCGTACAGAATCAAAGCTGCAATCGGAAAGGGAGCATACAAGCTCGAACGACTTAACGGAGACGAAATTCCAAGGACGTGGAACGCCGCCAACTTACGACGATACTACACTTAAACGGACCCCCCTAGGTCATCCCCTATTTTGTTTTTTCTCCTTATATATTTCCCTTCTTTGTTACATTTTTACTTTCCTCGTTACAGT
>NC_029789.2:30402363-30408852 GCF_000816755.2 Arachis ipaensis
AGCTATTTTTTCTAACTTTGTTTTTTCCTAAATACGGAATAAAAACACGGCCATAATTGGGGGACCGATCACCCCCCAGGGATGAGATACGGATATCCACGAATCGACCTCACGACGGTCCGCCCACCCCAAACAAGGGGAACAATTAAAAAACCAAAAATCAAAACGGCTTAAAACGAAATAAACAAAAAGGCCCGAATGGCCCTAACAACATAAATCGAAGTTCAAAACCACAAATTCACGGTTACACGGCCACACGGCCAAAAACATAAAAACATGTAATCCAAAAAGTCATAAATCACAACTACTCGAGGTCGACAATCTCGCCATCACGGACAGTCTTGAAAGCCCCCATCACAGACACGTCCGCTCCAGGCGCCAACACCAAAGCTTGAGCTTTCATCGTCTCCTCGGTAGCAGCAACAGCCTCCTTCACATCGGCCAGCAACACAGTTTTTTCCTCTGCTAACACTGCGACCTCCGCCTTTAAACCAGCCACCTCATCCTTCAGCGTACCAACATCGGCCAAAAGCACGGCTGCCCGGGACTCGACATCCGAAACCTTCCTCTGCTCTTCCCCAAGTTGAGACAAAAGAGAAGTCTCAACCTTGGAGAGACGAAGGATCTCAGCACCAGACTCTTCGGATGACTTCACTGCCTGCTCCCTCGCCGACTCAGCATCCACAAGCAACCCCTTCAACCTCGCCACCTCGGCCTGAGACTGACGAAATTTCTTATCCAGAAGGCCCACCTGAGCCATCACAGGCTCGGCCTTCCGGACGATCACAGCAGAACGAAGAAGGGAACAATAAAGGGACTTAGCCTGAAAAGTCGCGTCACACTCACGAAAAAAATCCTCCGTGCCAGGCATAAGGAACTCATCGATGAAGGCTGGAGCATCAAAACGACGATCCATCACCGACGGGACCGCGCCCTCCTCCTCCACCATATTCTCACTATCATCATCCCTCGACCGCTTTCGCTTTTGGGAAGCACCCTCCGGCGACACCTCAACCACATCATCCTCAACCCCCACACCCCGACCCGACCCTTCGGTGCCACCTCCAGTCAATGTGAGACCCTTAGAAACATTTTTCGTATCATTAGAAGGTCGCGAGGTCAGAGTAGAAGGAGTACCGCCAGAGGGAGTCCCCTGAGATAACTGAGCTTTCAATCTTGCAAGAGTCGTCAAACCCCCAGCCATCTCAACTGCGAAGAAGAACAAAAGAAGGAAAATGCATAAGTACCCAACTCGGAACTAAAAAAAAAAACAAGGGGCTCACATACCAACATAGGTCCGACAAACGATCGAGTCACCCATCACGTCCCTAGGGTTAAGAGGACGCTCCCTGTTCATACCCTGGGTCGAGTTACCCGACCCGGGATGATTGGCGACAAAGCGACCGACCTCTTCAGGTCAGACTATCCGACCTCTTCTAAAGAGCTTGGCCAAATCGACAGGAAAGCCCAATAAAGGGCCCAAATAGAGGAACACGACCCAAATCCAAAGGCAATCCCAGCCTATAGAGATAAAGGCGGTTCCCTTAAAAATAAGCTGACTTCATCCAAAACAGGATAAGATAAGATAAGATAACTAACTTATCTTATCAGAAAGGTCATCCCACACTACTATAAATACACTGGAGCACCCATGTATAACTCATACTCTGCTTCAACTAAAAACCTGCTTAATACCCGTGCTAACTTAAGCATCGGAGTCTCTTGCAGGTACCCCCCACCCTCCGGTGGCCAAGGATCAGCAGTGCGGCAAGTCCAACAAGTCGGACACAACAGCTCCGGCCGCCACCAGCCAGCCGGACACGTCATCTCCGACCAGTACAGAAGATCTCATCCGAGATCGACCTCCAGTTTCAGGTAACCCTCAGAATATTGGCGCCGTTGCTGGGGAACCTGGAAGTCATCCCAACACCATGGCGGACGGCCATGACATAGACCACGATTCAGATCTAGAAAACAGAACACCGCACAAAAACGCGGACACCACACTGAAAGACACCCCGGAATCCAATGGAGACAAAAATTCATCAAATCCGGGAGCAATAGAGGCGCTTCAAGATCGCTTGAAACAACTTGAGAAAGAAACCCAACAACAACGAGAAATCGGAAAGGATCTACAAAGAGAGGTACGGCGACATCGAGAATTGGAAGAAAAACTACAGCAATTAGAAGCCGATCTCAAATCGAAAACTCCTCGGACTACTTTTGAGGAAAATTCACGCAAAGAACAAGATCCATTCACCAGGAAAATCATGAAAACCAAAATTCCAAAAGACTTCAAACTCCCGGATATGATTTTGTACGACGGCACCACAGATCCCAACCATCATCTCAGCAATTTCAGAAGCAGAATGTACCTTACCGATGCCTCAGATGCCGTTCGCTGCAAAGCTTTTCCAACAACCCTCACGAAGACAGCGATCAGATGGTTCGACAACTTACCTCCAAAGTCCATCTCAAACTTTGATGACCTGGCCAAAAAGTTTCTGGCCAGATTCTCCATCCAGAAGGATAAGGCCAAGCACGCACCCAGTTTACTAGGGATCAAGCAAGGAGATCGGGAGAGTCTCCGCAACTACATGGAAAGATTCAACAAAACATGCATGGACATACAAAGTTTACCAACAGAGGCCGCCATCATGGGACTCATCAATGGCCTACGAGATGTACCTTTTAGCCAATCTATATCAAAGCAGTACCCCACCTCCTTAGATGAAGTACAGGAGCGAGCAGAAAAATACATCAACATGGAAGAGAATGCTCGGCTGGGAGAAACCTCAAAATCCGGGGCCTCCTACCGAGACAAAGACAAGGAATCCAAAAGAAAAGAAGATCGACAAGGGGAGAAAATAAAAAAATACCATAATTACACTCCTCTCAAAGTATCCCTGGTCGATGTATACAAAGAGGTCTGCCATATAGAGAAAATTCCCCCAGCACGGCCACTCAAAGGCAAAAGTGGAGGAGGAAACCGGAAGAAATATTGTGAATACCACCGAGTTCGAGGGCACTCCACCAACGAGTGCTTCGACTTAAAGAATATCATAGAAAAATTGGTGAGAGAAGGGAGATTAGATCGCTTTCTGGCTACCCGAGATGATGACCAAAGAAAGAGACGAAGGGACGAAGATGACGGACGAGCTGAGCGATCACCTCGGACACTAGAAAGATACGTCCACATGATACACGGGGGATTCGCAGGAGGCGGGATCTCCAAATCATCCCGAAAAAGATATCTCAAAGAAGTATATCATGTCGAGGGAAAGGAGGAAGCACCCGACATCCCTGCGATAACATTCACTAAAGACGACGCATCCGGCATCATCTCGGGACACGACGACCCCATGGTCATCACTATCATACTGGCAAACGCCAATCTACACCGTACATTAGTAGACCAAGGGAGTTCTGCCAACATCTTATTCAAAACAGCCTTCGACAAACTCGGCTTAGACGAAAAGGAGCTTAGAGCATACCCGAATAGTCTGTTCGGACTAGGAGATACCCCAGTACAACCACTGGGATACGTATCGCTACACACGACCTTCGGAAAAGGGAACCAATCCAGGACCCTCAAGATAGACTACATCGTGGTCGACGTAAGTTCAACCTACAATGCCCTAATAGGTCGGACAACACTTAATCAACTCGGCACAATAGTCTCAACTCCACATCTATGCATGAAATTCCCAACTACAGAAGGGATAGCCACGGTAAAAGTAGATCAAAAGATGGCACGCCGCTGTTATAACGAAAGTCTAAACCTCAGAGGCAAAGGAGAAGAGTTTCATACAATTGAGCTTGGCAGAGTTCAGCGACGAGAAGAACTCCGTCCGCAGCCAGAAGGCGAGATAGAGAAGGTTCAAATCGGAGACACCTCGGACAAAACAACTAATATCGGAACGATCCTAAGAGGAGATTCAAAAGAATTACTGATACAATTCTTACGCGATAATGTCGATCTCTTCGCATGGAAAGCCACAGATATGCCAGGTATAGACCCCAAGCTAATGTGCCACAAGTTGGCGGTATATCCGGGATCTCAGCCGGTGCAGCAGAAACGAAGAAAACTTGGGTCAGAGCGATCCCAAGCGGTGGAAGAGCAAGTACAGGCACTACTGGAGGCAGGATTCATAAGAGAAGTCAAGTATCCATTATGGCTAGCCAACGTCGTCTTGGTGAAAAAATCAAATGGGAAGTGGCGAATGTGTACCGATTACACCGATCTCAACAAAGCCTGCCCAAAAGATCCTTACCCACTCCCAAGTATCAACGCTCTGGTAGATGCTTCCTCCGGATATAGATACGTCTCGTTTATGGACGCATACTCGGGATACAACCAAATCCCCATGTATCCACCAGATCAAGAAAAGACCTCATTTTTAACCCCAAAAGCAAATTACTGCTACATCGTAATGCCTTTCGGTCTCAAGAACGCAGGAGCCACTTATCAAAGGCTGATGAATAAAGTCTTCTCAGACCACATTGGAAAGATCATGGAAGTCTATGTGGACGACATGTTGATAAAGACACAAAGTAAAGATACATTATTGTCCGACCTGGCTCAAGTGTTCGACACCATAAGGAAGCACGACATGCGACTTAATCCGGCAAAATGCACCTTTGCGGTAGAAGCAGGCAAATTCCTAGGTTTCATGCTCACACAAAGAGGAATTGAAGCAAACCCGGATAAATGCCAAGCCATACTCAACATGAAGAGCCTGACCTGTGTCGAAGAAGTGCAGCAAATTAACGGGAGATTGGCTGCCCTATCCAGATTCTTAGCAGGGGCAGCGATAAGATCTCTCCCCTTCTATGCTACTTTAAGGAAGGGAAAACAGTTCGAATGGAAGATAGAATGCGAACAAGCCTTCCAAGACTTCAAGAAGTTCTTAGGATGATCGCCTATCTTATCTCGACCACGAGAAGGAGAACCACTCGTACTATATCTCGCAGTAGGAAGCCGGGCAATAGCCTCAGCACTAGTCAGAGAAGACGAAAGTGGGCAACAACCCGTCTACTTCATTAGCAAAGCACTACAAGGATCCGAGCTGAACTACCAGAAAATATAAAAGTTTGCCTATACTCTCATTCTAACATCTCGACGACTTCGCCCGTACTTCCAGGCTCACACCATTAAGGTTCGAACCAACCAGCCCATAAAAGGAATATTGCAGAAAACAGATTTAGCAGGTAGAATTTTACAATGGGCAGTCGAGTTATTAGAATTCGACCTCCAATATGAAGCTCGGACGGCCATTAAATCACAGTACCTAGCCGATTTTATCGCAGAATTCACAGACGCCTTGGAGACCCCCACAGAATGGAATCTCTACGTGAACGATTCTTCAAATAAGACTGGAAGCGGCGTAGGCGTGATAATAGAAAGCAACCAAGGAACCCAAGTTGAGCTCTCCCTCAAGTTCGGGTTCCCGGCCTCAAACAACCAGGCGGAATACGAAGCGTTATTAGCCGATTTGAAGCTGGCTACAGAGGTTGGAGCTAAAAAACTCAACATTTACAGCGATTCACAAGTAGTCACCTCGCAGATAACAGGGATCTATCAAGCCAAAGATCCCACCATGAAAAAGTATTTGGATAAAACCAAGGAACAGCTCGGACAACTCGGGGAATATAAAATCTATCACATACCCCGGCCTCAAAGCAGAGACGCTCCCCACGAAGGAAAAAGAGGCGAAAAGATTAAAAAGGGAGGCATAGTACTACACTATTATAAACAATATCCTGTACAAAAGAGGGATCTCAATACCACTACTTAAATGCGTGCCGACCAACAACACAAAGGAAGTGTTAGAAGAAGTACACGGTGGCATGTGTGGCAATCATCTCGGAGCACGAGCTCTTGCCAAAAAAGTACTTCGAGCGGGATTTTATTGGCCAACCCTACAAAAGGAAGCTATAGAATTTGTAAAGACATGTCCACCATGTCAAAAACACGCCAACTTCCACATCGCCCCGCCAGAAGAGCTCATCAGTGTAACCTCGCCCTGGCTATTTGTAAAATAGGGACTTGATCTTCTCGGACCCTTTCCCCAAGGATCAGGACAAGTAAAATTCCTCATAGTCAGAGTAGACTATTTTACAAAATGGATTGAGGCAGAGCTCCTAGCCAGCGCTACCGCTCAAAGAAGTCGGAAATTCCTATACAGGAACATTGTCACGAGGTTCGGGGTTCCATACTCCATAACCACAGACAATGGCACTCAATTCACAGATGCAGGCTTCAGGAGACTAGTAGCTGACTTGAATATAAAGCACTAGTTCACCTCCGTCGAACACCCTCAAGCCAATGGACAAGCCGAAGCTGCCAACAAAGTCATATTGGCAGGGCTAAAACGGAGACTACAAGATGCAAAGGGAGCTTGGGCCGAAGAACTTCCGTAAGTCCTATGGGCATATCGAACGACGCCACACTCCATGACAAATGAATCACCCTTTCGACTAGCATAC
>NC_029789.2:30408879-30416358 GCF_000816755.2 Arachis ipaensis
GAACAACTCGACCAGGAGAAGGAAAGTTGGCAGCAAACTGGAAAGGACCCTACCGAGTTGTAAAAGTACTCGGAAAGGGCTACTACAGACTGTCCGAACTCGATGGACGAGAGCTCCCCAGATCATGGCACGCCTGCAACCTAAGAACGTACTACAGCTAGAAAAGTAAGAGATCTCACCATTGGATGCACCCTTTTTCCTGAAAAGGTTTTTTAATGAGGCACCAAGTTGAGACTCAAACACTATTCGACATAAAGGGATGAAAAATTCCCACGTGTACATATTTGCACTTTCCTTTGAATAAATATATATTTTAGATATTCTACAAGATTTCAAGACGCATTATTCTGAAGTATTCATCATCCGATTATAAAGCAACAGATTGGCAGAAAGTGAAAAAAAAATTTTCATTGCACGATCACGATAAAGATAACCGTCTGATAAAGGTGAAAACGCGATTCACCCAAAAGACGATCTAAAGATGACAACCACTTTCTACAAATCGACAAAGATGAACACAGAATAATGTAAGAAGTTATCGAAAGTGATCTAAAAAAGAACCTGACGAGGTCTTACGGATTGCTAAAATAATAACTTAAAGACTGGCCGATATTAAGAAGTCGGACCAAGTCAACCCAAGTTATAAGTAAACCCTGGAAAGGGGTCTGGCCAACCCTATTAAAGAGGATTACTTTAACTTAGAAGGGTCCGACATAACAAAGTCAGCACAAAACTAAAAAGTTATACAAGTAGTCCCTGAAAGAGACCTGACACAGGTCCAAAAAAGAGGACTACAAAAATAACTTAAAGGGGACTGACATAACGAAGTCGGACTCCTACTACTAAAAAGTTATTTGCAAAAATAACTTAAAGGAGACCGATATAACGAAGTCGGACTCCTACTACTAAAAAGTTATTTGCAAAAATAGCTTAAAGGAGACCGATATAACGAAGTCGGACTCCTACTACTAAAAAGTTATTTGCAAAAATAACTTAAAGGAGACTGATATAACGAAGTCGGACTCCTACTACTAAAAAGTTATCTGTAAAAATAACTCAAAAGAGACCGATATAACGAAGTCGGACTCCTACTACTAAAAAGTTATAAAAGCAATCCCTGAAAGAGATCTGACAAAGATCCAAGAAAGAGGATTACAAAAATAACTTAGAAAATAATGACGTAAAGAAATCGCCCTACTACAAAGCAAGTTACAAAGGTAACCCCTGAGAAAACCGGAACAGGACTACCAAAACAACATGGAAGACTAACTTGAAGAAATCGATTATAGATCGACAGAAATACGAGCAAGAGCAAAAAAAAAAAAAACCGAAAAACAAGTTAGACTTACATAACTACAACCACAAAGGATTCAAGCTACAAAATTACAAAGCAAATCCAAAAAAGTCGAGCTGCAAGGTTCCAACATTCTCAGAAAACAGAAGAGATACCAAATCAAGCACAAAAAGCATGATATAGTCTACAAAAAGTTATAAAAGCCTTGGGGGCCACCGAAACCTACCTTAAAAAGCTAAGCGAGCTACCTTTTGTTTTTCAAAAATAAAAGTTGCTAGGCAAGCAACAAGAAAGTGTCAGCAGTTAACAAAACCTTTTGTTTTTCAAAAATAAAAGTTGCTAGGCAAGCAACAAGAAAGTGTCAGCAGTTAACAAAACATAAAGAGTTTAAAAAGCCCACAAGCCGGGCCAACTATATAAATATCCAGAATGAATGAAGCTAAGGGTCAGAAGACTTTTTAGCAGGAGACGGAGGGCGAGTCTGTAGAGGAACAGCATCCACAGTACCATCATCTCGGTTTAAGATCTGGCAGTCAGGATCAGAGGCGGGAGGGTCGACCTCGGTAGGAACAGCAGAAGTCGACACCTTAGCAGAGGACACAGGAGCAAGTTCGACATTATCATCGTCCTCGTCATCAGGGACAATCTTGCCATCCTTGACAACATTATCCAGGCTGAAGAGGGTCAGGTCGGCCTCGGGAGCAATAACCCAAACTTGCTCCTTTAGGTTCTCATAAGCAGCAGTCACGCTGCCAACAAGATGACCTTGAAGTTCAGAATAATATTCCCGGGCACTCTCCAGCTCCCCCCTCAGGCGCATCACCTCCCGATAGGACGTAACATAACTATCCTTATGCATCATTGTCGTGTCCTCGGCCAACCGCACAGAAGCTGCCAAAGAAAGGAAACTCGCCTTCTTGTTCTCTAGATCTTTTTCCAGCTTGGCCACCTTCACCTTGAGCTCCTCCATTAGCCCCTTCATCCGGTCGAACTCTTGCTTTGCCTCCTCCATAAATGCTTTGGTGGCATGGAGAGGTAGGTTTTGAGCAGTTCGGTGCAGAGCAGCCCCCATATACGCCATCTTTATGCTGTTTTGGGTTATAAATTCCAAATGATGAAGGATGGACACATCGTCCACAGAAAGGGCGCCATAGGGGCCGATTTGCTGATCTACAAATTCAATAGCATTAAAGTCGGGAGCATCGAGGTCGAAGGGCTCAACTGTTTTTTGTTTCTTATTGGGAGGAGCAACAGAAGGAGCAGCAGAAGTTGGAAGAGGGTCAGCCAGACGAACTCGGGGAGTAGGGATCACCTTTCTCATCCCGGGAGAACTCGGCATGGACGGCTTCACACGCACTTGGGAAGATCCCTTCCCGACCGCCTTAGCCGAGATGTTTTTGGCAGCAGTCTCCTTCTGTGCCCTCTTAAAAGCCTTCATGGATTCATTATTCTTCATCGCCTTTGCAAATAAGACACAACAGTAAGAAATTAAGCTACAAGTCGGAAAGGCATTCACAAGCAATATAGACAGATAACAAAGGAAGCGCAAAATACCCAGCTCAGTTTGAAGAAGAGAGGGATTGGTTAAAAATTTCTTTGTATCAAGATAGGGGGATTGATCTCAGTGTTCTTCCAAGACAGTCACAAAAGCTCGCTCAGCCTCATCCAACATTTCCCACGTATATCTGGACACTCTCACATTTTTTTGCCATTCCAAGGGAAAGGCGGGCTCATCATTCTCGTCCAGGAAAAAGGGCCGAGCTTCTTCAACAGCTCGGACCTTGAAAAAATAGTTCTTAAAATCACAAAACGATTCATCAAACCTGGAAAAGACCTTCTTTCCCTGGGAAGATCGGAAGGAGACCCACACTGCCTTCTTTTTTACTACTCCAGGCTTTGTCAAGACAAATAGGTAGAAAAAGAGAGATTGCGAGGCAGGGATACGAAAACCATTATACAACAATTGAAAAATTTTAATGAAACCCCAGGAATTAGGGTGAAGTTGAGAGGGAGCAACATTGAAAAAGAGCTCCAGTATAAAGATCCCCATTAGTACGTAAACCGATTGTATACCACCACTGATAAACACCCGAATAGGCAATATTCACTGGACCAAGAGCACCCCCACGAGTAAAAGCTTCTACAGCCGGTTGACCAAAATGAGGCTCCGACAGCATCTAGGGTTCCTCGAACAATGTGATATCTCACACCGGGTAAATCCTTAACCCTTCCCCCTCTTACTAAGACTACAGAATGTTCTTGTAAATTATGGACCAACCTTTTCTTTGTCAAGAGTGGTACCTTTATTCAAATTAAATTAATTCTTTTTTTATTTATTTACCCAGGACCATAACAGGTCGGTCTCAAACTCTGTAAAAGGAAGGGTGATACCCAGCTGACCAAAGAAGAAGTCATAAGCATAGAAAAAAGGGCGATCATTAACAACCTGAGTAGAGAAACAAACTCTCTCCTCAGAAGAGGGAGGGACAAGTTCATAATTCTTCTCATCACCAGGATTACTACATACCTTATGAAACTGCCTAAGCTGCGCGCAAAACTCGGAATCAACTAAAGAGACACACATAAGAACCATCGAGTCCACCCAATCGGCCATACCCTCGGGAACCTGGGAAGACATCTCTACAACGTTATTGCGAGAAGACATGAGGCCAACTAAATCCTACAATAAGAAAAGAAGAGTGGATTACTAACAAAACATCTCGGATGAGGGGCAAAACAACTCGACAGACGAACAAACAGGAAAGGAAAACCCCAAGACTCAAACCAAAGCCCTGGGGCATCCTTTGGAGGCAGTAACAAAGCAAGGTTTCAAGAAAATTCTACAGCTTACGTCCCGACACTCATCAAAGGAGAAAATAAGGTTTCAAAATGAAAACAAAGTAAAAAACACAAAGTCACTACCTTTCTACAGTCTATCAGCCAAAGCATTGTCAAAATAAAAAATGCCCAGCAGAAAATCACCAAAGACGCAAACTTTTTCAGAATCAAGCAAAACCACCATCGAAGGCACAAGCAGAAACAACAACAAACATGCAAAAGCCCCAATTCTTAGATTCAGGCAACAAGAAAAGAAAAAATATTCACACCAAAAACGAAAAAATTCCAAAACACATCAGGTACAGTAAAAGCAGAAAAGATTCAAACTTTCTCTGAGCAAAATTCAAAAAAATAGACATATAAAGAAACAGAGGAAGAAAATCGAACCTGGAAAATAAAAAGGAAGCTGAAGAGAAGAAGCACCAGAGCCACCCCTCGAAGCGGAAAACTGCGAAGATAGAAGGAAACTGGAAATCACCCCTCTTCCTCAGAAAGCAGTAGCAGAACAGGCGTTGCGAGAAGGAACTACGAAAGAAACAGAAAATGAGAGAGTAAAGGAAGAAGTTACGAAGAAGAGCGAAGAAGAGAAACCGTTTTTTGATTGAGAGATTCAAAATAAAAGCCAAGAGAAAACGGGGCAATTAATACCAATTAATGAAGGTATTAAACCCTCTCACATTCCCAAAAAACAAAGCGCTGATATAAAAGCGCGCGCTTTTAGAGGAAAACGTTCTACATTCAAAAAGAGTCTACAAAAGGAAGAAATCAACAAATTGCTTGAACTCGGTTTCACTAAAGATCGAAGTCAAATGACTCGACCTCAAAAAAGAAGACCGAGCTCAAGCAGGGGCACTGTTCATACTCTGGGTCGAGTTACCCGACCCGGGATGATTGGTGAGAAAGCGACCGACCTCTTCAGGTCAGACTACCCGACCTCTTCTAAAGAGCTCGGCCAAATCGACAGGAAAGCCCAATAAAGGGCCCAAATAGAGGAACACGACCCAAATCCAAAGGCAATCCCAGCCTATAGAGATAAAGGCGGTTCCCTTGAAAATAAGCTGACTTCATCCAAAACAGGATAAGATAAGATAAGATAACTAACTTATCTTATCAGAAAGGTCAGCCTACACTACTATAAATACACTGGAGCACCCAGGTATAACTCATACTCTGATTCTACTAAAAACCTGCTTAATACCCGTGCTAACTTAAGCATCGGAGTCTCTTGCAGGTACCCCCCACCCTCCGGTGGCCAAGGATCAGCAGTGCGGCAAGTCCAACAAGTCGGACACAACAGCTCCGGCCGCTACCAGCCAGTCGGACACGTCATCTTCGACCAGTACAGAAGATCTCATCCGAGATCGACCTCCAGTTTCAGGTAACCCTCGGAACACTCCCCAAACAACTGCCACAGAACAAGTGCGACATCCCGATCCTCCGCAGTCAAGAACTCCTGCGTCACCCGAGTAAGAACAGACGGCCCCGCCCAAAATTCCAATACGTGGGGAACCGCCGCTCACCCTCCAACGTCAGCCAGAACGGATGACGCCCCCTCGCAGGACGGACTTTGAAATACCCACTCTTAAACCCATGAAACGAATCTTCATACAAACTGAAGACCCGACGATGAGGCTGAGCCCTAAAAGACATATACCCCTTCTTGTGCTTCCCCTCCTTAGTGGGAAGGGTGCACATGAAGAGGAAAAGGAATACATTCACAGACACCGGAAGCTCCAGGAACTCACACACGAGTTCGAAAGTCCGGACCGCCGCCTAACTATTCGGATGCAGCTGGGAAGGCGCCACGGAACATCGGCTCAATAACTCCTGAACGAAAGGGGAAAAGGGCAACCGCACGCCAAGACGGGTGACCATTGCCTCGTACACCCATAACCAATCCGGAACGGTCGGCGAATCCAGATTGGTATAACAAACCCTCTCGTCAACCATCGGAACGGAAAACTCATAATGAGATTCGGCGTCACCACCCCCACAAACAGCCCCCTCATCACGAAGCCGTTGGAGGTCCGCCTCCCTCATCCGCGACGGTGTCCTCCACACATCGCTGGTTACCCAGGAGTAAAGGGCAGGGACGCCCCCTGCTGGTATCACCGAGGCCCTCACGCCCTCGGTCCTTCGACGCGCCATACCTAAAATATCGATGAGCACCACCATCAGCCTAAACCAATATTGCAGAAAACGGCAAGGGAAAACTGAAGCAAATACCACTACTCACTACCAACCACAAAGCGGTGCTCATCCCCTCTATGAAGCCCACCACCCAAAGGAACAGAAACACCATACACAAAAATACAACCCCAATCCACACTAAAAGCACAGAAATGCAAAGGCAGACAAGAATACCATAAACCGCGAAATAAGCAAAGGAAAGAGTAGACTAACCTGATAATGCAAAGCAAAGGCCTGAGAAATGTTGGAAACGGAGAAGCAAGAACACAACCAGAAATACAAAAACAACACCAGGATAGAGGGAAACTACTTTCGAAAGAGGAAAACTACTCTCGAAAGCTTGAGAGCAAGGAAAAACAACAAGGAAAAGGGAAAATGGGAACCAAAATGGTTTTTAAACCCCAAAGCAAAAAGACGAAAATACCCCGAATAATAAAGATAGCGCAGAGGGGCAAAAATGGGAAATCTTCCTTCACAATAAATCCCCTTCGGGAAACCAAAAAGCACACCTCGAAAAACGCAACAGGCACTGGGATACAGAAAAGTCGCGTCAGATCAAAACGGCCAGACGAAACTTCGGCAGGGCCATAAATACCGGGACCGGCGCACCGACCTCTCCCCAAAAGCGTCAAACGACGACCCGAGAAAATAAAAGAAGGCCGAAGAACGGTCAAGACCACATCTCCCAGCGTCAGACCGACCTCGCTCGGTCTCCCGCTGCGGGGGCAACTGTTACGGATCCGGCCCAACGGATCCCATGACCCAGGATAGTCCCCGAACCCGGCTACCCGGGTCCGATCCACCAAATCCTTCTAGAAGTCCAGGAACCGGCCTACTAAGGTTTCTAACCAACTTTTGAATTCAAACGTCATCCTTATCTTAGTCGAATAAGATAAGATAAGACAGCTACCATCTTCTATAAATAGAGGACCTAGGTCCCTCCAGGTATTCATTCATTCCACACACCTTATACCTCTCAGATCCATTCTGACTTGAGTGTCGGAGTGTCTTTGCAGGTACCACCCCCATTGCTCCAGTTAGGTGATCCGGCATCCGCCTCGACCCGTAAGTTCCCGATCCATCTCTCAACCCGTACTAGAGACATCTTGTACAAATACTTACATAAAAAATATAATTTTTAATTTTTAAATTATATT
>NC_029789.2:30416410-30444825 GCF_000816755.2 Arachis ipaensis
CTAACTATTTTGCTTTTATCATTATATCGCATTTATTATGGCGTCGAGAAGATATTATTTAAATTTATTTAAATTTAAGCTGATTGAAGTATTTTTGTCGGTAAAAAACACAACATTCTAACTAGCGTGTTTTAAAAAATCACATTTGTGTAACCTATTTCTAAATATCTCACTTTGAAAACTATAAATGACTTTTCATTTATGCATGAAAATTTCTGTAATTATTTGTGTCATTCGCGTACCTTACAATAAGACAATTTTAGACTTATTTGGGATTGCTTTTTATTGTTAAACATTTCCGAAGACCGACAATAAGTATTAATAATTCGCTCCATGCGATAGGATTACGGTTTTCTCGTAAGCAGTTTTCCCAATGAGCTGAAACCGTTACGCAACTGGTTTACGTTTAGACCAGTTTGACATTTTCAGAACCACACTGAAGACAAACAATAAGTACTAATAATTCGCCCCATGCGACAGGATTACGTTCAGAACACCCTTCAGCAGTTGGCAATCTTGTGAAGAAGTTGATCATTGACGAGCGCAATTTGCTTCTAAACCATGGTGGTCTCAGTGAGTACATTCCGAATAGAGCAATTAAAACCCGAAGGGGTACAAGATAGGAAATAACAGCAGCGAGCAAGCACAACACCAAAAACAAGAAAGTAGCTCTTGGATCAGTCCAACTTATCAGTGCATGGAATCGCTCAAGTTGTACTGCTGTATCCCCCATCAAAGTTTGAACCCTTGCTGCTATCGTTCTCAGCCTATCATACCTCATCCTAACAACATTATCAGGACAAATCGTGGGGAACGGATCGAACTCCTCGTAAAACTCATCAGGGTTCATTTGGTCAGCACCCAACTGGTCGATACCCGAGGGAGGATAGTGTTGCGGTCGTAAATAATAATAACCTCTAAGCCCCATAAATGTTACGATGAAAATAATGGCTGGAATGATAAACTCCGGAAATAATACTAGAGCAATGAAGATAATCAAGAACGTTACTGAATATAATGGTTTCTCCCATTCTTGGATCGCTTTGAGAAACTTTCCCGTGGCAATAACTCTGTCCATTGCGTGCACCGCCCTAAAAAAGTTACCTTTGCTTCTCCTCAAGCTCCATTTTTCACTATCTTGGAGCATGTACGACACTACCTCCCAGCCCAATGGTGGCTCTTCTTTCCTCAGCCTTAATTCCAACAATCTAATGGCCTCTAACTTTAAGTGATATACTTGCGTTTCCGTCAAGAGATGCACATAATGCATCTTGGGCAGCAATGGCATTGCGTACCTAAGCAGCATATTAGTTACATTGGAACATGAAAGCTTGATACTCAAATAAATCTCTCCCATATTTTTTACTCCAGATGGAACCACGATCAGCAGAGGATAAGATTGAGTGTAGAGCCTATCATTTTCTAGGGTAGACACACCGATTGTTATTTTACCAAAAGTTTTGTCGGCAATTCCAGCATGTTTGGTGTTCTTACCAAAGAACCTATAGTTGTCAAAAACCGCAACAGTCACTACAGTGCTAAGATCATAAACCTCCCAATTGTATTGCTCATTCCACTCAGGTGATAAGCTATCAATCACAGTACGAGTCCGACACCATTTTTGCCCATACTTTGCAACACAATAGGCATTAGTTGCAAGTGTTCTACCATCTTTCGTGGTTTTTTTCATAAGACAACTGGCTCTCAAGATTCGGATCTCAAGCACACCAATTTGGGGCTTCCAGAGAGTTGTGTCACTGGGCCGAACATCACTGCTATACGTTGTCATTTCATCAAACACATGGTAGCCTCCATCAAGTGAAAGTCGTAGGTGCACACGAGGAACATGCCTTGTACCTTCTTTCCCAAAGAGGCTTTCAAGGCTAAACCATTGCGAAGCAACAACCCTTTCGTCAACTCGCTTTTCTATGGTATCAATTGGAATTTCCACCTTGCACACGACCTCACTTGTCCGTGGGTCAAGTAGATCTTCAACGGAAACCAACAATGAATTATTTAGAAAACTCTCTTCTTCAACCACGAACAAGAACTCCTCGTTCCAGTAAGGACTCGAGAAGCTTCGAGTAGCACTGGAAGTTGCAACAACAGTTTTCCAGTTTTGGCTTCCCACTTGGACTTTGGCATAAAACTGAGGGAACCTCACCTTATCTGCGCCTTTATGCGCTGGCATGATGTGTTCTGCTTCAATAACCGAAACTCTTAGATACCATAGCTTTGGGCAATCATAAATCTTGGATTTTATTAGGCTAAGCTTATCAGAAGGAACATTTTCCGCTGTTTTGGAATTCCATGCCTCTTCAAATGCCTCATCTTCCTGTGTTCCAAACCATATTGATACCATTATCTTCCCATTTCTTTTACCCTTATCTCCGTTCTTGTCCTCTATTCCGTACCACTTTGGAGCCATCTCTTCATCCGCTGCTGCTCTAACAGGAATATCACTCAAACTAAAAGAAATTCGACCCATATATCTTTCCTCTTCCTCTTCTTCAAGGATTTTTTCTTCATGGTCTTCTTCAATGATTTCTTGATCTTCTTCTTCTTCTTCTTCTTCTTCAGTGATTGCGTCTTCTTCTTCAATGATTTTGTCTTCTTCTTCTTCTTCATTGGTTTCTTTGACAATGATTTGCACTGTTGATGACACTATGCATTCTCTGGAGAATGCAAAGACCTTATTCCATTCGGCATATCTCATGATCTGGGGAGTGGGCTTTGTGGTTTCACTGTAGTTGCCAAGTTTCACTTCAGCAACTAACTTAACCTCTCCAAAGAGACCCATGTCTCGTGCTTTCACAACTCTCACGTAAAGATACTGCAATTGCTCCACCGATTTGTTTGAATTGGTTTTATCCTTCCTCCACAACTCATCATCACTGGATAACACAGAGTTTAAGAACATCACGTTTGACTTAGTTCTTCTGATTGTGAATCCTGTTCGAAAAATCTCGTGATTTGTGTCGATCTGCATACCGAACAATGAATGCAAAACGGAGTAATTAATTCAGTACTTGGTGTTGTAATATAAGTTGTAGAATCTCGGATTAAAGAATTAAATAAGAAAATCATTCAGTCTGATTTATATAGGGTAAACCTCATTCAGTATGAGAGTATAAGAAATTAGAGAGATTTCATAATAGATTAATAGGTATGAACTCAGCAAATCCCTCGAACTCAATGTTCAGAAAATCACGGTCAAAGTCCAATGCTAGATGTCCAACACTTTTAGTTGAAAAAAATAGAAAGTTGTCTAGTGTTGTTTAAATACAAGAGAAAAATAAATAGAAAGTGTTGTCATCTAACATTTCCTGAATTTTGTTCCAACGATGGAATCTGAAAAAAGCAGAAGAGTTCTTCTCATCACTGCTCGGAAATACGCGAGTTTTATATCATGTTAAAGGAAAATATAATAATAATGAGTGTGCTATTGAAAAGAGCTGAATAGAAAATTAAATAACATTCAAGGAATTATAGTAATTAAGAACCGGAGAACGGAAAACAGGAAAATATAGAAAGATATTATGAAAGTGGAAGGAGAACTCAATGCATACAGTAGCCAACCCTTCTCTGATAACCCACCCGTTGGATGAACCAGCAGCAAGCACGGACTAAAACTGCGTCCTGAACTTTCTTTCAGAAACTCTGTCTAACGGAATGTGGAAGTAAAGCAAAACAAACTACTCTATTTTGACTTCACAAGCTAAGCTAGCCAGCCCGACCAGATTTTTGTTTTATAGAATAAACATTTAAATTGATTTGCAAGAAATTTTATATCAAATACTTTAATTCTTAACAATTTTTATTATCTAAAAATTTTTAAAAGTTAATTCTTGATAAATTGATATCTGTTATTTTAAAAGGTGAATTGTATTGTTTTAAACTAATATCTTTTAGCATTTGTTTTTTTTTTCTTTTTTAATTTTTATTTTTTTTTTTAAGTTACAAAAAAAAAAAACTAATTTAGCACTTACTTGTCTTATAATCAAATTTATTAGGAGCGATATTTACTCTATTTTATTTATTTATTTTTTTACTTTTTTTTGAGTAAATCACTAAAATGAATCATTCTAGCACAAAGAAAGATTCCAAAAAATTGAAAAGATAAAAAGGTCCTTTCGAGATGGTAAAAATTTGAGAAAATGTTAACCGAAAATGCCAACATGATAAATGTGATTATGTTATTAGTAAATCTTTTAAACATCAAAATAATCAATCACCTCCGGCCATAACTTTGAATTTTGTAATTTTTTATTTTATTTTATTTGAAATCTTTCAATTTTTGGCAATTGTAAGAGGAAAACCATAATTTTTTTCAACGTATCTTCCAACTCAGCGATCCGGTATATTAATGATTAATTTGTTGTGGATCGAAATTTCAATCCATTTAAAAGTTTGCAGTTGGCTAATGAGTTATTGTATGTACAACACATTATTCAAATTCCTGACACTTGCTTAAGTCGATTAGTGAACTAACCACTAGACTAATCTAACTTGGTTAAAATCAAAATATTTTTATATACAAAATACACACAAAAATGTGTTAAACGACATATGTATTTGCACACAAATACACAGTAGCTTATTTTAGCATATAAATAACATTTTTGTGTGTGTGTGCGCATATATATAGGTTTAATTACTCTATTGGTTCTTATAGTTTCACCGAAATTTCAATTAGGTCTTTACACTTTTTTTTTCTTTCAATAATTGGGTCCCTACACCAATTTTTATTTTTTCAATTAAGTCCCTCTTGACAATAAACGTTACAAAAACGTTAAAGATGAATAAATTTACCATTATATCCATTATTTACTCTATACAAATAACTCATACTCAGCAGAGTTCTAACTCTCCTCTCCTTTATCTAACCTTTCTCTCCTCCTCTATCTGCTTCTCATACCTTGTGAACACTCATGGCTCCAACAACATCCATGAGCTGCAACCGGAGGAACTTTGGCTCCGTACTGGCAAGCTCGATCAGAAGCTCCAGCGCCTCCTGTGTAGTGGCCTCCTGACCGGAATTCAGTGCCTCAATCAACGTCCTCATCATGGCCGGCAACAAATCCTGAAATCGGTCCCAATCAGCGGAGCCATGCAAGCACTGAATGAAATTAATAACCGCATTCAACGCAGCGATCTACACATCAGAATTTGTGGCTGGAGAGGTCAAGTACTGGAGAAACAATCTATGAAGATGCTTGATGTGAGGCGTGAGTGACTTCTCGATATACTGAGTAACGACCCGACTTTTAACACCTCATGAGTATATTAAAAATAAGTGTTACTACATATATGCATAAAACTCTAACTCTTTATTAAGTAATATATGAGCCTAATTTGCTGTTAAAACATAGTTATTTTGTGGGGCAAATTTTTCTTTAAAAATCGTGATTGATTTATCATCATAAGCATATATACAGAGATAATTAGTATCACAAACATAAATATAATAAGAGATATACACATATCGTCATACATCGATACAGCGCTTACAGACCCTGTCAGTACACATCTCTTAAGATAAATATATATACATATACATAGACATAGACATATGACATTTCCAGGTCTTGACTTATCCAAGAAGTCCCTAGGCTGGTACCCAAACTAGCCTAAACTTTACACTCACCTAGTCCCTCTATGATACAAAAGTGAGGGAATAATACTCTAAGTCTTCAAAACTCGACCAAGATGAATGTCATCAAAAGGCAAAATTTGATGGCACAATCTTGGCAAGTGCACCAAATCGCTTCAAGTCATATCACGATGAATAGATATCGTTCCCACGAGAATTAAAGGATTGAGCAATCAAACTTCTAATTGAATCTTCTAATTAGATCAACCAAACTTTTGTAAGAGGGAGGATGTGAATCTGGAAATAACAAAAAATAGTAAAGTGGAATGTTTGGTGTGAATGAATGCTTATGAAACAAATAGAGAAATAAACAGTGAATAAAGATGTTAAAGGTTTCAGAGATATTTAACTTTCTGGAAAGAAAATCCTTATGTTTATTTACTTTGATTTATGCAAAATACTTTCACGACAAATCATATAAAATCAAATTCCAATTCATTGGTAATTCAATCTTTTTTTAACTTGTTTAATCGCCAATTCCTCAGTCAATTAATTAAGAGAAAGAGGTTAAGCACAATTTCAATTTAACGTCGCACAACCTTCAAAATACTATTCCTAGTCAATTTGAAAAATCATGAGAATGAGTTTCAAGCTAATCCCGATATTAACTTTTCCAAGAAAATAAAGAGATCCAAAACAGAATTAGAATATTTTTCAATACTTCTAACGATTAAGATAAAGAACGAAACTCAATTCTTGAAAAAGTATCAATGCATTAATCAAAATAAAAGAAACAATCACATTACTAATCCATGAAAATCAAACAAAGCTCCTAACCCTTAATAAAAGAGACTTAGTCACTCATGATAAACAGAAAAACAAAAGCTAATGAATGAGATGTTGGATGCTAGTTGATTCCTTCGTGAATAATATTTTTCTTATTTATATCTTAAGTCCTATCCTAAAATTTAAATTCAAAATAAATCTAATGTTATCTTTTGAAGGATAAGATAGCTAAAACAACAATTCAAATATAATCTAAAACCAAATCTTATCGTTCTAGAAGATGCTAATAATAACTAATCATTGAAATCTTGAATCTTTGGGTTGAATTACAAATTCTTGGAAGAGGATCAAGGACCTGGCGCTGGACTTTGGACATTGGCACTAGACTTGGATGCATTTTGGATCCCTAGGAGTAAAAAAATTACTTGAAGTTGGGCGCCCAGTATGTTGAAGATCCTCTAAAGTTAGGTGCCCACTACTGGCTCCAGGCTTGAGCCTTCTAATTTCATCGCAGACGCTGGGCTTTGTATTTGGGTGCTGGGCGCCAACTGGGCACTGGACTTAGTAAGTTTGGGTGCTGGGTGCCCGTTTTGATAAATCTTGAGTGTCTGGCACCCATTTTTCTAGGAGTTCAGGTGCCTTTCTTATTTGTTTCTCTTCTCCTGATTTCTTAAAAAATAATTCTAAATACATAATAATTCTAAAACAACTCTAAATATGATTAGTTATGAAAACTTTATTAAAACATAAGAAATTCAAGTCAACATATGAAAACTACTCAAAAGGGTATATAAAAATCACTAAAGATCCCAAGGCATCACAACACCAAACTTAAAACTTTACTTATCCTCAACCAAAAAGAAGAATAAACAGAAGTTATCTTTGTAACAACCTAGTTTTTGGATACACGAGATCTTTTTCTGAAAATACAGAATTTTCCAAAAGATCAGTGAAGGGAATACCTCTTCTATATCATCAAGTATCTCAATCCTCGTTATCATTATGTCATCTCTAAGCCAGACCTCTTATGAGGAAAGCTTGACAACATAGTTGCAAAGAACCTATTTTTTGAGCCGTATCGGTTAGAAGTTTTTTATTCTAGTTTTCGTAATTACTCTCAGTTTGACGCATAGTTGTCAAAACCGAACCGGTGATCGAACCGGTCAGGTTACTGGTTTACTAGTTTATTGTTCAACCGATGAGTTACTGGTTCAACCGTTCTCACGTAAATAAAAATATAAAATAGTCGAAAACCTAAAATTAAAATTTGAAATACATATTTTTACTAACATTTTAAGAACAATTAAGTCGAATTCTATAAATAATTAATACAAAAACAGACATATAATTAGTTCATATTACTATATAGTATCTTAATTAGACACAATAAGAATAACAATCTATAAATTATATTCAAAGAATAATTTCAAGGTCTAAATATTTTTGTATAATTAAATGATTATATAAATTAATTTTTTTCTCAGAATAAATAATTTTTATTTTATTTTTATATTCATTATTATTTTTTATTTTAAAATTAATTAATTTGTACTTCAATTAAAAAATAAAAAATTTGTTCTTCAATTTTATATATATATGTATTAGTTAGAAAAGTTTGAAATATATATTATAAAAAGCATTATCAATACTAAAGAAATGGGTTAGTGCAGTGGTTGTCAACTTGGTTTTAAATTCAGAAGACCCAAGATCGACTTCTACTCCTTGCAATATATTTTTCCAAATTTCACAACCCGCATGCTGACGTCAGCATGACGTCATCGGCACGCAGGTTGACCGTTGACTGCATTGTTGACTGGATCGGTTCGGTTCTGGTCCGTGTCGGTTTTGATCGGTTCATTTTCTTAAACAGTCAATATACCAAACCGGACCGGTACAAAGTCCGGTTCACCGATTTTTTGGTCGAACCAGCCGGTCCACAACTATGGTTTGACGAGCCGAACTCGATTCATGAGAGAAGAGAAATAGTAATGTATTATTATTATTATTATTATTATTATTATTATTATTATTATAACTGCTTGAATAATATTATAATATTACCTGGCCTGTTTTAGTTAAAAATAGAAAATCGGTTTAACCAGGTTCATGGTCCTACTGGTCACTACAAGAAAAATCACTTTTAGCGGCCATTCATTTTGCTCTTAGTGGCAATAAAAATAGTCACTAATACATTTACCGACAATTAGACATTAGCCGTCTTATGCTCTGTCGCTAAAAGGTTTTAGCGACAATTATAATATTTGCCGGTAAAGACTTTTTTAATGGCTGCAAAAAGTATGTAATTTTTAGCGGCCATTTTCTTGGTAATTTATATGGCCACCAAAAGTAATTCTAAAATTGCAATGTTATTCATTTTTAGCAGCCATTACTATTGCCGCCAAAACTCATTTTACTGGCAATTCATATAGCCACTAAAAATAATTCTAAAATTGTAATGTTACTTACTTTTATCGGCCATTACTATTGCCGCTAAAATTTTAAGACTTTTTTTAGTTATATTATACTCATGTTCTTAAAAGTAACAAAGTACCTTTTTTTTGGAATCTCAATTGTTTTTGCTAACAATTATTATTATGCATAATATAAATATACTAAAATTAATTACTACAAAACGAGATATTTCATTAAACTTAAAATTTTAATACACAAATTTCTCTTAAAAAAATAATAAATTATGTTACAAATCTAAATGTAACAGCCCAGACCACCCGCTAGCACGATATTGTCCGCTTTGGCACACAAGGCCTCACGGTTTTGCCTTTAACGATAGGGATGATAGCCGAAGCCCCCCATACTCACTCGTCAAAACGCGTCATGCTAGGGAGAGGTATCCACACCCTTATAAGGCATGCTTCGTTCCCCTCTCCAACCGATGTGGGCCTTATATAATGTAACACCCTACCATACAGAGTCTTATGCTTAAGTCATAATTCAGAGATGGCAAGGTATTACGACCTCTAAAACTAAAATTTAGTACATATAGTAGTATGAATAATTGATTATAACTAGGAGCTTTTGTAGAAAAAGGGGTAAACAAAAACCGTAACTCGAAAGCGCAACACTCCGATCGATAACGTAACGAACAGGGATAAGCTAACGCGAGATCATATATATACAAAGGAGTGTCAAAAACAGGAATATCAAGACTCAAAACCTTAAAGTGAAACGAGGATCTCTATCAGAGATTATAGTAGCAGGTACACCATGAAGTCTCACAATCTCCTTTATGTATAACCGTGCTAGATCCTCAAGGGTGTAAGTCATCCGAATGGGCAAAAAGTGAGCTGACTTCGTTAGTCGGTCCACAATCACCTAGATAGCATCAAAACTGGTCCTAGTCCTTGGCAATCCCGACACAAAGTCCATTGCAATACTTTCCCACTTCCATTGCGGAACCTCTAAAGGTTGCAACATCCCAGAAGGTCTTTGATGTTCAATCTTTACTTTTTGGCAAGTTAAGCACTTTGAAACATATTCCGCCACATTATTCTTCATACCCGGCCACCAAAACATCGCCTTTAAATCATGGTACATCTTAGTACTTCCCGGGTGAATGGAGAATCCGCTCTTGTGTGCCTCCTTTAAGATATCTTGCCTCAAGGTACCAACATCCGGCACAATGATCCTACCCTTGAATCTCCATAACCCATCTTTTTCTTCCGACACTCTCCACTGTTTTCCTTGTTCGATAGCCGGTAACACCTTCCATAACGCTTCATCATTTTCATGAGCCTTTAGGAGCTCGGATTTAAAATCACTCGAGATTTCTAATCGGCTCAAATACAAGGTTCCAGATGCTTCTCGAGCACCAATTTTTAGGCTCTCGAATCCCTTGAGCAACTTCTCCTCTTGAAGCATCATCCAAGCCGCATATAACGACTTCCGACTTAACGCATCCGCCACTACATTCGCCTTTCCCGGATGGTAATTCAACTCAAAGTCGTAGTCCTTCATTAATTCCATCCACCTTCTCTGCCTCATATTAAGCTCTTTCTGATCAAAGAGATATTTCAAGCTCTTATGATTGGAGAAGACTTGGAACTTAACCCCATAGAGATAATGCCTCCACACCTTCAAGGCAAACACGACCGCAGCGAGTTCCAGATTGTGCGTAGGGTAACTAACTTCATGAGGTCTCAACTGTCGTGAGGCATACGCCACCACATTATGATGCTGCATCAGCATGCATCCTAGACCCTTTAGTGAGGCATCACAGTACACCTCAAATGGTTCGTTCGGCTCAGGTAACACTAACACAGGTGCAGTGGTCAACTTTTTCTTCAATGCCTGAAAGCTCTCCTTGCACTCAGGAGTCCAAACAAACGGAGTGTCCTTGCGGGTCAACTTTGTCAACGGCAACGCTAATTGCGAAAAGCCTTTAATGTTCGGTTTTCCGTATCTAATATGTAATGTGGTAGGAAATACTTAGGCTAGAAGCCCTAAGATAGGCATTGAATTGATGATGTTGTTGATTGGTTGAGATATATGATATGATCATGTATGTGATTATGAATATTCATGCCTTGGTTGTGTGATGTATGAGAAAATGCATGTTGTGATATATGCTTGATGAATGATTAAGGTTGAATTGGTGGGTGGTACCATGTTAATGGTGAGTATGATGATGATTATGTATAATGATGGTTGATTGGAAATGATATTATTGGAAATTGGGACGAGATAGGATGCTTACGGCGCAGAGTCGCCAGAAGAGTTACGCCGATCAGAGGCGGAAGCCCTTGGAATTTGAGGAAGGAGATCATGTTTTCCTTAAGGTTACTCCGACTACAGGAGTAGGTAGGGCGATTATGGTGGACAACCTTGTAACTACCAACAAGTCCCACCCCGTGCATATAAACCATCCTTTCAACATAACCTCGAACCACCACACTCACAAGTTTCTCTTCACCATTCGCCACCATATGATCCTTCCTTACCCCAGTACCAATTCAATCACTCCCAACCACCACCACTTCTCTATGTATCATGCCCAAGTCCGGCAACCCGAGAAGCAGAGGTTCGCCTAATGGAAACAGTAAATAAATTTCAAACAACCATTCAACAACTGGAGCAAGTAGTAACTCAATGGGTTTCTAGACTCTCAAATACACAAGGATCAGCCACAGCCCCATGTGAACAGTCTAACGAAGAGCGTAGCATGAAGGAAATACCAGAAACTCCAGTGGATAAGACAGAGAACGAATTCGTACTAGAACAAGTAGAAGAAGCTGCCATTGTTCAAGAAGAAGAGTTGGTTGAAGATCTAGGAGATGCTGAACCTCCATGGGAATCCAGAACTAAGGAGAACTCCGTCAAGGACGCTACAGTTGATGCTAAGGAGGATATTGTACAATCTCCAAGGCAAGTTATTTATGAAGAATCAGACGGAATAACCCAGGACACAAATTTCCTTGATAGTGATAGTCATAAGTCTAGCTCTCTTAGTAATGAACTTGCATCTGCAAGTGAATTCTCTGAGATCGAAGAATCTTCCCCAGATGAATACGAAGATGATGCAGAGGTAGATTTCTCTCAACCTCCAATCTATGACTCGAGTGATGAGGAAGACATAGAAGACTTTGACCAGGGTGATACTACATTTGAAGACTCTTGCAAGGAAGTGGAGAAATTTACAGAAGAACCCAAGGGAGAAGAACTTACAGAACCACCAGAAACACCTACCCCAAGGCCATTGCCACCTAATACAAGCTTCAAGTGGGTACAATTCTTAACCTTTAACTTTGCTTATTCACTTATCCTGGAATCTATTCTGACATTCGTCACCCCGGGAGCCTAAAAATTTGTTTGAAGCTGCTCAGAAGCTTTACATGCCTAGTTTGGGACCCCGGAGGCTATTGGCATTCCAAGCACTGGTGGAGATTTCTGGATGAATTTAAATACAAGCCACCATAACAGGAAGTCCTTCCAATGTCCAACTTAAGGACTTTAACTAAAAATGCTAGGTGGGAGACAACCCACCATGGTATGATCGTTCCCTTTGCAATTTTAATTTTATTTAGTTTTGTTTGTTTTTGAATTTTATTTTTATTGAACCTGGAATCATGCATAGCATTCACATTAAGCATTGCATTCTGCATACTGCATTCTGCATTCTACAAAAAAAAAACGCCATGCAACGCGACCGCATCAGCGACGCGTCTGCATCGCAAGGAGAGGGGAGAAAATAAAAACGAACAGAGAGTCACGCTGGAGCGTGGCTGGAGGCGTGCCAATGGCACAAATCGTCCCATGCGACCGCGTCGCTGACACGACCGCGTCATATGGGAATAATAGCCTCCCACGTGACCGCGTGCCCCACGCGGCCGCGTGACCAAGATTTCGACGTCAAAGTGGTGCACACCCGAAAGTTGTGCGAGAGTGGTGCTGGATTGGTGCTGAACGCATAATCCTTCCCACGCGGCCGCGTGACCGATGCGACCGCGTCATATTCCTTTAAAGCCCACTCACGCGATCGCATGCCCCATGCGATCGCGTCACTTAAAATTTGGCACTAATATGATTTTGAACAGAGAGTTGTACGGGTGCGAGGCTGCCCTCGCGCCAGTAGCATAAACCGTGTCACGCAACGACGACCGCGTCGATCAGTTTAAGCGCAAGCCGCGCGACTGCGTGCCCCACGCGACCGCATCGCTTGCGCCGCACAGCTTATCCTAATTCGCCAAATATCTTATCTTTTCTCCCCCAATCCTAATTTTTCCTCCTTCCTTTCTTACTTACTTCTTCTTCCCTTCATTCCCTTCTAATTCTTCTTATCTTTTATTTTATTTTACTTAATTTATTTGGATATTTCATTCATTGCATTTTAATTTTGTGCATATTTTTCTTTTCTTTTCTAAATTTATTATTTTACCATTGGTGTTCAAACGTTCTTATTCAACTGTTATATCTTTTCTGGTATTATCTTGGTGCTTATGACTTGTTTTATTTTGGTTAGGTAATATTATTTAAATCAATGCCAATCTTTTATACCTGTATTACTTTTTGCATTGACATGAATTTATATTATCTCTCTTTCCCCACTCTCTTCTCCATTGTTGCAATTTTGCACCACTGGTATGCCATGGCTTCTATTATTTTCTCACGTACATGTTGAAGCTTCCATGTAAATGAGACCCTTATCATTTGGTATTAACCCACCCATACTTCTTTTATTTTTTTATCTCTATTTCCGGGTTACTCTTCTTCCTTTTCTCTTTCAGGATGGCCACCCGGAAGGGAAGCGAAAGACGTTTTATATGGGGAGACAGACAAGTCCATCTGCACAATCCTTAGAGAAAAGCAAAAGTTGAAACAACCCGTCCACCTGCAAATCTCAGCATGCACCGAGGACGATGCAATCTTTAAGTGTGGGGAGGTCGATACCGATCTCCATGGGTTAGTTATTCTCTTCTCAACACCAATGTCTTATTTTCTTCATTAGTTCATTGTTGCATTACATAATAGATTGCATGTGTAGTTGATTGTTTGCATTTAAATACTACTTGGTTGAAAAATAATAAATTTCTTCTAAAGACCCTATTTTTGAAAAATCTCACTAATTCAAATTGAAAATTTTTATGTTAAAACTTGTTTGAGGTTGTAATTGGAACATGGTTTTTGAGCCAAAGAACACACAACCTGTGAGATTTTGAGCTTATTTATATGGTTACATTATTTAACCATAAATTTTTATTCTTGTGTGTTTACTTTTCTATGATTGCAATCTTAACTTTGTTCCATTCTATATGTCCATTATTTAGTATATTTACATGCTTGCATAGGATTGAGGCCATTGTTTGATTTTAGCTCACTTATCCCAAATAAGCCTACCCTTTAAATCACCCTTGTCAGCCACTTTGAGCCTTTTAATCCCCATTTGTTCTATATTTTACCACATCACTAGCCTTAAGCGGAAAACAAATTAATTATCCCAATTGAATCTTTGGTTAGCTTAAGATAGAGATTGTGTATCAAATAAGTGTGGGAAAACTGTGGGAACATGCGTTAATAAAGGAAAAGTATAATGTTTCTAATTTATTTGAATATCAGGAATTTGGGAACCTACTCATGAAAAACCAAAACAGAAAAATAATAGAAAATCCATGTGCATTGATAAGTTATGTTTGTTTCTCTACACAAAAAAAAAAAAAGAGAAAAAAGAGAAAAATCCAAAAATACTCAATAAATAAGTAAATAAGGGGATAAAATTACCCCAATATTAAGTTTAATAAAAGATCAATGCACATGTGATAAAAATTAAAGAAAAAAAATTTTGGTACATGAGTATGGGAATTATACAAAAGTGGGAATTATGGGGAGCTAGGCATGAATTTAAAAGTATATAGAGTATATGTATATTAGGTGAGAGCTTAGGTTAATTAAAGATTCAATTTATAAAGCTCACTTAGCCATATATATACCTTTCCCCTTACCTTAGCCCCATTACAACCTTGAAAAAGACCTCATGATGTTTGCATTGGTATATTAAAAATTGTTGATTGGTTAGATGAAGAACAAGGTTTAGAAAGCATGACTAGAGAAGAATAGAGTGAATAACCCTATACACTTGAGAGATTAGAGTGATATACACTACCAGTGAGGGTTCAATGCTTGATTCTATGTTCCCTGCTTTCATGAGCTATCTTCTTATAAGTTTACTTGCTTTTTATTGTACGATTTGAATTAATGGAAATTGGTTTGTATTTGTCTTGGAGAACTTGTTTACTTTTAACCAAGTAGGTAGAAACATTTTTTGCATATAGTTGTATTCATATAGATAGGATTGCATTTCATACATCCTACCATTCCTCTTCATTTTTATAGCTTCTCTTGAGTTTAGCATGAGGACATGTTATTGTTTAAGTGTGGGGAGGTTGATAAACCCATATTTCATGAGTTATTTTGTGCTTAGTTTGAGTGATTTATTCAATCCTTCACCCACTTATTCATATTAATTGCATGGTTTTACTTTCCCTTCCTTATTATGTGATGTATGTGAAAAACATGTTTTCTAAGATTTAATATTAATTATTTTAATTACCTTTATTTCCATTCGATGCCGTGATTAGTGTGTTGAGTAGTTTCAGATTTTCTAAGGCAGAATGACTTAAAGGATGAAAAAGGAAACATACAAAAATGGAAGGAAAGCACAAAACGGAGCTTCTGAAGAAACTGGCATCCACGCGATTGCATGGACGAAGCGATCGCGTGCCAAGCGCGATTCAGCAGCGACGCGGCCACATGACTGACGCGACCGCGCGCCTTAAGCAGAACGCACATGATGCGGTCGCATGACTGACGCGATCGCGTGGCAAGGAAATGCTCCAAATGACGCGACCGCGTGACCCACGCGGACGCGTGACAGAGGCCACGCACCAGAAATTGCAGAAAATGCTCATAGCGAATTCTGAAGCCCTTTTTGGCCCAAATCCAAGTCCAGAAGGCATAGACCAGAGGTTATGAAGTGGGAGAATGCATCCATTCAGGGAGAGCTCGCCAATTTTCACTTTCCATGATTTAGATTTAGTTTGAGAGAGGTTCTCTCCTCTCTCCCTTAGGATTAGGATTAGGATTTAGGACTTCTCTTAGTTTGTAAGAGTGAGTCTCGATCCAGGTTTAATATTTACTTTAATGCTTTTATGCGTACTTATAAATGTTGCCAACTTGACTTATGAACCCTTTCCATATTATGATTTGAATTAATAATGATATTTGAGGTATTTCATTTATTGATTGATTTCTCTTTAATTTGTGTTACCATTCTTTCCAATCTAAAGATATTCTATTCCAGCAATTTACTTTTTCTCTTTTTGGTCTTGGTTAAGAAATCAGTAACTCAACAGTTATCAAACTCAACATAATTGATAATCGCTATCTTGCTAATTGAACTGAACTTCAATAATCCCAACTTTTTCTTAGGAAATAAATAGGATTCGAAGGTCAAACTAATTAGCCCCTTGACTTTCCTTTGCTTTAGTAAAGGTTAACTAAGTGGAATTTAGACTCAACTTTCATTATTGTTGAGAGAGATAATTAAGTTGGACTTCCAATTTCTTTTACCTTGTCAGAAGTTTGCTTACAGTATTTATTTATTTTAATTGCCATTTACTTTACTTGTCATTCAAATCACTTGCTTCTCACCTTCTAAACCCCGATTACAACCTTTATAGCCAATAATAAGAACATACTTCCTTGTAGTTCCTTGAGAAGACAACCCGAGGTTTGAATACTCGGTTAACAATTTTAAAAGGGGTTTGTTACTTGTGACACCCAAAACGTTTGTATGAAAGGACTTTTGAAGGTTTAGAAACTATACTTGCAACGAGGATTTATCCGCAAATTTTTAGACCATGCAAAAGTTCTCTCATCACTTTACCACCTCATCTTTCGAACCTGCACGATGTGTTTTACGTGTCACAGCTTCGTAAGTATACTCCTGATGCTAGCCATGTGCTAGAACCTGAATCGGTTCAGTTGAGGGAAGATTCAGAATTGATGATACTAGTATCAAACAGTTGCGCGAAAAAGAGGTTTAATTAGTCAAAGTGGCTTGGAGTCGAGGCGGTGTTGAGGAACACAATTGGAAACTTGAGTCGAAGATGCGAACGGATTATCCGTACTTATTCTCAGGTAATTGAATTTGAATTTTGTGGGCGAAATTCCCAATTAGGTGGGTAGAATGTAAGACCCGATTAATTAACGGCTAATTAACCCATAAATGAGAATTTATTCTAGAAAGCCAAAAATGTTATTTTTATGGCTAAATGTGATAGAGGAGATTGAGACGAGAATTTCGGTACCAATTTTGTAGAAATCGGACCAAGATTGGACCGAACGGGCCGAACCGGGCCAATCGGACCCAAAGTGGGCCCTTGGCCCAACTAAACTAAACCAAAACCCTAGTTTTCAGCACTCTCTCTCCTCACTTATCACTCAAACACGCTGAAATGGAGTACGGGAGGGGAAGAACACTCTCTCAAACTTCTATCTCTCACTTGATCTTCAAACCACCATAACTTTTGATCTAGAGCTCCGATTGCCGCACCATTTGTGGCCATGCGTTCACTACGGAGAGCTCTACAAAACCCATACAATCAATCTTGAGATAAGCCACGTTTTGCTCTTCGAATTTCCAGCTTTGATTTCGAGTTTCATGAGCAAAAATGTTGAGATTTTGGGATCTTTGATGTTATAGGACCCAACTCTCTTGAAGGAGAAGGTTAATCTTGTCTCCTTGGACCTTGGGTGTGGTAAGATTCTCAAACCTAGTGTAATTTGTTGTTCTATGATGTTTGGGTATTGAGATGTTGTGTATGGATATGATGATTGTGGCTTAGGTTGTGTATATGTGAATATTGGAGCTTGATTGGTGATTTTGAAAAGCTTGGAAAAGGGTTTTGTGTGATAAAATCTGTTCTTGGAGGTATTGATACCTTGAGAGCTTGTGGACAAGTGGTTTGGAAGTGCTCTGGTTGAGCGTGGGAAATCGGCTAAGGTATGGTTTCGGTTTCCCGTATCTAATATGTAATGTGGTAGGAAATACTTAGGCTAGAGGCCCTAAGATAGGCATTGAATTGATGATGTTGTTGATTGGTTGAGATATATGATGTGATCATATATGTGATTATGAATATTCATGCCTTGGTTGTGTGATGTATGAGAAAATGCATGTTGTGATATATGCTTGATGAATGATTAAGGTTAGACTTTTGGGATGAGTGGTTTCATGATATGGTATCAGAGCCAGAACCCGGATCGATGTGCCAGCGAGGGCGCTGGACTCCCTTAGGGGGGTGGATTGTAAGGCCCACATCGGTTGGAGAGGGGAACGAAGCATGCCTTATAAGGGTGTGGATACCTCTCCCTAGCATGACGCGTTTTGACGAGTGAGTGTGGGGGGCTTCAGCTATCATCCCTATCATTAAAGGCAAAACCGTGAGGCCTTGTGTGCAAAAGCGGACAATATCATGCTAGCGGGTGGTCTGGACTGTTACACTAAACAACAAAAAATACTACAAGTCTATAAACTCAAATGAGCTTCCTGCAAGGTTGCTATGTCCCCTTCTATCTCAAAATGAGCTTCCTGCAGGAGTTACCTGAATGCCAGAATCAAACTGGTTGGTCCATTGAGGAGGAAGCTGCAATAAATAAGTCCAAAAGGAAAAGAAAGGTTGGGATGAATCAATCAATCATGAGATAGGTACACATAAGCAATAGAAGCAAGATTTAAATGGTGGGTTATGTTTTGTTTGAAGCTAAAAGCAAAGGAAGAATAATAAGTAAGAGAGAGAGAGAGAGAGAGAATTAAGAGAGGTACAACATCAAAGGAGCTCTGCCAGTAGTTGGAGATATTAGGCTCACCATTTCAAAACTGTTCCCGAGCATTTGACGTATCTCTGCAAAACTTAAAGCATCATCTTGGGGAAAACAAGTTCATCCACCTCCATGGAACTAGCTAATCTTGGCAATACTGATGACAATTAACCATGTTAGAAACCTTAACATCACGGATGAACATCAACAATTAAAGATATGAATATCTAATAAAACAGTGACCAATAAGGATATGAATATCTAATGAACAACAAAAAAGAACTTTCATTGAGATGTATCTATCTCATTGACCATCTATATAGCCATAGTATTATAGCATGTAGTGTAACAGCCCAGACCACCCGTTAGCACGATATTTTCCGTTTTGGCACACAAGGCCTTATGGTTTTGTCTTTGACGATAGGGATGATAGCCGAAGTCCCTCCCCCTCCCACACTCACTCATCAAAATGTGTCATGCTAGGGAGAGGTATCCACACCCTTATAAGGCATGCTTCATTCCCCTCCCCAACTGATGTGGGACCTTACAATCCAACCCCCTAAGGGAGCCCAACGCCCTCGTTGGTACATCGATCCGGGCTCCGGCTCTGATACCATCTGTAACAGCCCAGACCACCCGCTAGCACGATATTGTTTGCTTTGGCACACAAGGCCTCACGGTTTTGCCTTTGACGATAGGGATGATAGCCGAAGCCCCCACACTCACTTATCAAAATGCGTCATACTAGGGAGAAGTATCCACACCCTTATAAGGCATGCTTCATTCTCCTCCCCAACCGATGTGGGACCTTACATGTAACATATATGTATGTAGCTAAATTTTTATTATAGTGAAGAAAAATCATTGTATTCCAATAGAAAGACGAGAAATTAAATTAGGAATAGAAAGGTGATTAATGAAGGAGACTTGTTAGGGCAAGAATAATTAAATTAGGATTGAAAAAAGTGTATAAAAGACAATTCTTACAAGGACGGTACCTTTGATTCCCCATTGACACTGTTGTCTCTTGTCCAATTCATATGGCATCTTCCAAGCCTTCTCAACTACCAAAAGAAGTAATAAAAAAAACACACTGACTCTCAAAACACACCACCATTATATTCTAATGGGTTTTCAAAATCAACCCATTATATTTTTTTATAATTACTACTAGCTAAGTAGCCAACACATGGTTTGGCTCGTATTATAGAGAAGTCAATTATAGTGTGAGAACTGATAAGCTAAGCATGCATTATGCATATATATGTGACATTATTAAATACACGCACCTTAACATTATAAACCTGAGGACTGAGCTTAACACTGCAACTTTCTCTATTTTCACTCTTTAATAATATTGTACTAACAACAAATACCATCTTGCACTATTAATCAATCTCTCTCTCTCTCTCTCTCTCTCTCTCTCTCTGTCATGACCAATATGCAATAACTTGTTAGAACCTATTAAACACACTTGCCAAATTCAAATAAAAGAAACAATTAGTAAATCTTTAAATATAAAGTCACTCAAATTATACTCATCTAAGCTGTTCTTAATACATTACTAGTCAGTGATATTTAAGTGATTATTCATGTGCAGATCTCTTCAAGTTAAAAACACAAAGGAAACTGCATCTGAGTTGCAATGTAGCAAAAATGTGAAGGTAATTTTCTGATCTACCAAGAAAGAAAAATGGTAGAGAAATGAGTCTAGGTATCATGCAATAGACCTGCTCATATAATCTCATAAGCCATCTGATCCTAATACTATAAACTCTGCATCTGAGCCAAGATTTACTTAATAAATATCAGGGTATGCAACAACTAAATCATTGTTGAGCCGTACCCTAGAAGATAAAGAATTCAAAGTTGTCACAATTCATCTAAAGTTGTAATTGAGGAATAAGGAAAACACACTCATCCACCAAGAAGCTATCGGTGCAGCAATCTTTTCTAAAATGGTGACACCAAATAGAAATGGAAGCTAAAAAATATTCACATTAAATAGTCAAAATGCTAAAGACTGATATATTGAGGAAGAGTTCATAGCATTATCTCCTATTCTATTTGATCCTTCTCCCTCTTTTCATAGTCTGCTCTCCTTGTTAAAACTACTATGTCAAAATCAATATGTAAGCAGTGAATTATTAGTAAGGAATATAGCAACATTTCTAGATATGGTTCAGATAATATTAAACCGATTAAAACACTCATTAAACCGACTATGCCGGCAAACATAATAACAGTAGAGATATAGTTTGTCAAAGTTCTTGTATCGAGACTTCGGAAGATCCATTCTCATTCCTTCAATCATGTCTTTGAATGGATGTGTTGAAGCAAGAAAAAAATTGGAAAAATAAGTCCTCAAAGCTAGCTTGAGATGTGAACTTTGTTGTGGATGAAAGAATATAATGCAAGTAGAGTTAATCCTCATATATACAACAACAAATCTAATCTCACAAAACCATAATAAACATTTCACCAACCAACCATAATCCTATATGACTGAAACCAATAATATAACCCCTATATATATACACACACTCGTCTCCACCAATCTAACACACTCATTCCAATCATCACACAACATAATTCTTCAAAGAGTGTATCTATCTCTAAACACTAAAGGCTAATAATTGAATAAGCAAATGAATATAAAAAGATAAAGAAGCAAGGGGTAACAGGATTGTACCTTGTCTTGCTAGTGTTTTGCTGCACCATCATTCAAGCATTTTCACAAAACACCTGCAGCATCCCAAAAACCAGCACAAAAAGTAGCAACATCACCACCAAAGGCAACTACAAAAAAAGCACCGTCACCAACGCCATTAGTGCCAACACTGCCATAGTCACCAGACTCATAAGATGCAGCATGATGCACCACTATTCCGTGGTACATCTTGTGCTTAATTGAGTGGATTTTATCCACTATTCTCATACTTGTTCATGTAAATTGCATGTTTTACGTTTTCCTTTCCGATTTTGTGCTATGATTAAAAATATTCTTCTTTGGCCTTAAATTTGCTGTTTAATCCCATCTTATTACCATTTGATGCCTTGATATGTGTGTTAAGTGTTTTCAGGATTTACAAAGTAGGAATGGCTTAGAGGATGGAAAGGAAGTATGCAAAAGTGGAAGGAATACAAGAAACTGAAGGAATTGCTAATGCTGTCAGCCCTGACCTCTTGGTACTAAATCGATCATAACTTGAGCTACAAAGGTCCAAATGAGGTGGTTCTAGTTGCATTAGAAAGCTAACATCCGAGGCTTCGCAATGATATATAATTTGCTATAGCTGCCCCCGAAGATAGGTGACGCGCACGCGTGGATCATGCGCACGCGTGACCTGGAGAAAAGTTAATCCATGCGTACGCGTGGACGACGCGTTCGCGTGATAGTGCCGCGTGATGGACGTATCAGAAATCGCTGGGGGCGATTTCTGGGCTATTTTTAACCCAGTTTTTGGCCCAGAAAACACAGATTAGAGGCTATAAGTTGGGGGAATCAATTCATTCAATCCTTTCCTCTCTCTAGGTTTTAGGATTTAGGATTTGGTTTATCTCTTCTTTATTCCAGGTTCAATGTTCCTTTAATTTATGTTCTCTTCTACTTTTATTTATTCTATTACTTTAGTTTATTTATTTTCCCAAATTGGTTTATGAATTCCTATGTTTAATTTGATTTTCCATTTAATATAAATTGAGGTATTTCAGATTTATAATTGCTTCCTTCTATTTATGATATAAATAATTTGGATTTTTTCCCTTTTGGCTTTGGTTGAGTAATTGGTGACACTTGAGTTGTCAAACTCAGCTGTTGATTGAAAATTGGAATTTGCTGATTGATTTGGATCCATCTAAAGCTAGTCTTTCCATAGGAGTTGACTAGGACTTGAGGAATCAAATTGATTAGTCCACTTGACTTTCCTTTATTTAGTAAGGGTTAACTAAGTGGGAGCAATAAACAATTCTCATCACACCTGATAAGGATAAATAGGATGGGATTTCAGTTCTTATATCTTGCAATGGTTTTCATGATAATTAATTTACTTTATTGCCAATTTATTTTCCTGTTGCCTATTTCAAAAACCCAAAAAGATACTTTTCCATAGCCAATAATAAATCATACTTCCCTGCAATTTCTTGAGAGACGATCCGAGGTTTAAATATTTTGGTTATAAATTTTATTGGGTTTACTTTAGTGACAAACAATTATTTTTGTACGAAAGGATTCTTTGTTGGTTTAGAAACTATACTTACAACGGGAATTTATTTGTGAATTTCTCTACTAGCAAAAGTCCTCTCGTCAAAAATGGCGCCGTTGCCGGGAAATTGCAAACGTGTGCCTTATTATTGGTTATTGTAAATATTTGCTTTTTTGTTTCTTTGTTAGTGTTTCTAGTTTTAGGAGTTTATTTTCATTAATTTTTTATTAGTTTTTATTTTCTTTAGCTACTATGAATTCTCACCCCTCTGGATTCAAGTTTGGTTCCAATGTTGTTGTAAGGAATGGAAGTTATAATGAGAACAGGTATCAAGATTGGAAAAATCAAAGATGGGAGAAACCATAAGGATTTGATCAACCCTCTTGGCAACAACCCCCTCCAATGCGCTATAACCGACAACCATTATATGATGCATACCAAGACAATAGTTATGGTGGACCTTTTCGTGACAACCAACCTCTACCAAATTACTATGGTCAAGAGCCATTCCAGGGTGCATATCAAGATGATGAATATGGTGGATCCCCTTGTAGTTACCAATAAGCCCCGCCATATGCTGATGAACCACCTCCTCAACATAGCTTTGAACCACCATACTCACAAGCCACCTACAACCATTCACCTCCATATGATCCTAATCCTTATCCACCACACCAACCACCATATGAACCACACCCGAAACCACCACCTTAATATTCACCATCTCTATATCCTTATCAAGAAGAACCAACTCCGTATTATGAGCCCTCTCTCCTAACAAATGAACCCTCCTATCCACTCCAACCTCCATTGGATAACAACACACTCATCTCTAACATCATTGGTCTCAGCTCTACACTCCAAAATCTTATCTCCCACATAAACCAACCCTCTACCTCTAATATTCAACCATCAAATTCTAGTGCACTTCCTTTTCAACCACATAATGATCTTCCCATCCCATCACCACCCTCCATAGAAGAGCACCCACATCCATCAATCCAAGAGCAAGGTGATCCCAGCTATGCTATTGACAAGGAACAAGAGAAAAGGGATCGTCTTCGCAAATTCATACTTCATAAAAAGCTAGAGGAGGCCCTACAGATGGAGACAGTGGATACCCTTGAAGTCGAAGGAGTGGTTAAAGAATTAGTGAAGGAAGACATCAAGGAAGAGTCTGATTTTGTCTTAGAGCAAGAGGAGGCCCAAAATGTGGAGATAGGAGAGACCCTTGAAGATGAAGGAGTAGTTGAAGGGAGTTGTCATGGAAAGGAAATCATCAAGGATGAGTACGATTTTATACTAAAAGAAATAGAAAAAGCAGCAATTATTGAAGAGGAAGAAGCGGTTGTAGAATTTGGAGATGCAGAACCTCCATGGGAAAGTCCAGTCATAGAGCCTCTTTCTAAGGTGTTTGAAATTGATGTTGAGGAGGGTGTACAACCTCCAAGGCATAGCCTGGTTGAAGACTTTGAAGAGGTTGATCAAGAGATGGACTCAATCATTGATGAATCCTTATCTACAATTGAATCCTCTCCCATTGGACTTGACATGAAGATTAAAGAAGAAGAAGTACAACCTTCCATACCCTTGGAAAGCAATGAAGAGGAGATTGAATTGAAAGAAAGCTACCAAGAGGAAGAGGTTGAAATTGAAGAAGCTTACAAGGAGGTGGAAGAATTCAAAGAAGAGCACAAGGGTGTGGAGCTTGCAAGATCATTAGAAACACCTCTCCCAAAGCCATTACCATCCAATACAACATTCAAGTGGGTAAAATTCTTATCCTTGACCTTTACTTTCCCACTTGAATATGGTTTACTTGAGACAGATGGTTAACTTAGAGCTCTTTGTGGCATTAAGAGTAAAAAGGAGATGGGTAGTGGTTGGCAACACAATCCTAGATTCATTGTGGTTGGGAGCTCAAAATCTAAATGCAAGGGTTGGTGTAAAGCTCGAATGAATGGGTCTAGGAAGCTGTTTGGATGCCTTAGTGAGAATTCTGATTGCTTACCACCCGGATGGAATCATCATGTTGCACTTGAAGACGGGTGCAGAAACAAGATTTGGGATCCAGGCATACATGAGGATCGACTTTCTCAAGGCTTGTGAAGAACTCCATCAAAGCTTGGGGAATGTATCTGGAATTGATAGAGAATGTTGGAAGTCCAAGCATTGGTGGAAGTTTCAAGACGAGTTCAAGCACAAGCCACCATGACAAAGAGCTCACCAAATGTCCAACTTAAAGACTTTAACTAAAAGTTCTAGGTGGGAGACAACCCACCATGGTATATTCTTTCTTTTTTGTTCTTAGTTTTCTTTTATTTTATTTTTATTCGTGTTCATTCATAATTTCTGTATAGTCATCTGCATTTTGCATTTTGCATTCTGTATTTAAAAAAAGGGGGATCGACGCGTAAGCGTCAACGACGCGCACGCGTCGTATGTGTCTGCGCAACTAGACAGAGAGTTGCGCGAGAAACGCGCGGGAGGGGTGCATGAAGCACAGGCCACCCCACGCTTATGTGTACCTCATGCATACGCGTCCCCTGCAGAAAGTGCAACCCACGCGTAAGCGTCAGCGACGCGTACGTTTAGGGATGAAAATCGGCGTAAAGAGCATATGAACAGAGAGTTGTGCTACCTTTGCGATGGAACTGTGCTAGAGGCACAAAATCACCCACGTGTACGCGTCAGGAATGCGTACACATCATTTCGCTTTCAGACCACCCACGTGTACGCGTGGGCGACGCTTACGCGTCAAACGGCCAACTCAGTGTCCACGCGTACGCGTCGCTCCCCGTTTTTAAATTCTTACTCTTTTCTTCTATCATTTCTCCCTCTTTCTTCCTCCTTTCTTACTTTCTTCTTCTTAATCTCTTTAACTTCTCATCCCTCTTCACTTTCATTCTATTTTACTTAATTTATTTGCATACTTTCATTCATTGAATTTTAATTTTGTGCATGTTTTTATTGGTGTTCAATTTTCTTATTCAACTGTTGTATCTTTTCTGATATTATTCTGGTGCTTCATGACTTGTTTTATTCTGATTGGGTATTATGATTCATAAGTCAATGCTATTCTTTTATGATACTTGCATTCCATTTGCATTGATATACACTTATACTATCTTGCATTACCCACACCCTCTCCACCATTGTTGCAATTCTTGCACTATTGATATGCCATTCGCTTCTATTATTTTCTCACTTACATATTGTAGCTACCATGTAGTTGGACCCTCATTATTTGGCATTAACCCAACCATATTTTATTTGTTTTCTTATCTTTATTTCTGGGTTACTTTTCTTCTTTTTTCCTCTTCTTTTAGGACGGCCACCGAGAAGGGAAATGAGAAGCTTTTCAATAGGGGCGACAGACAAGTCCATCTGCACAATCTTTGGAGAAAAGCATCAGTTGGAGCCACCCATCCACTTGCACATCTCAGCATGCATCGAGGACGGTGCAATCTTTAAGTGTGGGGAGATCGGTCGATACCGACTTCCGTGGGTTAGTTGTTTCCTATCTCAACACCAATGTTTAATTTTCTTTGTTAAATTAGTTGTTGCATTTGCATGTTTGATTACATGTTTGCTTGATTTTGTGCATATTCTACCACTACTTGGTTAAAGTAATATTTTATTTTTCAAGAAACTTTTTATAACATTTCACTAATTTGATTTAAAATTTTTGATAAACTTGTTTGAAGGAATATTATACTAGAACATGGTTTAGAGCTCGAACACATAAAACCTATGAGATTTTTGAGCTTATTTGAATTGGTTGCATTTTATCAACTAATATTTTATTTTTGGTGTGTGTTGTTCTCTCTAAAATTGTGATCTTTGTCTTGCTTAATTCTATATTTCCATGGTTTGATGTATACATGCACTTATATGATTGAGGCCTTTGTTTCACTGAGCTTACATACCCATATGGCCTTACCCTTTCATTATCCTTTGCAAACCAATGTTGAGACCATTATACCCCTTTGTTCTTTACTTTAGCTCATCACTAACTCTAAGCAGAAAATAATAATATCCTTAATTTGAATCCTTGGTTAGTTTAGACTAGTGAAAGTGCTCATGAATTAAGTGTGGAGAAATTGGGATTGAAAACATTTGGTTTGAGAATTGGGTGTTATATATCTTTATGAAAATATGAAAGAAATGTTTAGGACATATTAATGCATTCAATAATTTAATCATATGCATTGAGAAAAATAAAAAAAAAAGAAAAAAATAATAATAAAAGAGAAAAAGAAAAGAAAAAGAGCAAACAATAAAAAGGGGACAAAATACCCCAAAGTAAACGGTGATAGTAATGCATATGTATTGTACTCGAAATTAGGATGCATGAATATGTGAAAAACATGGTTAATGGATAGTTAGATATTGTATTATGATTACATGGATTGTCTTAAGTTAGGTGAGAAGTTTAGGTTAATTAAGGATTCAGATTTTAGTCTACTTGGTCAAATACAATCCTACCTTGACCCTAACCCCATTACAACTTTTAAAAGACCTCTTGATATGTGTATCTGTGCATTAAATTTTTGTTGATTGTTAGATAAAGAGCAAGCCTTAGAAAGTAAGGTTAGTAGAGAATTGAGAGAATTGAACCTTAAACACATGAGTGATTAGAGTGCATACACTTCCAGTGAGGGTTCGATGCTCGATTCTTTGTTTCCAGCTTTCACGAGCTATTTTCTTCTACAAGTTTACTTGTACTTTATTTTGTGATTTGAATTAGTGAAATCCAGTTCATATTTATTCTTAAAAGATTTTTTTACTTTTAACCAAGTAGGTAAAAATATTTTGCATGTAGTTGCATTCATATATATAGGTTGCATTACATACTTTCTACCATTCCTCTTCACTCTTATAGTTTCTCTTGAGCTTAGCATGAGGACATGCTAATGTTTAAGTGTGGGGAGATTTGATGCACCACTATTCCGTGGTATATCTTGTGTTTAATTGAGTGGATTTTATCCACTATTCTCACACTTGTTCATGTAAATTGCATGTTTTACGTTTTCCTTCCTGATTTTGTGCTATGATTGAAAGCATGCTTCTTTGGCCTTAAATTTGCTATGTTTAATCTCCTCTTATTACCATTCGATGCCTTGATATGTGTGTTAAGTATTTTCAGGGTTTATAGGGCAGGAATGGCTTAGAGGATGGAAAGGAAGCATGCAAAAGTGGAAGGAATACAAGAAACTGAAGGAATTGCTAATGCTGTCAGCCCTGACCTCTTGGTACTAAATCGATCATAACTTGAGCTACAAAGGTCCAAATGAGGCGGTTCTAGTTGCGTTGAAAAGCTAACATCCGGGGTTTCGCAACGATATTTAATTTTCCATAGCTGCCTCGAAGATAAGTGACGCGCACGCGTGGATCACGCGCACGCGTGACCTGGAGAAAAGTCAATCCACGCGTACGCGTGGATGACGCGTACGCATGACAGTGCCGCGTGCTGGACGTATCAGAAATCACTGGGG
>NC_029789.2:30445736-30475506 GCF_000816755.2 Arachis ipaensis
AACATGCTTCTTTGGACTTATATTTGCTAATATTAATCCTCTCTTATTACCATTCGATGCCTTGATATGTGTGTTAAGTGATTTCATAGATTACAGGACAGGAATGGCTTGGAGGATGGAAAGGAAAGTGGAAGGAATAGAAGGAATACAAGAAACTGAAGGAATTGCTAATGCTGTCAGCCCTGACCTCTTGGTACTAAATCGATCATAACTTGAGCTACAAAGGTCCAAATGAGGCGGTTCTAGTTGCGTTGAAAAGCTAACATCCGAACGATATTTTTTATAGGGCAGGAATGGCTTAGAGGATGGAAAGGAAGCATGCAAAAGTGGAAGGAATACAAGAAACTGAAGGAATTGCTAATGCTGTCAGCCCTGACCTCTTGGTACTAAATCGATCATAACTTGAGCTACAAAGGTCCAAATGAGGCGGTTCTAGTTGCGTTGAAAAGCTAACATCCGGGGTTTCGCAACGATATTTAATTTTCCATAGCTGCCTCGAAGATAAGTGACGCGCACGCGTGGATCACGCGCACGCGTGACCTGGAGAAAAGTCAATCCACGCGTACGCGTGGATGACGCGTACGCATGACAGTGCCGCGTGCTGGACGTATCAGAAATCACTGGGGGCGATTTCTGGGCTGTTTTTAACCCAGTTTTCGCCCCAGAAAACACAGATTAGAGGCTATAAGGTGGGGGAATCAATTCATTCAATCATACAACTTTCATATTCATAATTTTAGGTTTTAGATGTAGTTTTCTAGAGAGAGAGGCTCTCTCCTCTCTCTAGGTTTTAGGATTTCTCTTAGTTTTAGGTTTATCTCTTCTTCATTCTAGGTTCAATGTTCCTTTAATTTATGTTCTCTTCTACTTTTATTTATTCTATTACTTTAGTTTATTTATTTTTCCAAATTGGTTTATGAATTCCTATCTTTAATTTGATTTTCCATTTAATATAAATTGAGGTATTTCAGATTTATGATTGCTTCCTTCTATTTATGATATAAATAATTTGGATTTTTTCCCTTTTCGCTTTGGTTGAGTAATTGGTGACACTTGAGTTGTCAAACTCAGCTGTTGATTGAAAATTAGAATTTGCTGATTGATTTGGATCCCTCTAAAGCTAGTCTTTCTATAGGAGTTGACTAGGACTTGAGGAATCAAATTGATTAGTCTACTTGACTTTCCTTTATTTAGTAAGGGTTAACTAAGTGGGAGCAATAAACAATTCTCATCATACCTGATAAGGATAACTAGGATGGGATTTCTAGTTCTTATACCTTGCAATGATTTTCATGATAATTAATTTACTTTATTACCAATTTATTTTCCTGTTCCCTATTTTAAAAACCCAAAAAGATACTTTTTCATAACCAATAATAAATCATACTTTCCTGTAATTCCTTGAGAGACGACTCGAGGTTTAAATACTTCGGTTATAAATTTTATTGGGTTTATTTTAGTGACAAATAATTATTTTTGTACGAAAGGATTTTTTGTTGGTTTTGAAACTATACTTACAATGGAAATTTATTTGTGAATTTCTCTACTAGAAAAAGTCCTCTCGTCACAACACCAGACTACATCACAAAGATTATACAATTTGTTACTATTATATTCTAATTCCGATTTTTCTGAGTCCTTCACAATCGCAAATTTGAAATCCTATGACATTTGCACAATTAACATAATTGTTCCCAAAAATCAGTAGTAGAATCTTCAAATTTGAAAGCTAAAAAGAAATTGCTGATAAATAAAATAGAGAGAGAGAGAGAGAGAGAGAGAGAGAGAGAATTGCCGAACCTTTTCGCAAACAGCACAGAAATTGGAGAGCACGAGCTCAAGCTTAGAATTTCACAGAGAGCCAAATGAGCAAGCATCCGGTCAAGAAGCTCCTCAACCTCTGCGTCGAACTTCCTTGCCGCCATTGATGATGCTTTCGAAGATGAAAGGGATGCCGGTTCCACCGTAGCGACATAGATCTGAGACGAATGAAGAAACGAAGACAGCAACATGAATATGAGGCGGAGGACGAAAATAGGAACAACGATGCAGTTTGAATGATGGACGGTTGTTGGCGATGGCAAGGTATACAACAGTGGTCAGCGATGGAGGGAAGTGCGGTTGTGCCATTGTGAGTTTCTGATTTAGGGTGGGAGAGTGTTTTACTATGGCAATTGATGGAAGAAAATAAAAAAAATATAAATAAAGTAAAAAATTTAGCGGCAATAATGATAATTGCCATCATTAAAGGAAAAAAATTAGAATTAAAAGTAAAAAGATAGTAATGATTTAGTGGCAATAGTAATAATTGTCATTATAAAATATAATAATAATGGCAAATGTATAACTGCCACTAAAACATAACTTAAATAAAATTAAAAATATCCATTATATTATGACCACTAAAAATTTGTCGCTAAAACTAATTTTTTTAGTAGTGTGGTGTAGATTAACACTAGCACTCTCTGATGACTTTAGCAATGCTAATTCCTCATCATATATGTTCTTTTCTTATATTAAACATGTTACTAGTGTCATTTATACTAGTAGCTCAGAAACGAATCTCTAGATGTGTTTTTACATGTGTTCCGATACATCTAATTTTAGTAATTAAACAACGGAGATATTTTAATATTATTTTAATCTACCTCCAAGGCAGCCAATCACAGCTCACCCTAAATCCCCCAAGACGTCCAAGCTGCCTCATTTCCTCATTGTGGCCGAAAATCATCAAGAGAGAAAGGAGAGAAAGTTCTTAGTTCATACATCTTCAAAACTTCATTTTTTCTGAACTAAAACTCAAATCAAAATTTCAATTAGACCAAAATGATCCTCTCTTCTTTTTCTACATAACCATGTAACTTTTCATGGATGAAAATTAGGTGAGATGATGATTCATCCCCTTTCTTGCTTCGGTTTTCATGGAAACTATGCTAAACATGAGTTTTCTTGATGGTCTTCCGTAGATATCATGCTTAGCTTGACTTGAGGGCCAAGTAACTTCAAATTCCAGCAAAATTAAGATGAGAAATCTCTTCTTAACATGCTAATTAAGGTTCGGTTAGTTGAGGATTTAAGGATTTAAAGTTGTTCTTGATGTGTTTTAGGAGAAAAAAGTGCTCTAAGAACACTTGAAGCATAAGCCGAAAATAGAAGCAGCAAATCAAGGTAGGGTTTGGTGAAATTAATCTTGATTAATTGTATTTGAGTTGTGTGATTGTTGTATGATTTGGCTGTGTTGACAATTGGTTGCATATATGATTGATTCTTTGTGAAAATTTGGTGAAATTTTGATGATTTTTGGTGAAATTCAAGCTATGAATGCATGTTCTTGTTGCTGTTGGAAACCGAAACCATAGGACTGCAATTGATGATGGAATTGTGTTGAAATTAAGTGGAAAATATGGGACTTTGGTGGCTACAATTTTATTTTGAATTTTGGTAAAAATCGGTTATCGAAAAGATTGAAAAATGGATAAAAATCGGAGAAAGAATCTGAAGAATTTACAAAAAACACGAAAAAATACTTTGAGTTTCCTCAAGAACATGAAGAATACTGGGTTTGATCTTGGGAGGGGCTGATTTGCAAATATTTTTGTGTTTTGGGGTGGAAAATATAAATATTAAAAGTTTAGGGGGTTAAAGTATAAATATCAAAATAAATTTTCATAAAATATTTTTTATTAAAATATAAATTTCAAAAAATCTTAGGAAGACAACTTTGAGTTCAGAATCTCATAATTACCTTCATAAAACACTTAGGGAGTGGTAATAACATATTAGTGAGGCAAAGATAAAAAAAAGTAAAATGTTGAAGAAAAGATAAAAATCAAAGAAAAAGTCGGTAAAGCTTTAAAGGCAAAGATAAATGGCAACTAGTAAAATGATTAGGGAGCAACATAGTTAGTACTTGGATTTTGATTAGGGTTAAGTATTATATGGAAAGTCATACTGGTTCAACATTGATGGTAATCAGTGGCTAAGAGAAGGGGGGTTGAATCTTAGCCTTAATTTCTACCTTTTTTAAAGAAACTTCAGGAGATATTTCTGCTTTTGTCTCGTGTCTAGTTGAGAGACACTTTTGTTTTGTCTCGTACCGAGTTGAGAGACACTTTTGTTTTTGTCTCCTGATTAATAGAAACAGAGAAAAGAGTAGAGAAGAACAATTAACATCAGATATATCCTGGTTCAGCCGCTAAGTGCAATGTGGCCTACATCCAGTCTCCATCATAACAATGATGGAATTTTACTATGTTACAAAAACATTACAAACTCCAATTTCCTTCCCTATGATCTATCCAATCCTATCAGGTACAAACCCAGATTCTACACCCAATCTGAATTTGACTAGGACTCAAAACCTAGCTTTCAACCACAAAGTGCTAACCCAACTTACAAGGGAATTCTCACGGAATCATGAAACACAACAGAAAGATGTACAAAGAAACTCTGAGACATCTATGGCTTTTTCTCTAATATTGCGTGCTCACTGCCTTTTACCTCTCACTGGCTTTTTCTTACAAACCTCACCATGTTTGCCTTTTACCATGAGACTCAGACAGACAATACTAAGAAAAAAAAACAAAATAAAACTCATTGAAGGAGAAGAACTCCAGATAGCTTGGGAAGCTATGAGAACTCTGTGCTTTCACTTTCTCTCCTCGATCTCAACCCTTGGCCGTTCACCCTTAATATAGAAGGGGAAGCTTCCAAGATTTAAACCGATTCAACCAAGCAACTTCTTCTCCAACCAAAAACAGTAATGGTTCAGACATAGAGAAGAGAGAGGAAAAACCAAAAACTAACATGCATGTACCTCTCTCAACCCTTTTCATCATGCTTCTTCAATCTGAACCCTTGATCTTGCCTTTAGCTCCAAGAAAGGATTCGGACCTTTGATGATCTTCTGACCTAGGACAGCTCCTTGCTTTCCATTTTTTGCTTCTTAATACATGTAGCTCAGTGGCTACCTTCTTTCTTTGATGAAAAAAATGAAAGTGAACTTTTGCAAACGAGATCTTCCTCTTTGATAGAGGCGGATCCTTTCTTTTCTTGGTGTGAAAAATCTTGAAGCTCTTCTTCAAATCTTGCCTTCAATGGCAAAAATCTTGCCAAGCCTTACTTCAGATCTTCCTTCTGAGACGAACTTCACTAGCATTTCTTCATCCCAGCCTTTTCTTCCATTAGGCTTCTGATGAACCGAAATATTCGTATGCCGATTAGAAATTAGCAATGAATTCAATCGTGAGTATGGTCTAACTAATACGCAAATATTGCATCAAATAATTCTAAAATCTATGACCGAGAGTATTAGTCCCGGATCGTTCTCCCTAGGAATTGCCTTAGAATGCACATCATTGATTAGGATGTCTTCTATGGTTTTGAGAGTTGGTGCTAGAGTTCAAGCTATCAAAAGTAAACACAATTAATTGAGATAAAAGCCTTGGCTAGGGGGTAAGTGTTGGAGTTCCATCATTATAGTTTCCTTCAATTGTGATAAGAGTTGACTATTGCTTCACTTAGTTAACCCCCTAATAATGGAGGAAAGTCAAGTGAGAGTAACTAACTTGAGTCACAAGTCCTAGTCTCACCCTAGGGAAGTCTAGCTTTAGTGCACTCCAAGTCAATTAGCAATTCTCAGTTCCTAATCAACAATTGATATCCACTACTCAAGTGTCTCCAATAACTCAACCCCTAAGTTAAGTGTGAGAAATCTACTCCATAGCTAGGGTTGTCATTATCACAAGCAATTGGTAGGCAATCATAAAAGACATGATGTAATTGAGAGAAGAGAATTGAATTAAAGTTATCTAATCCAAACAATCATCAACAATCAAGCAATTGAATGAAATTCCACAATTCATTAATCAAAATTCAAAGTAACAAAGTCACAAATCTAGATCTAAGAGATTGAATCAAAAGAGCATCAATTGAGAGTAGAGGAAGAGTAGATCTACAACTTGTGTCAAAGTAAAAGTGAATTAGAAATGGATCTTACCAAGAAATCAAAGGAGAATTGCAATGGAGAAAGTGAAATCCTAGAGAGAAATTGGAGTTTCTCTCTCTAAAAATAAAATGTAACTAACTACCCCAAAATATCTAGAATTATGACTAATTCTCCTAACCCTCCTAATCCTTGGTCTTCTTAAACTTTTCCCTCCAAAATTCTGCTCCAAAATTGGGCCTGGAATCCCCTGAAATCGCTGGTCACGTTTTTCTTTTAAAAAATCACGTGCGCACATCAGCGCGTACGTGCACAGTATGCGTACGCGCCCCTGGGATTTTTCGCGACCTATGCGCAGGCGTACGGTGCGCGCGCGCATCATAGGAAATATGGCCTAGCCATGTAAGCGTGTCGGCTTCTTGTTCTGCTCCACTGCGCCGGCTCTGAGGGTATGCATCTGTGCGTACGCGCAAGGTGCGTGCGCGCTCCCATGTCCAAACTTCAAAACTTTAATTTATTCCATGCTCCTTCCATTCATGCATGCTTCTTTCACTCCTCTTAGCCATTTTTGCCCTATAACTTCTGAAACCACTTAACAAACGGATCAAGGCATCGAATGGTAATAGAGGAGGATTACAATATATCAATTTTGATACAAAAGAAGCATATTTTCATCTTTGAAGCAAAGTTGGGAAAGGAACACAAAATCATGCAGTTTTATATGGACAAGTGTGGAAGATCATTGATAAAACCCTTAAAATCTACACATGATAAACCCTAAAAATGGGATTTATCAACCTCTCCACACTTAAAGTATAGCATGTCCTCTTGCTAAAGGAAAGCAAAAGATCAAAGGATCACAAGAGAGTGGGACTCATGGGATGCAATCTACCTACATGAATGCAACTAGGGTGTGTGATACTATCTACTTGGTCCGGAGCAATTCAATCTTCCTAGAACACATGCATATATATGCACATAGGGCAAGATGATGTACAATGTATGAACTCTACCAATTCTAGTCACCCAAAGTGAAATATGCATAGCTTGCATGAAGAATGCTCGCAAGAGCCGGGAATAAGAAATTGAGCTTCGAACCCCTCACTAGAAGTATTTGCACTCTATTCGCTCGGTTATAGGGTTGATCACTCAATCCTCCTCTACTTCATGCTCTTCCAAAATTTGTTCTTCCTCTAACAATCAACAATTGTTCTATGCATGCATACATATATCATGAGGTCTTTCCTTAGGTTGTAATGGGGTTAGGGTTAAGGTAGGGTTATATATTTGGCTAAGTGGGCTAAAAATTGAATCCTTTGATTAACTTAAGCTCCCCACTAACTTATATAACATCCTATACAATTATGCACTAACCTAACTACCAATTCCTCACTCTTTCACATACTCATGCATTTACTTTTGATCATTATACATATGCATTGATTTGTCTCTAGGTCTTACTTTGGGGCATTTTTGTCCCCTTTTATTGCTTCTCTTTTTTTTCTCTTTTTTTTCTTTATTTTTTTTCTATATATATATATACACACACACACACACACACACACAAGAGCATCAATGCACAAGGTCTATACATTTAATCAACACATGAGTATGTATCCACTTTCCAATATTTTCAACAACAACATGCTCTTATCTCAACTAATGCTCCCCCCCATTTTCCCACACTTGGATGGCACACACGCACTAGCCCAAGCTATTCAAGGATTCAAACAGGGACATTCATGGTTTTTCATTTTTGGCTTGTGATGTGCTAAAATTAAGAATAAGTGGGTTAAGCGTAGGCTCAAAATTGGTTGCAAAGGTTGTTATAGGGTAAGGTCATTTGGGTAAGTAGCTAAGTGAATTGATGGCCTCAATCATGTACATGCATTCATACATATAACAATGGACATATAGAGTCAAACAAATTAAGGATCACAATCATAGAGAGAGAATAATGCACACAAGAAGGAAAGTAAGTGGTTATAAGATGTAACCACGCAATTAGGATCAAGACTCACTTGCTTGTGTTCTTGGATCAAAATCCATGTTCGAAATTACATTCTTCGAACAAGCTTAGCATAAAAAAAATTTCAAAATTGGTAGGGTTGTCCTAAAATTCTAGTTCTAGGAGAGAAGTCATTACTCTAACTAAGTGGATTTATTAAGAGATAACTAATATGCAAAGGGGGTTAAAAAGGTGGAAAAACCTAATTATGCAATCTATCCTAATTAATAAAAGAGATTCAAAATTTATTCGGGTGTTACCTATGAAGACCGGTCGGCCGACCGACCTCCCTACACTTAGAAGTTGGCACGGTCCTCCGTGCCTTGAGTGAGACGCAGTGGTTGATCGGCTTCTGAGTGTCCATCATCCTCTCAATTATCGCTATCTTCATTATCAGTGCCAGTGGATGTGGAAATTTCTGGTTCTTCCATAGGTGGTGCTAGGCAACTTAGAAGCTTCTTGTGGAGATCCTCTATGCGTTGCATGGATGATTTTGGTGGTGCGATTACGGTGGTGGGAATGCTCATGGGGATGGTTAAGTTCGGCTCCTTGGTGCCCGTCGGAGGGTAAATATATCTCCCGTTTGGAACAACATCGCCGTCTATCGGGATCATGGCCCTCCGATCCTTGGTATCTCGGGGAACACTGGCTGCGGCAACTAAGTCGGTCACTAGAGCGGGAAAGGGTAGGTTCCCCTTAGCGTGGATGCGGCCCATAGCTTGGCGAATGAGACAGGGGATATGAATCGGTCTCTCTGTGAGGACACACTAAACCAACAAGGCTAACTCGACAGTGATAGATGAGCCATGGGTGCTTGGAAGCACATAATGGGCTAGAATTTGGGCCCATGCCTGAGCCTCTCTAGTGAGAAAACATGTGGTGATGCCCTTGGGCCGGGGTCTCATCCTCCCTCGAATCCAAAATGATTCGGGTATAGTAATGACCCTGAGGACGGCCTCCCAATCAAACTCATATTCGCATCATGCCGACAAAATCTCTTGATATATATCAATCCCTTCCGTTAACGGTTCGGTTTTAAGCACATTTTGAATGGCCTCCTCTGTGACGGGAACTTGTCTTCGGCACACAAATACCGATGCAAGGGATGGGGAGTGGTAATTGGTGTAAAATTCTACCACCCAGGACAAGTTTGCTTCACGTGGCTTCCTCAATAGGAACTCCCATTGCTGCCGCCCGATGCGGGGCATGACAAGTGGAATGACATGGGTCGGAGGGGCTAGAAGAGGCTCCGCATGATAGTTTCTTTCTTTGATCAAGGGGTAGGCAAGTTCGCAATAGCGGTTGGGGAACTTGTTCGGGTCCCTTGCCGGATTGTCCTTTTCCAAAACATCAATGTTAGCAACACTCCTTGTCATATTGAGGAGGGGCTTGGCTCTAGGTGCTCGTTGTGCCTTGCTAGTGGACCGTGACGGTGCCTTCTTGGGTACCTTTCCGTTGTCTTTCTTGATAACCATCCTAGAAAAGAGGGAAAGGTGAAAAAATTAAACTTAAAGAAACACCAAGAAATAATAATCATGCAAGTGATAAAGCATAAAAGAATAAGTGGCTTAGACACATGACAGCTTCAACATGTAACTACGGTAACAATGAAAATCGTGGCTAATCACTAGCATGTGATGTATGAGTGGTATATGCATGAAAACAAGAAGCATGAGAAGCAAACACTCTTAACATCAATAATGAGAGGCAAGAATTAGGGGATGAGCATGTAGAAAGTAAGCAAGAAGTGTAGTAAGCTTAATGCACCTATGAACAAGCAAGTGAAGAGAAAGAGCACTAAAGTAGAGGACACTAAGTCAAGTGTAACTCCAAAAAGTCATGTGGGTCTTCCATCAAACACTTGGTGTGCATCCCTTTTTGTGACAAAAATTGAGAGAAGAGTGACAATGTAACATCCCATAAAGCATCATTAATCATCAAAGCATACCACACATTACAAGAGAAAGCAACTAAGAGAATCCAACTCACCAATGCAAGAGTAGTCCCTACTTTTAACACCCATAAGAAAAATAAAGAGAAAGAAAATCTAACAAACCAAGTAAACATGAATCAAAACTAACTAAGAGGAAGAGTAAGGGAATGTAGCTAATGAAAAGAAGAAGGAAGAAAAAACTAAACAAGAAAAGAAATGAGAAGTACCTTGAGAGGAAAAAGAGAAATGGGGTATGTAAGTGAGAGAAAAGGTAGTGAAGAGTATGAGAGAGGGGATGAGAAAGAGAGGTGTGGGACCGCCGGAGGTGGTGGTTGTCGCCGGTGGTGGCGGAAGAGAGGCGGTAGAAATGGTAGAAGGGGAAGAAGGGAGGAAGAGGGGTGATGGTAAGAAGGAGGGAAAGAAATTGAAGGAAAGAGGCACGGTTTAATGCAATTGGTTCGCGGAACCGGCACTCGTGCGCGTGCATGGGCAGAAATCAGCAGGGGCACGGACGCGCACAGTGCGCGTATGCGTGAAGTAGTAAAGTGCAAGTGTGCGCGTGAGCGCCATGTGCACTTGCGCGTGCATCTGAGTTGTGCTCTCAGCACACATTGGACACAACTTTGGCTCAATTCTCGGGAAAAAGTACCAGAAGATGAATTGCACGATCGACGCGGACGCGCACGGTGTGCTGGCGCGTCGATGTGCATTTTGCTTGAGGTGCGCGTGCGCGCCAGGAGCGCGTACGCGCGAGTTATGTTAGGCCATTGGCATAGTAGTAGCCCAACTTGGGCATAACTCCCGGGAAAATGGCTCAGGATTGCAATTTGCATGATCGGCGCGGACGCGACTAGTGCGCATACGCGCGAGTGTGGTTGTGCCTGGGGCTCAGAATTGGCCCAGAATTTGCACAACTCTCTGGATAATGACCCAGGAGCTGCGAATGCGTATGGGCGCGTTCGCGCACAGTGCGCGCACGCGCCCCCCTTTTTTTTGAGAGACATGAAGAATGCCTAATTTTCAGGAATTTAGTGGTTAAACAAGCCAAAGGGGTCAAAAACACCCAAAATTCAATTTTAAACCCAACGATGGGGTGTTCTTCTACCACACAATCAATTCATCTTTTGAGAAATCAATGCCAATCTTTATGAACAAGTTATCTAAGGTATTCATAATCAAATCTAACTAAAACTATAGCTAAGCAATCACGAAACAATGAAGAATTCAAGAATTATATACAAAAAGGGTAAAAAGGATAGATCTCACCATGGTGGGGTGTCTCCCACCTAGCACTTTTGTTTAATGTCCTTAAGTTGGACTTCCACTAGCTCATTGCTCTTTGTCAAGAGGTGTATCTTCCAAAAGGAATTCCTCAATCTCCTTGTTGCTCTTCATTTGCTCACCATGATACAACTTGAGACGGTGCCCATTGAACTTGAAGATATCCGGATTTGAGGGATGGCGCAAATGGTAGACCCCATATGGTTCCACTTTCTCTACTTGGTATGGGCCTTCCCATTTTGACCTTAGTTTTCCAGGCAACAATCTCAATCTAGAATTGTAAAGGAGGACTAGATCGCCGGCTCTAAATTCTTTACCTCTTATGTTCTTATCATGCACGGCTTTCATTTTCTCCTTGTAAAGTCTAGAATTCTCATAGGCTTCGAGCCTCAAACATTCCAACTCCGCTAGTTGTAGCTTTCTCTCAACTTCGGCTCCACCCAAACTTGGATTGCACTCCTTGATGGCCCAATATGCCTTGTGCTCTATCTCCACTGGTAAGTGGCAAGCTTTGCCATACACCAACCGAAAGGGACTCATGCCAATTGGCGTTTTGTATGCCGTTTGGTAGGCCCATAATGCATCGGTGAGCTTAGCACTCCAATCTTTCCTATTGGGTTTCAAAATTCTTTCCAAGATGCGTTTAATCTCCCAATTGGAAACCTCGGCTTGGCCATTTGTTTGTGGGTGGTAGGTCGTGGCTACTTTATGCATGATGCTATATTTCTTCATGAGCCCTTCCATTCTGTTATTGCAAAAATGTGAACCTTGGTCGCTCACGATTGCTCGTGGCGACCCAATTCTACAAATGATGTTATTTCTCACAAAGGAAAGGACCACATTAGCATCGTCCGTCCGGATGGGTATCACTTCCACCCATTTGGACACATAATCAACGACAAGTAGAATGTAGAGAAAACCATTAGAATTTGGGAATGGCCCCATGAAGTTGATTCCCCACATATAAAAAATCTCACAAAATAGCATGGTTTGTTGGGGGATTTCATCCTTCTTGGAGATATTACCAAATCTAATGCATTGAGAACAAGATTTACAAAAATGAGAAGAGTCGTTAAAAAGAGTTGGCCACCAAAATCCACAATCTAGGACTTTTCTTGCCGTCCTTTGAGGTCCAAAATGGCCTCCTCATTTGGAGGAGTGGCAAGCTTCCAAGATTGAGTGGAATTCGGTTTGTGGAATGCACCTCCGAATTACTTGATCTGCCCCATATCTCCAAAGGTATAGGTCGTCCCATACATAGTATTTGGACTTGCTTTTTAGCTTATCCCTTTGATGTTTGGAGAGATTAGGAGGGAAGGAGCGAGATACCAAGTAATTGGCAATTGGTGCATACCAAGAAATGATTTCCGAGATTGCATGCAAGCCCTCAAAGGGAAAAGACTCATTAATAGGAGTGGTATCGCCTTTGGTGTGTTCAAGGCGACTTAAGTGGTCCGCCACTAGATTTTGCGTACCACTCCTATCCTTAATTTCCAAGTCAAATTCTTGCAACAAAAAAACCCATCTAATCAATCTCGGTTTGGATTCCTTCTTAGCCAACAAATACTTTAACGCCACATGATCCGAGTACACTACCACCTTTGAACCAAGTAGATATGCTCAAAACTTGTCCAAGGCAAAAACTATGGCCAAAAGTTCTTTTTCAGTGGTAGTGTAGTTGGATTGGGCTCCATCTAGTGTTTTTGATGCATAGGCTATGACATATGGAATCTTATCCTCACGTTGTGCTAACGCGGCTCCCACGGCAAAATTTGAAGCATCACACATTATTTCGAATGGCCGACTCCAACCCGGCCCTCGCACGATGGGAGCTTGGGTCAACGCTACTTTGAGCTTGTCAAAAGCCTCCATGCATTCCTTGCTTAGATCAAATTCAATGTTCTTTTGCAACAATCTTGATAGAGGCAATGCTACCTTACTAAAGTCCCTTATGAATCTTCGATAAAATCCTACATGTCCAAGGAAAGAACGGACTTCCCTCTCGGAAGAGGGGTAAGGCAAGCTAGATATAACATTAATCTTTGCTGGATCTATGGAAATACCATCCTTGGAAATAATATGTCGTAAAACAATCCATTGCTTAACCATGAAATGGCACTTCTCAAAATTCAAGACAAGGTTAGTTTTAGTACATCTTTCCAAAACTTTTTCAAGGTTATCTAAGCAATGATCAAAAGAATCACCATATACCGTGAAGTCATCCATGAATACCTCCATGTATTGCTCTAGAAAATCCGTAAATATACTCATCATGCACCTTTGGAAAGTTGCCGGTGCATTGCATAAGCCGAATGGCATACGCTTGTAAGCATAAGTTCCAAAAGGGCAAGTAAATGTTGTTTTTTCTTGGTCCTCTAGAGCAATGTGTATTTGAATACCCCGAATAGCCATCTAGAAAGCAATAATGGGATTTACCGGATAATCGATCGAGCATTTGATCGATAAACAGAAGTGGAAAATGATCTTTTCTAGTGGCCGAGTTCAACCTTCGGTAGTCTATGCATACTTGCCAAGAGTTTTGCACCCGTGTTGCTATGAGCTTCCCGCTTTCATTCTTGATTATGGTTACCCCAGACTTCTTTAGCACAACTTGAACGGGACTTACCCATTCACTATTCGAAATGGGGTAGATGATGTCCGCCTCGAGTAACCGTGTTACCTCCTTCTTGACAACCTATAAAATGGTATGATTCAATCGTCTTTGAGGTTGTTTTACAGGTCTAACTTCTTCCTCTAAAAAGATCCGATGCTCACACACTTGGGGACTTATCCCCACTAGATCCGCCAAGCTCCACCCTATTGCCCTTTTGTTTTTCCTCAAAACACCTAGCAACTTCTCTTCTTGTTGAGGATTTAGTTCCCTTGCTATAATCACCGAAAACTTGTGGGCTTCATCAAGGTATGAGTACTTTAGGTGGGGTGGCAATGGCTTCAATTCTAGCTTTTGCTCTTGGCTTGTCACTTGAACTTCTTCACTTGGGTCTTTACTATTTTCTTTAATCATGTGTTTCTCATCTAGCTTTGTATAATGCACTTCAGCCACAATATTGTCAATTAAGTCGCACCAAAATATGGAATGGTTCTCTGGTGGGTGCTTCATTGCTTCTTCTAGGCTAAAACTTACAACTCTCCCAACTATCTCAAATGAGTAGGTTCCCGAATGAGCATCCAACTTGAATCTAGAGGTCCTCAAAAATGGCCTCCCGAGTAGGATAGATGATGCCCTTTCGGATTCACTTGGTGGCATCTCAATGATATAGAAATCAATTGGAAATATCAAACCCTTTATGTTGACCAACACATCTTCCGCAATATCCGTCACGGTTATTATGCTCTTGTCCGCCAAGACAAACTTAGCCGCCGACCGCTTCAACGGTGGGAGCTTCAATACATGATAAACGAAAAGAGACATAATGCTAACGCATGCACCAAGGTCACACATACAATCAATGAATTGGACTCCATCAATGACACTAGAGACTAAATAAGGCCCAGATCAATACACTTTTCCGGAATGGCTCCCATCAAAGCCGAAATAGAACTCCCCAATGGAATGGTTTCTAACTCATGGATTTTATCTTTGTTCATACACAAGTCCTTAAGAAATTTTGCATATTTAGATACTTGATGTATAGCATCAAAGAGGGGGGATAGTTACCTCCACTTTCTTGAACATTTCTACCATTTTTGGGTCAAGTTCTATGCGCTTCTTATCCTTTCTTGCCAATGTAGGGAAAGGGATTGGTTGGGCCACTTCCTCTAGGACATGCTCCTCTTCAATTTCTTCTATCTCCACTCCATCTTCCTCTCGAGCAACTATCATTGGGCTAGGCACCTTTGAGCTCTTCTCTTTCAATTGAGTTCCGGACCTCAAGGTTACGGCGTTGATGCCACCCTTGGGGTTGGGTAGAGGTTGAGAAAGTATTGCACTAGAGTTTGAGGCTTGAGGAGTGGATGTGGAAGGTGGCTCCATGCGAGCAATGAGAGCTTGAAGGGTGGAAGTAAGGCCATTGAGACTTGAGTTGAGTGTGTTTTGGAGTTCTTTTTGCCCTTGGAGTATGGACCGGAGTGTATCATATTGATTTGGAGAAGTGAAAGGATATGTGATTTGTTGTGCTTAGGGTTGGTTGGGTTAAGGTAGTTGTCTATGGGGTGGTATGTATGTTTGGTAGTTTCTTCCTTGGCTTGGTTGTTGATTTGGAGGGTTTTGAGAGTATCGGTTTTGTGGAGTGTTGTTGTTCCACCTTTGGTTGCCTCCATTGTCCTTACCTCCTTGTTGATAATTGTCCCGCCAACCTTGATTATAGTTGTTACTCCCTTGGTTATAATTTCCTCCTTGTTGGGGGTACCCTTGGTTATAATTGCTCCCTTATGAATGGTATCCCTGGTTAGGACGTTCATAGTAGGAGCAATCATAAAAGTTGTGGGTAGCCGCTAGAGTGTTATCTTCTTGGAGACTTGGACATTCATCCGTGTAGTGGGAGTAGCATGAACAAATGCCACACACTTTTTGGGGGACTAATTGTTGGCTTTGTTGGGGTTGAGGAGGTGGTGGAGGTTGTGGTTGATTCACTTAGAGTTGCTTTAGAAGGCTTGTCATCTCACACAAGGTCTTGGTAAGGGTAGAGGTCTCACCACTAGAAGAAACTTCATTCACGGCCTTTGGGCGATTGACTCTCCGTCTAGCATGTTGAGTGGACTCGGCCAAGTCAGTAATGAGTTGCCATGCCTCCTCCGCCGTCCTATACTTTGACAAAGAACCGTTGCTTGAAGCATCCAATAAATTCTTATCTTGCTCCCTCATGCTTTGGCACACAAAGCTAAGCAATACTTGAGTGTCAATCATGTGGTTGGGACATGAGTCAAGAAGTTTGCGGAACCGCTCCCAATATTCATATAGAGTTTCTATTTCACCTTGCACAATACAAGGGATTTCCTTCCTTAGCTTGTCCGTCACTTCCATGGGCATGAATTTATCAAGAAATTCTCTCCTAAGCAAGTCCCAATCGGAGACAACATCACTAGGTAAGGTATAAAACCACTCCTTGGCTCTTTCCTCAAGAGAGAAAGGGAAGACAAACAACCATATGGCCACTTCATCGAATCCTTCCCGCCTAGTGGTTGAGCACACACCATGAAAGTCCTTGAGGTGTCTAATTGGATCTTGTGCGGGAAGTCCATGGAACTTTGGTAGGAGATTGATGAGGGCGGTCTTGAGTTCAAAGTTTGCATTCAAGTTGGGATGAAGTACATGGAGAGGTTGGAGAACAAAATCCGGTGCACCCGCTTCCTTGAGAGTAACTCTCCTTGGAGCGGCCATATCATAAACACCTAGATCAAAAGAAGAACTATTAGTAGTATCAACGGAAGAATAATTAGTGCCTTCGTTGGATGACGGTGATATGGTTGGTGAATTGGTAAGAACCTTTTCACCTTCCTCAAAGGCTAACTGCCTCCGAGCTTGCCTAATATCAAGCAAAGTTCTTTCAATTTCCGAATCAAATGGTGCTAAACTCGGATTTGGTAGTGAGCGCATCATACAATGAAGGAGATAAGAAGCTTATGACATCAATTGGTATCTAAGCAAAGACTAATCCTAACTATCAATCAAACAAACAAACAATCATGAGAGAAATGCAAGTATCCACATATTAACATATTCACACCAACCAATAGAATGACACACATAAGAAATTCCCCGGCAACGGCACCATTTTGATGAACCAAAATATTCGTATGCCGGTTAGAAATTAGCAATGAATTCAATCGTGAGTATAGTCTAACCAACACACAAATATTGCATCAAACAATTCTAAAATCTATGACCGAAAGTATTAGTCCCGGGTCGTTCTCCCTAGGAATTGCCTTAGAATGCACATCATTGATTAAGAGGTCTTCTGTGGTTTTGAGAGTTGGTGCTAGAGTTCAAACTATCAAAGGTAAACACAATTAATTAAGATAAAAGCCTTGGCTAGGGGGTAAGTATTGGAAGTTCCATTATTATAGTTTCCTTTAATTGTGATAAGAGTTGACTATTGCTTCACTTATTTAACCCCCTAATAATAGAGGAAAGTCAAGTGAGAGTAACTAACTCGAGTCACAAGTCCTAGTCTCACCCTAGGGAAGTCTAGCTTTAGTGCACTCCAAGTCAATTAGCAATTCTCAATTCCTAATCAACAATTGATATCCACTACTCAAGTGTCTCCAATAACTCAACCCCTAAGCCAAGTGTGAGAAATCTACTCAATAGCTAGGGTTGTCATTATCACAAGCAATTGGTAGGCAATCATAAAAGACATGATGTAATTGAGAGAATAGAATTGAATTAAAGCTATCTAATCCAAACAATCATCAATAATCAAGCAATTGAATGAAATTCCACAATTCATTAACCAAAATTCAAAGTAACAAAGTCACAAATCTAGATCTGAGAGATTGAATCAAAAGAGCATCAATTGAGAGTAGAGGAAGAGTAGATCTACAACTTGTATCAAAGTAAAAGTGAATTAGCAATGGATCTCACCAAGAAATCAAAGGAGAATTGCAATGGAGAAAGTGAAACCCTAGAGAGAAGTTGGAGTTTCTCTCTCTAAAAATAAAATGTAACTAACTACCCCAAAATATCTAGAATTATGACTAATTGTCCTAACCCTCCTAATCCTTGGTCTTCTTAAGCTTTTCCCTCCAAAATTCTGCTCCAAAATTGGGCCTGGAATCCCATGAAATCGCTGGTCACATTTTCTTTTAAAAAATCACGTGCGCACATCGGCGCGTACGCGCACAGTACGCGTATGCACCCCTGGGATTTTTTGTGACCTACGCGCAGGCGTACGGTGCGCGCGCGCGTCATAGGAAATATGGCCCAGCCATGTAAGCGCGCCGGATTTTCGTTCGATTCCACTGTGCCGGCTCTGAGGGTACGCATCCGCGCGTATGCGCTAGGTGCACGTGCGCGCCCATGTCCAAACTTCAAAACTTTAATTTATTCCATGCTCCTTCCATTCATGCATGCTTCCTTCACTCTTCTTAGCCATTTTTGTCCTATAACTTTTGAAACCACTTAACAAATGGATCAAGGCATCGAATGGTAATAGAGGAGGATTACAATATATCAATTTTGATGCAAAAGAAGCATATTTTCATCTATGAAGCAAAGTTGGAAAAGGAACATAAAATCATGCAGTTTTATATGGACAAGTGTGGAAGATCATTGATAAAACCCTTAAAATCTACACATGATAAACTCTAAAAACGGGGTTTATCAGCTTCTGATGACTTCCTCTAATAACTTCTATCTTCTTCTCTATTGATGTGATATTACCAAAAAGCAAAGAGAGAGGAGAGAGAAGAGACAAAGCTTTCAATGTACAATAAACTCAATTTAATTTTGAGTTTTGATTACCTATGCATGCAATTAACCAAATTGAATTTTGAATTCCAATCACAATGGGGAGTAGATAACCGAACCAGGCAATGAGATCTTTGGACCATTACTTTCTTTCTTCTTCCAATACGGACCCAAGGATTTGTTGGTCCAAGTGTATATTGATTTGGGCTTGTGATATGGGCTTCTTTGGATTTCTTTAATTTTAATGCACAACCACTTATACTCATTTTGCACAAGTCTTGATTGATAACAAATTGGGCTTATATTGCCTTTTGACCCAATAGGAAACTCATTTTATTTCCTGCACACTAACACACACATTAAACAAATCATTGCAAATAAACAATTTACTAATTTTCTAATCAATATTTTAATAATATTTGATCATCATTTTTATTAGATATAAGTTTTTCAAACTCAACAATCTCTCCCTTGATGACAAACATTATTAAAACTGAATTAAAAGGATTAGGATTAGAAAACTTCCCTTTGATGGTTTTGGCCGAATCCTCCCCCTTTCCATTGTTCAATATGCTCCCCCTTAATGTGTGCCTAGTTACCAAACAATACCTGTATGCATGTTCCAAAAGTTGCAAAATGATACAAATTTTCAAAACATGGAACCTTAAAAAAACAGAACCAGATTTTCACAGGTTAAGAGGATTATCAAAGCATCTTAATATAAATCCATAATCCATCAAAAATATACTTGAGCAAATCACTATTATCAAAGCTCATCTCAATAAGCCAAATCAAGCTTGAAACAGAGCATATCATCTTAAAACAGATCTTAAAATAGAGCATAAAAAAATAATGAAACAGAGCATCCAGCAGCCCTAACAATAATAAAACAGAGCATCAAACAGAGCATCCAGCAGCCCTAAATTCAGTTTCAACATCAATCTTTTCCTCCCCTTTTTGTCATCAAGGAGGGATCCTGCAAACAAAACAGTGAGAAGCAATGCAGTCCATAGTATTAAAACATAAACAAAGTATCAAAGTAATTAAGTGCAGTCATCCAAAATGAAATAGTTCAACTGAAACTAAGTCCAAATGTAGCAAAATAAAGTGTGTCCATAGGCAGAAACAGCAGAGATCAAGTCTTGGGCATCAGACAAGTTGACATCAAAATCAAGAATGTCTTCTTCTCCTTTGGAATTGACCGTGTCCTTGTCAACAGTCTCCAAACTCTTAATAAGCAAATTCACCATTTCACGGCACTTTTCCAAGCTTTTTCATTTTCAAAGGCTTGCTTTCTAGCCACTTTGTATGATTTAACCATCAGATTGGACATGTTGAAGAACTCAGTGAGGACATCCTTTACTATTTCAGGGAACCAAGTTTGGTAAGAAGTATCAGGAGGAAGACTTTTATCTTCACTTTCAGAGAATACTGATGCCTTTGAACTCTTAGCTTTTTTCCCTTTAGCCGATTCAGGAACTCCTCCACCTTTGATTGTAGAGGCCCTATTCTCAACCGGCTCATTACTAAGATCCACTTGAAAGTACTCAAAAATACATATAAAAAATATACCATAGGGCAGATTGTATTTTTTATCACTACGAACACAGTCCCACATATGCCTAATCATTAGATATACAAATGATATGGGGGCAGAAGATAGAAGGGCATATAACACAAGTGTGTCATAGACTGTTACCCATTGGTAAGACTCGCTTTGTGGCATAATGACATGAGTAATGATCCGATGCAACAGGGCTCGAACAGGACCAAGAGCCTTATGAGTTGGAGTGGTACCATCTAGAGAAGAAAAATTTTCACATACCCGAGATAGGGCGTCTTGAAGGGAAACACCAACATGTTTATCCCATTTTTCAAACATATAGGCCCTGGCCCTCTCATCTTGATATCCTAAAGCAGCACTTATAGTTTCATGATTCAGAGAAAGATGAACTCTTTTGACATAAGAATGCAGTTCACCTTCATGAAAAATCATGTTTGCATAAAATTCACGCACCAAGTTTGGATAAACAGGTTTTCGGATTTTAAAAATTGGAGTCCATTTTAAATCATGAAAATATGTTGTAAAATCAATCCCTTTTTCAGCAAGATTTTCAAGATTAATAACAAAGGATGCACATAAGTGACGGTTTACCAAAACTTGAGAATGAAACTCATAAGTCGCATAGGAGATAAAGCGGTAAGGGTCATAGTGAGAGTGGCTTTTACCATATTTTTTCTTGAAATCCAATGAGTTAAGATTAGGTGTCTCTTGGGTGTCATGAAGAACAGTCTTTTTTGGACGATGAGAGGGGGGCAGAACGACCCGAGGGATAAGGCATGGAGTGCCGTGGTGGTGGAGAGGGATGAGGATGTGGAGAAGGAGACTCTTCTTCCTCTTCGGGCATAGGCCCTTTTTCCTTTGAAGCCTTCTTCTGTGATGATCCTGCTTCCTTGCGTGTTGAACTCCTCGGATGGATGACTTTTCTCCCCATGGAGTCAAAGGAATGAGAAGAGGGTGAAGAATATGAGTGAGAATAAATGTGTATGTAAGTGTGGGTTTGAGGTCCTTTGGATGATGGAGGATTTTTAAGAAAGGGACTTTGGGTGCTTCTACGTGTAGGAAGTTTCTTTCTCATGTTGAGGGAAGTAAAATGGAGATAGAGAAGATAAAGAGAGTGCTGAAGAGAGTGGAAGGTGGAGAGAGGTTACACCATCATAAATGCTTAGTAGAAGATATCTCATTTAAAGCAATCAGCATTAATGAAAACGGTTATCAATAAAGAATTAAAAATAAAAAAGAATAACCAAAAAGACCTTTCCTTGAAAAGTGGGAAAAGTTATAGAAAAAAGATTTGATTTGACAAAACTCCCCTTTTAGAAGATATGATGTGAAAACCTTCTTAAAATAAATTATTTAAAAATGAAATAATAAAATTTATGATACCCAAAAGATGATGAGTCAGTATCAGAGAGTGGGCCCAAAGGTGGTTGAACGGGCTTGAGTCCAAGGTACTAGATTTCAGTCTCGCCTTATTTAATGACTTGTTCATCACTTGTCCAGATTTGTCTCCCTGCTGCCTACGAGACAAAAACAAACAGAGTCATGAAATTCACATTTTTCCAACAGAACCTAAATCCACCATCTCTAAACTGTTTCTCAATGAACAAAATCTGTCTTCACACGGTAGTTTAGTGAAAATGTCAGCAAGTTGCTCTTCGGATTTTACAAATTGGATATCAATAGTACCCTTTTACACATGTTCCCTAATGATATCGAACCTTAATGTGCTTGGTTCTAGACTGTAGTACAGGATTTTTTGAAATGTTTATTGCACTCATATTGTCACAAAATAAAGGTATACTATTGATTTTCAATTTATAATCCTCCAATTAAGTTTTAAGCCATAAAAGTTGAGAGCAACAAGCAGCCGTGGAGATATATTCGGATTCATCCGTGGATAGGCCAACAGTGGCTTGTTTCTTGCTTGACCACATGTTGAGAGAACTTCCAAGGAAGCAACACATTCCGAAAGTGCTTCTTCTATCCACTCGGTCTCCCGCATAATCTGCATCACAAAACCCTACTGCACAAAATTCATTAGAGTTAGGATACCACAAGCCAAGATCACATGTGCCTTTAATGTATCTAATGATTCTTTTAACGACCGAAAGATGGGATTCTTTTAGGTGAGATTGAAATCTAGAGTACACACCCACACTTTGAATAATATCCGGCCTAGAGGATATAAGATATATGAGTGATGCTATCATTCCTCTATACCTTGTTTCATCCACATCTTTGTCATTTTCATCCTTGTCAAGTTTAGTGTTTGGATGCATGGGAGTTCCCATTGGTTTGGAATTTTCAAGACCAAATTTCTTTATTAACTCTTTAGCATATTTTCCTTGGTGAATAAAAATACCACTAGGAGTTTGTTTGATTTGAAGACCAAGGAAGAAAATTAATTCTCCCATCAAACTCATTTCAAACTCTCTAGTCATAAGTTTTCCAAACTCCTCACACAAGGATTCATTGACCGAACCAAACACAATGTCATCCACATAAACTTGAACAAGCAAGATATCATCATTAGATTCTTTTATTAACAAAGTAGTACCGGTGGTACCCTTTGAAAATTATTTTCCAATAAGAAGGCACTAAGCCTTTCATACCAAGCTCTAGGAGCTTGCCTAAGACCATAAAGGGCCTTTGAAAGTTTAAAAACATGATTTGGAAAATCTTTGCTTTCAAAACCGGGGGGTTGTACCACAAATACTTCCCTATCTATAAAGCCATTAAGAAAAGCACATTTGACATCTATTTGAAATATTTTGAAACCCTTGTGGGCATCATAGGCTAGAAGCAACCTAATTACTTTCATTCTTGCTACCGGAGCAAATGACTCATCAAAATCAATACCTTCCTCTTGATCGTAACCTTGGGCCACTAGCCTAGCCTTGTTACGAACAATACTACCATCTTCACCCAATTTATTTTTGAAAATCCATTTTGTACCGGTTATCTTTTTACCATTTGGGTTTGGTACAAGAGTCCAAACCACATTCTTTTCAAATTGTGCTAGCTCTTCCTCCATGGCTTTAACCCATGAGGGGTCTTCAAGAGCTTACTTCACATTGAGAGGTTCCAATTGGGACAAGAAAGCAACATTGCTTGGTTCCACTTGCTTCTTGCTTGAGGATCTAGTGATTATTCCTTGTAAAGGATCACCAGTGATGAATTCATGAGGGTAATCCTTCAAGAATTTCTATTCACGTGGCCTTTAAGGATGGGCTTTGTCTTGACGAGTTTCAGATGAGCTCTCTGTTTTGGATTCTCTGACTTGATCAGGAGACAAAATAAAAATGTCTCCTCCATTCTGATGAGAAGTTTCTGGTCTGACAGCTTCTGGGACAAATTTGAGATTTTCTTGAATGATTTGAGAATTCACATGACATCAGTTTCACTACCTGCATCATCATCTAAAGTAGTACTGGGAATTAAGTTAGTATCACAAAAAGACACATGTATGGATTTCTCAATAGTTCTATGTTCTTTGAGGTAAACTCTAAATGCTTTGCTAGTGGTGGAGTATCCAACAATCATTCCTTCATAAGATTTTGGATCAAATTTTCTAAGATTTTCTTTATTGTTAAGTACAAAACATTTGCATCCAAAATTATGGAAATACTTAAGATTAGGTGGGGTTCCTTTCCAAAGCTCATATGGAGTTTTCTTTAAACCTTTTCTAATGATAGTTCTATTTAGAATATAGTAAGCTGTGTTTACAGCTTCAGCCCACAAAAACTTTGGAACATCATTTTCACAAAGCATTGCCCTAGTCATTTCTTGAAGGCTTCTATTCCTTCTTTCAACAACTTCCTTCTGTTGAGGTGTTCTAGGACATGAAAAGTTATGAGCAATACCAAATTCATCACAAAAGTTTTCAAAATCTTGGTTTTCAAACTCCTTTCCATGATCGCTTCTTAAGTGAGGTATTTTTAAATCTTTTTCATTTTGGATCTTTTTGCAAAGAGAGGAGAAAGCATAGAACGCATCATTTTTATGAGCTAAGAAGAGAACCACCCCAAATCTAGAGTAATCATCTACTACCACCAAAGCATAATGTTTACCTCCCAAACTTTGAGTTCTAGTTGGACCAAAAAGATCAATGTGCAACATTTCTAATGGCCTTTTGGTAGAAATTCCATCTTTTGGTTTAAAAGATGATTTTACTTGTTTGCCTAGTTGACAAGCATCATAAGTAATATCCTTATCAAATTTAATATTGGGAATTCCTCTAACCAAGTTTTTCTTAACAAGCTTAGAAATTTGGTACATAATTGCATGTTCTAATTTCTTATGCCAAAGCCATTTTTTAGATTCAAGAGAAGTGAAATATGTTACTTTTTTATCTTTTAAATCTTCTAGAGTTGATCCATACACATTATTACATCTTTTTGCTTCAAACAAAATTTCACCGAATTTTTCACCAATAACCAAGCAATCCAATTTTCTAAAAATAACCAAATATCCAAGATCACACAATTGGCTAACGCTTAGTAGATTGTGCTTCAATCCATCAACAAGCAAAACATCATTAATGAAAGAAGAGAAGTTCTTATCCACTTTACCTATGGCCACTATTTTTCCTTTTCCATCGTCACCGAAAGTAACAAAACCTCCATCATACTCATCAAGCTTGATGAAGAATGTTGACTTCTCGGTCATATGTCTAGAGCACCCACTATCCATATACCACATGTTGTCCTTTTCTTTTGGATGCTAGGCAAACCTACAAAAACACTTAAGTGACCTTAGGTATCCAAATCTTTTTAGATCCTTTAATGTTAAACTATCTCCTTTGTCCCAAGCCATTATAATCACAAACAATCTTGTAAACTTTATCTCCAATCATCCTTTCACTTATGAAGCATTGAATAGGAAAATGTCCATTCCGATTGCATAATCTACAAGATTTTTTGTGTTGCTGTTTTTTAAAGCTTGTTGGGTTTTGAAACCTTATGCCATCCGAAGAGGATTCCATGTTGGTAAAACAAGATTTTTCAATAAATTTTTGGGATTTGTAAAAACCCAAACCAGCTTTATTATAAAGAGGTTTTTGACTAGCCAATAGTTGATTTAAATTTTTAGAACTTTGAGCAAAGCTGGCTAAGTCCTCTTTAAGTCTTTTTACCTCTTTGTGAAGTTATTCATTTTCTTCAAAATAATTTAGATTTGCAATCATAGAATGATGATATTCATAGCTCTTAAGTTCAGCTTTTAACCGCTTGTTTTCTTCAACAAGATCAATAGCAGTTTTGGCTTCCCTTAATTTAACTTTGAGAAAACTATTTTCTGTTTTCAGAATGGTAACTTGAGATTCAAGATCATAGTTTTCATTTAAGAAGCATCTGATTTTTTTATTGAGATGATCTATTATAAGATGAAGGTCTTCAGTTGAGGGTTCAGGAAGTATTACCTCATTGACTATGTTAGCCATGAGACAAGTTTGAGACTTGGTTTTTGTTTCATCTTCTTCATTCGAATCATTCTCTAAGTCTTCCCATGATGCCATGAGTCCTTTCCTCTTTTCTCTTTTTGGTTTGTCCTCCTTCTTCGGTTTAGGACAATCAAACTTGAAGTGTCCAATTTCTTTATAGTTGTAGCAAATCACCTTGCTTAAGTCCCTCTTTGGTTTCCTTGAACTGCCTCCTTTGTTCCGTTCCTTCAACTTCATCATTCTCCTGAATTTCTCAGCAAACAAAACAAAGTCATCGTCAGATAAATTTTCACTGGATTCTTCATCTAGGGAATCAGTGACAAATTTGAGAGCAACTCCTTTATTTTTAGTATCTTTTTTCAAATAAGTGTTTTCAACGGCATGTAAGTTTCCTCTCAGATCATCATACGTCATTTCATCAATACCACTACTCTCAACTATTATTATAGCCTTGGTTTCCTACTCTTTAGTGAGACATCTCAATATTCTCCTCACAAGCATAGATTCTGGATGTCTAATTCCCATAGCATCCAAGCCAGTGATGATAATGTTGAATCTTTCAAACATTTTATAAATGATTTCTCCTTCCTTCATTGAGAATATTTCATAGTCTCTGTTCAGCATGTCTATTCTGGATCTTTTGACTTGGGTTGTGCCTTCATGAGTAGCTTGAAGCTTGTCCCATATTTTCTTTGCTATTGTGTATCTTGATACCTGTCGGTATTCCTCAAAGCTGACAGTACAGTTGAGCAAGTTGACAGCTTTAGCGTTGACCTCTATTTTCTTTCTGTCATCTTCATTCCAATCGGCCTCAGCCTTGGGAACAATCACTCCATCAGCTCCTGTGGTGGTTGGAAATTATGGACCTTCCAGGATTATCTTCCAAAGCCTGTAATCTACAGACTGAACAAAGATCTTCATTCTTTTCTTCCAGTAGCTGTAGTTCTTCCTATTGAAGAATGGGGGTCTGTTGCTTGACTGTCCTTTTGTCAGAGTATAGGCCACTAGATTTGAGCCACTATTGACTGCCATCAGGATCTTTTCTCCAAGCTACAAAGCTTGATCTCTTTGAGACCAAGCTCTAATACTAATTGATGGTAATCAGTGGCTAAGAGAAGAGAGATTGAATCTTAGTCCCTTTTTGCTGTATATTAATTTCTACCTTTTTTAAAGAAATTTTAGGAGATATTTCTGCTTTTGTCTCGTGTCTAGTTGAGAGACACTTTTGTTTTGTCTGGTGCCGAGTTGAGAGACACTTTTATTTTCATCTCCTGATTAACAGAAACAGAGAAAGGAGTAGCAAAGAAGAATTAACACCAGATATATGCTAGTTCAGCCACTAAGTGTAATGTGGCCTACATTCAGTCTCCATCACAACGATGATAGAATTTCACTATGTTATAAAAACATTACAAACACCAATTTCCTTCCCTAGGATCTACCCAATCCTATCAAAGACAAACCCAGATTCTACACCCAATCTGAATTTGACTAGGACTCAAAACCTAGCTTTCAACCGTAAAGTGCTAACACAACTTGTAAAGGGATTCCCACAGAATCATGAAATACAACAGAAAGATGTACAAAGAAACTTTGAGACATCTATGGCTTGTTCTTTGATATTGCATGCTCACTGCTTTTTACCTCTCACTGGCTTTTTCTTATGTACTTCACCATGTTTGCCTTTTACCATGAGACTCAGATAGACAATACTAAGAAAAAGAAAACAAAATGAAACTCATTGAAGGAGAAGAACTTCAGATAGCTTGGGAAGCTATAAGAACTCTGTGCTTTCACTTTCTCTCCTTGATCTCAACCTTTGGCCGTTCACCCTTAATATAGAAGGGGAAGCTTCCAAGGTTGAAATCGGTTCAACCAAGCAACTTCTTCTCCAACCAAAAGTAGCAGCGGTTCGGACATAGAGAAGAGAGAGGCAAAACCAAAAACTAACATGCATGTACCTCTCTCAACCCTTTTCATCAAGCTTCTTCAATCTGAACCCTTGATCTTGTCTTTGGCTCCAAGAAAGGATTCGGACCTTTGATGATCTTTTGACCCAGGACAGCTCCTTGCTTTCCATTTTTGCTTCTTCTTACGTATAGTTCAGTGGCTACCTTCTTTCTTTGATGAACAAAAATGGAAGTGAACTTTTGCAAACGAGATCTTCCTCTCTGAAAGACGCGAATCCTTTCTTTTCTTGGTATGGAAAATCTTGAAGCTCTTCTTCAAATCTTGCCTTCAATGGCAAAAATCTTGCCATGTCTTACTTCAGATGTTTCTTATGGGATGAACTTCACTAGCCTTTTCTTCCATTAGGCTTTTGATGACTTCCTCTAATAACTTCTATCTTCTTCTCTGTTGATGTGATATGACCGAAAAGCAAAGAGAAAGGAGAGAAAAGAGACAAAGCTTTCAATGCACAATAAACTCAATTTAATTTTGAGTTTCGGTTACCTATGCATGCAATTAACCAAATTAAATTTTGAATTCCAATCACAATGGGGAGTAGGTAACCGAACCTAGCAATGAGATCTTTGTACCATTACTTTCTTTCTTCTTCCAATATGGACCCAAGGATTTATTGGTCCAAGAGTATATTGATTTGGGCTTGTGATATGGGTGATGCGTGGCAGAAGTTAGCCAATTAAGAGATTCCAATTAAGAGAACAGCGTTGCACGTATAGCTCTTAACCGGCTAAGATCTGTCTCACCAATTTAAAAAGGGTTGTCACAAATTTTAGAAATAAAGATACTGGGAGTATGAGTCCCAGGTCATCTCCCAACGAGTTGCAGGAAAGAAAGCTAATTTATCAATCAGAAAATTCCCAGAAAGTTGAGTTTGATAATGAGTAATTAAAATAATTGTGGATTAAGACAATAAAAATAAACTAAAAATAATTATTGTTATTCTAAATAAAAGGCCTTGACTAGGGGAATAATTAAGTGGAACTTCTATCCTTGTTGGGATCTTCTCAAGTGTGGTGTAAAAGGGTTGTTGTTCTCACTCGATTACCCCTTACTAAATAAGGGAAAGTATGGTGATTGAACTAACTCTTACCCTCAGATCCTAGCCCTCTCCCTTGGGGAGGTCTAGTGTTAGTAAGTATGAAGTCATCTAACAACGTCCAGTTTAACCAAGCACTTGAGCATTCCAACTCAAGTATCACCTCTTAATCAACCCCCATGTTAAGTAGAAATTTTACTCCATTAACATGAAATTGATAATCATAAAAATATGAGAAGACATAATTAATAAAAATAAAATAGAGAATTAAAATTAATTAAAATAAAAATAACTTCATATATTAATAAATTCAAAATGTAACATACTTATTTGAATAGAGTCAATGAGTAACTAATTAAAAATAACGGAATAAGGAAACAAACTAAAGTAATGTCTTCGACGAAGGTAATGACTTTCAGCATCCAAAAATCCAAGCAAAAGCATAAAACTATCAATGTAACACTAATCTAGATTCAGATCTAAAACTGGGAGTAATCCTAATGTGATGAATCTCAAAATGTGTGGACGTCTTCTGAGTTTCTGCATGTTCCCTAGGTTTAGTCTGTGTTTTTGGGCCGAAAACTGGGTCAAAAAGCGGCCCGAAATCACCTCCAGCGTATTCTGTTATTTTTGCAGATCACGCAGGTCACACGTACGCGTCGTCCATGCGTTCGCGTCAGTCAGCAATTTTCCTTGTCACGCGTTCGCGTCATTCGTGCAGACTCCAATCCACATGTTCGCGTTAGGCACACGTTCGTGTCGCTGCGAATTCTCCATTTTGCGCGTTTGCGTGGGCCATGCACTCGTGTCATTGCTCGCTGGTCATCTCCTTAGTTTCTTGTGTTCCTTCCATTTTTGCAAGCCTCCTCTCCAATTTCCAAGTCATTCATGCCCTATGAAGCCTGAAACACTTAACACACGGATCACGGCATCAAATGAGATAAAGGAGAATTAAAATACATAATTAAAGGTCTCTAGGAAGCAAGCTTTCAACCATGGAGTGATTTTGGGAAGGAATTGTAAATACATGCTTATCATATGAATAAGTGGGTAAAATTTTGATAAAACCACACAATTAAACATAATATAAATCATAAAATAATGGTTTATCAACCTCCCCACACTTAAACATTAGCATGTCCTCATGCTTAGTTGAAGGAGATAAAGTAAATGAGTAGGGACATGTAAAACTCATGAAATGTAATGAAACATATATATATATATATA
>NC_029789.2:30476061-30483511 GCF_000816755.2 Arachis ipaensis
GGAAGGAATTGTAAATACATGCAAATCATATGAATAAGTAGGTAAAGGCTTGATAAAACCACTCAATTAAACACAATTTAAATCATAAAATAATAGTTTATCAACCTCCCAACACTTAAACATTAGCATGTCCTGATGCTTAGTTGAAGGAGATAAAGTAAATGAGTAGGGACATGTAAAACTCATTCAATATAATGATATATATATATATATATATATATATATATATATATGTAAATGCAACTATATGCTTCTTGTCTACTTGGTTAAAAGTAAATAAGCTCTTCAAGACAATTATAAATTAGATTTCACTAACTCAATTCATATAGTAAATACAGGTAACATTGTAAGAAGATAGCTCATGAAAGCAGGAAACATAGAATTAAGCACTGAACCCTTACTGGTAGTGTATGTGCACTCTATTCTCTCAAGTGTATAGGGTAATCACTCTATTCTTCTCTAATCATGCTTTCTAAAATTCGTTCTTCACCTAACCAATCAACAATATTTAAAATACCAATGCAAACATCATGAGGTCTTTTCAAGGTTGTAATAGGGCTAAGGTAAGGGTAAGGGTATATATATATGGCTAAGTGAGCTTTATAAATTGAATCTTTAATTAACCTAAGCTTTCACCTATCATACATATACTCTATATAACTCTAGAATCATGCCTAGCTACCCATAGTCTTCACTTTTGCATTACATACTCATGTATCAACCTTTCTTTAGTTTTATCACATATGCATTGATTTTTCATTAACTTAACATTGGGGTAATTTTGTCCCCCTATTTATTTAGATATTTATTGAATATTTTTGGATCTTCTTTTTTTTGTTAATTATAAAAATAGCTTATCAATACACATGGATTTTAAATTTTCATAGTTTTAGATGAGTAGGTACCCAAATTCCCATTATTTTATCATGACACGTCCCCTTATTAACCCTTGTTCCCACAATCTTCCCATACTCAATTAACACACCATTCCTATCTTAAGCTAACCAAAGATTTAATTGGGATATTTAATTGTTTTTCCGCTTAAGGCTAGTAATGTGGTAAAATATAGAACAAATGGGATTAAAAGGCTCAAAGTGGCTGACAAAGGTAATTTAAAGGGTAGGCTTATTTGGGATAAGTGAGCTTAACAAATAATGGCCTCAATCATACGCATGCATATAACATATTAAACATTGGACATATAGGATGAAACAAAATAAGATTACAGTCATAGAGAAGCAAACACACAAGAATAAAATATTTATGGTTAAATAATGTAACCATGCAATTAAGCTCAAATCTCACAGGTTGTGTGTTCTTCGCTTTTTAAACTATATTCCAAATACAACTTCAAACAATTTTAACACAAAAGTTTTGATTTAAATTAGTGAAATTTTTTAGAAAATAGGGTCTTAGAAGAAACTCATTATTTTCAATCAAGTAAAACATGCATGTGAATAACCTATTTCTATGCAATCTATCCTATTCTACAAAAGAAAAATTAACTAAATATCCTATTTTTCTGGTGTTTAAGGAAAAGAAATTACCTCCGGAAGTCAGGTACTGACCGACCTCCCCACACTTAAGACTTTACACCGTCCTCGGTGCCATCTGTCAGGAACAAAGGGGGGCTGGTAGTAGTATCTCCACCATCGGGACCGTCATGGCTCCCTGTGCTGGTAAATAAGGTGGACTCTGAGGTGTTTGGATCTTTGTAGTTTCCCAAAAATAGCTCCTTAAGGTATGTGAATCGGCGCTTATTACCGCACTCTCTTAACTTTGCTTTGTGTTCATGCCGATCCAACCTCTCAAGTATCTGATGGAGCAGTTGGTTTATTGTAGGTGCTTGTGGTGTTGAAGGAGGAATGTCTTCAGCCGGTTCCGTAGGCTGGCTTGTAGTGGCTGCTGGCGGTCTGATATATTTTCCGTTAGGGACATACTGATCACCCCGTGGAAGGAAGGCTTTGGTGTCCCCAGCTCTGTAGGAGACTCCGGCTGATGAGACGAGATCTGAAACCAAGGCGGGAAAGGGTAGGTTGCCCGCAATTTGTACGTGTCCCATTGCATTCCAGATGTGTCTTGATAAGTTTAGGTGCTGGTCTGTAAGGATACACCAGAGTAAAACAGCCATGTCTGCAGTGAAGGAGCACTCGTGAGTGCTCAGAAAGACATAATGAGACATAATCTGTGCCCCATACTCGAGCCTCCAAGGTAAGTGCTGAAGCCAATATCCCTTTTGGTCGGGATCGATGGTATCCGTAGATCCATAGGCTGCCAGGTTGTGCTATAACTCTGAGAACGGCGTCCCAATCAAATTGGTATGTCTGGCGCTTAAGTGAGGCTTCTTGGAATGCATCCAATCCTTCTGGAGTAAGGGGAAGATCTAAAGCTTGTTGAATGGCCTCTTCAGTTATGGGGACTTGCTTCTGACAGACATAGACAGACTGCATGGTTGGCATGTAAAAGTTGGAGTAAAATTCTACTACCCATGAGAGATTAACCTGCCGTGGCTGTCTTCGTAGGAATCCCCATTGTCTTCGTTCAATTTGCGGCTCAACAAATTCAGCAATGCGGGTTGGGAGGATGAGAAGGTATTCATTGTTGTAATTCCTCTCTGCCAGGATGGGGAACATCTGCTCATAGTAGCGATTAGAAAATCGCGCAGTGTCCTTTACTGGGAAGGCTTTTTCTTTTTCGTCGACCTTGATGATCCTCTTGATTCTTTTTGTTGAGGGCTTTACTGCTGTTGAAGATGGCTCTGCCACTAATGCTCTTTTCGTACCTCTCCTTGCTGGTGGTTTGGGAGTAGCTTTCTTCTTGCCTTTCTTGGTGGCCATCCTGAAAAGGAAAGAGAAAGTAATATGTAAAGCGAAGGGTTCGAGCAAGGGAGCGAATATAATGGTTGATAATCAATGCACAGTGAAGAAGGATGTTGTTAACACATGGTCTAGACTACATGTGAAAAGTTCATCGTAGGTAAGATAGTATGTGCATGTGATGGCAATTAAATGCAAGATGTTTATTGGCATGTCGGCTGGTGCACGAAATCGTGATCGTTCATTCCTTGGTAACGGCGCTAAAAACTTAATACGCACGTTCATAATCTTAGTTCTTTTTCACAACTTCGCACAACTAACCAGCAAGTATACTGGGTCGTCCAAGTAATAAACCTTACGTGAGTAAGGGTCGATCCCATGGAGATTGTTGGCTTGAAGCAAGCTATGGTTGATGAGCGGATACTTTATACGGTTTTTGGCATTGTTTTTAGTATGTTTTTAGTATATTTTAGTTAGTTTTTATTATGTTTTTATTAGTTTTTAAATAAAAATCATATTTCTGGACTTTACTATGAGTTTGTGTATTTTTCTATGATTTTAGGTATTTTCTGGCTGAAATTGAGGGACCTGAGCAAAAATCTGATTCAGAGGCTGAAAAAGGACTGTAGATGCTGTTAGATTCTGACCTCCCTGCACTCGAAGTGGATTTTCTGGAGCTACAGAAGTTCAATTGGCGTACTCTCAATTGCGTTGGAAAGTAGACATCCTGGGCTTTCCAGCAATATATAATAGTCCATACTTTGCCCGAGATTTGATAGCCCAAACTGGCATTCCAAGTCAGCATAGAAATTCTAGCGTCAAAACGCCAGAACTGGCATGAAAGCTAGAGTTAAACGCCCAAACTGGCACAAAAGCTGGCGTTTAACTCCAAGAAAGGTCTCTACACGTGAAAGCTTCAATGCTCAGCCTAAGCACACACCAAGTGGGCCCCAGAAGTGGATTTTTACACTAACTATTCTAGCTTACTCATTTTCTGTAACCCTATGTCACTAGTTTTATTATAAAAACTACTTTTAGTGATTCATCTTGTACCTCATGACACTTTACACGTTCATTATTGTATCTTCTACGGCATGATTCTCTAAACCCCATGGTTGGGGGTGAGGAGCTCTGCTGCATCTCGATGGATTAATGCAATTACTACTGTTTTTCATTCTATCACGCTTGTTTCTATTCTAAGATATTCACTCGCACTTCAACTTGATGAATGTGATGATCCGTGACACTCATCATTATTCTCACCTATGAACGCGTGCCTGAAAATCACCTCCGTTCTATCTGCAATAGCTTGAGTGCTTATCTCTTGGGTTTCTAATCTAAGATTAGAACCTTTGTGGTATAGGCTAGAATTATTGGCGGCCATTCCTGAGATCCGGAAAGTCTAAACCTTGTCTGTGGTATTCCGAATGTGTGTTTCTATTGTGGATGCTGAATTTTGCACAGAGCTGAGGAAGCGCCATAGGATTTGTGGTAACAGTGCCCGTGAGGGTGATTATGAGCTTGTTGCTCCTGATTCCGATGAGAGAGTTTGTTTTCTGACTTCTGTCGAGGGGGAGCGTCCCTCCTTCTATGCTTATGAATACTTCTTCAGCCAGTTAAATGTTACTTTCCCTTTTACTGCTTTTGAAACTGACTTGTTGTGGTCCTGTAACATTGCTCCGTCCCAGCTTCATCCGAACTCCTGGGGTTTTATCAAAATATTTCAACTTCTTTGCCAGGAGTTGGACATGACACCTTCTGAAACTCTTTTCCTTTATCTTTTTGTCTCGGCCAAACCCGGAGGTTCCTCCAAAAAGAAAGCTTCCTGGGTTTCTTTCAGATCGGCCCAGGGGCATAAAGTTTTTGCCATGTATGATGAGTCGTTTAAAGATTTTAAGAACTATTTCTTCTGAGTTCGTGCCGTTGAGGGGGTTCGCCCCTTTTTTCTTGATGAAAATGATGAGCCTGCTTTTCCTCTGGAGTGGCAAAAGAATGTAAGAGTGCCACGTTACACATGGGAAATGCTTAGTGAGGTTGAGCGGGCCTTTGTAGTTGTTCTTGAAGATTTGTGGGGGAGGCCACCTCATCTGGACACGAAGAGATTTTTGAGTGATCCATCTTTGGTTCGGGCTGCTTTGGGTACTGTATGATTTTTTTTTATACTTGCTCCCGAGTTTTGTTTCTCCTGTGTTGTAACTTGTCATTGATTTTTGTGTTTTTCAGAGATGTCGAAGAATAATGATTCTATGAGAGCCTATAAGAAGGTGAAGAAGGCGACCGCTGCTTTAAACATCTCGGCCAAGGCGGCCAGAGAGGGGTCTTCTCAGCCTCCAGTTAAACCTCCTATATCGAGTTCTCCCGGGCTGAGGAAAGCAATTCCTACTCCCCGGGTCCATCTGGTCGATCCTCCACAATCTTCTGTTGTAGCTTCCGGTGCCCCTCCTAGTAAAAAGCAAAAAACAACTGAGCCTTTCAACCTTGATGCTCCTGACTTTGATGCGGTTGAGTTTGTAGATCAACAAATTGGCCCTTATGGTGTTCTTCCTATGGACGACGTGTCGCTTCTTCATCATTTTGATTATATCACCCGGAGTGGTATCAAGTTGGCACACATGGGGGCGGCCCTATATCGAACTACTCAAAGTCTTCCTCTCCATGCTACTAAAGCTTTTATGGAGGAGGCCAAACAGGAGTTTCATCGGATGAAGGACTTGAAGGAGGAGCTTGAAGTAAGGGTGGCCAAGTTGGAGAAAGACTTGGAGAATGAAAAGGCTAGTTCTACTTCTCTGGCTGGTTCTCTGAGACTGGCTGAGGACACGGCTATGCGGCATAAGGACAGTTATTTGACGTTTTACCGGGAGGTGTTGCGTCTGAGAGAGGAGTTGGAGAATGCCCGGGCTAATTATTCCGAACTCCAAGGTCATCTTGTTGGTAGTGTAACTGCTGCCTATGAGAACTTGAAGGAACAAGTTCGGGTAATTGCTCCCGAGGCCGACCTGACCCTCTTTAGCTTGGAGAACGTTGTCAGGGATGGCAAGGTTATCCCTGATGACGAGGATGAGGATGATGTCGATCCTCCCCCTGTAGCCTCTACCAAGGTGTCGACTTCTGCTGTCCCTGCCGAGGTTGGTCCTCCCGCTTCTGACCCCGACTGCCAGATCTTGAACCGGGATGACGGTACTATAGATGCCGTTCCTCTCCAGACTCGGCCTCCGTCTCCTCGGCCTGATGTTGCTAAAAAATCTTCGGACCCTTAGTTTTAACTTTATTCTGGATATGTAGTTGGCCCGGCTTGTGGGCTTTTTTAAACTCTTTATGTTTTGTTAATTGCTGACACTTTCCCGTTGCTTGCCTAGCAACTTTTGTTTTTTATGAAAAACAAATGGTAGCATGCTTTAGCTTTTTTGAGATAGGTTTTGGTGGCCTCCGAGGCTTTTATAACCTTGTGGATGATATCGCGCTTTTTGTGCTTGACTTGGTATCTCTTTTTGGATTGCTTTGTACTTTGTATCTTGAATCCTTTGTGGTTGTGACTAGGTAGGTCTATCTTGATTTTTGGTTCTTCTCGCTCTGGCTTGTATTTCTGATGATTTGTAACCGATTTCTTCAAGTTAGTCCTCTGAGTTGTTTTCGCAGTCCCTTTCCTGGATCTTTATCGGTTATCTTCCCGGGATTACTTTCATAAATTTTTTAGTAGTAGGAGTCCGACTTCATTATATCGGTCTCCTTTAAGTTATTTTCGTAATCATCTTTCTTGGATCTTTGTCAGGTCTCTTTCAGGGATTGCTTTGGTAACTTTCCAGTTGTAGGAGTCCGACCTGGTTATATCGGTCTCCTTTAAGTTATTTTTGTAATCCTCTTTCTTGGATCTTTGTAAGATCTCTTTCAGGGACTACTTTGATAACTTTTGAGTAGTAGGAGTCTGACTTGGTTATATCGGTCTCCTTTAAGTTATTTGTAGTCCTCTTTCTTGGATCTTTGTCAGATCTCTTTCAGGGACTACTTTGATAACTTTTGAGTAGTAGGAGTCTGACTTGGTTATATCTGTCTCCTTTAAGTTATTTGTAGTCCTCTTTCTTGGATCTTTGTCAGATCTCTTTCAGGGACTACTTTGATAACTTTTGAGTTGTAGGAGTAGGACTTGGTTATATCGGTCTCCATTAAGTTATTTGTAGTCCTCTTTCTTGGATCTTTGTCAGATCTCTTTCAGGGACTACTTTGATAACTTTTTCATTTTGGGCTGACTTTGTCATGTCGAGCCCTTCTAAGTTAAAGTAATCCTATTTAATAGGGTTGGCCAGACCTCTTTCCAGGGTTTACTTATAACTTGGGTTGACTTGGTCTGACTTCTCAACGTCGGCCAGTCTTTAAGTTATTATTTTAGCAATCCGTAAGACCTTGTCAGGTTCTTTTTTGGATCACTTTCGATAACTTCTTACATTATTCTGTGTTCATCTTTGCCGATTTGTAGAAAGTGGTTGTCATCTCTAGATCGTCCTTTGGGTGAATCGCGTTTTCACCTTTATCGGACGGTTGTCTTTATCGTGATCGTGCAGTGAAATTGTTTTTCACTTTCTGCCGATCTGTTGCTTTATAATCGGACGATGAATACTTCAGATTAATGCGTCTTGAAA
>NC_029789.2:30484649-30487495 GCF_000816755.2 Arachis ipaensis
GCCCTTCTAAGTTAAAGTAATCCTCTTTAATAGGGTTGGCCAGACCTCTTTCCAGGGTTTACTTATAACTTGGGTTGACTTGGTCCGACTTCTCAATGTCGGCCAGTCTTTAAGTTATTATTTTAGCATTCCACAAGACCTCGTCAGGTTCTTTTTTTGGATCGCTTTCGATAACTTCTTACATTATTCTGTGTTCATCTTTGCCGATTTGTAGAAAGTGGTTGTCATCTCTAGATCGTCCTTTGGGTGAATCGCGTTTTCACCTTTATCGGACGGTTGTCTTTATCGGCAGTGAACAGTGAAATTGTTTTTCACTTTCTGCCGATCTGTTGCTTTATAATCGGACGATGAATGCTTCAGATTAATGTGTCTTGAAAAGAATATCTATATCTAAAATATACTTTATTCAAAGGAAAGTGCAAATATATACATGTGGGAATTTTTCATCCCTTTAAGTCGGATAGTGTCTAAACCTTTTTAGGAAAAAGAGTGCATCCAATGATGAGATCTTTTGTCTTTTCTAACTGTAGTACCTTCTGAGGTTGCAGGCGTGCCATGACCTGGGAAGCTCTCGTCCATCGAGTTCAGACAGCCTGTAGTAGCCCTTTCCAAGTACTTCTACAATTCGGTAGGGTCCTTTCCAATTCACTGCCAGCTTTCCCTCTCCTGGTCGAGTTGTTCCGATATCATTTCAGATTAGGATGAGATCATTTTCTGTGAAATTTCTCGGCACTACCCTTTGATTATATCTGGAAGCCATTCGGTGTTTTAGAGCTTCTTCCCTGATCCGAGCTCTTTCTTGGATTTCAGGTAACAAGTCGAGCTCTTCTCTCTGAAGTTGGAAGTTTGCTTCCTCATTGTAGTGAACTACTCTGGGCGAGCCTTCCTCAATCTCTATTGGAATCATCGCCTTTGTGGTGGAATGTGGCGTTGTTCGATATGCCCACAGGACCTGTGGGAGTTCTTTTGCCCAGGCTCCCTTTGCATCTTGTAATCTCCGTTTTAATCTAGCCAATATGACTTTGTTAGCAGCTTCGGCCTGCCCATTGGCTTGTGGATGTTCGACGGAGGTGTACTAGTGCTTTATATTCAAGTCGGCTACTAGTTTTCTGAAGCCTACATCTGTGAATTGGGTGCCATTGTCTGTGGTTATTGAATATGGAACCCCGAACCTTGTGACAATGTTTCGATATAAGAATTTCCGGCTTCTTTGAGCGGTGGCATTGGCTAGGGGCTCTGCCTCGATCCACTTTATAGAGTAATCTACTCCTACTATGAGAAATTTAACTTGTCCTGATCCCTATGGGAAAGGGCCAAGAAGATCGAGTCCCCATTTTGCAAACGGCCAAGGCAAAGTCACGCTGATGAGCTCTTCTGGCGGGGCGATGTGAAAGTTGGCATGTTTTTGACATGGTGGACATGTCTTTACAAATTCTGTGTCTTCTTTCTGTAGAGTTGGCCAATAAAATCCTGTCCGGAGTACTTTTTTGGCGAGAGCTCGTGCTCCGAGATGATTGCCACAAATGCCGCCGTGTATTTCTTCTAGCACTTCCCTTGTGTTGGAGGTCGGCATGCATTTTAGTAAAGGTATTGAGATTCCTCTTTTGTACAGAATGTTGTTTATGATGGTGTAGTACTGTGCCTCCCTTTTTAGCTTCTTTGCCTCCTTTTCTTCTATGGGGAGTGTTCCTTCTTTGAGGTAGTTGATTATGGGGGTCATCCATCCTTGGTCCTGACTTGTTATGGCCAGGGCTTTTTCCTCGTCCGAGATTGACGGGTTTTGCAACATTTCCTGGATGAGGCTTCTATTGTTGCCCCCTGGTTTGGTGCTGGCTAGTTTTGAGAGTGCATCAGCTCGGGCATTTTGTTCGCGGGGTATATGGCAGATCTTATATTCCCCGATTTGTCTGAGTAGTTCCTTGGTTTTATCCAAATATTTTTTCATGGTGGGGTCTTTGGCTTGGTAGCTCCCTGTTATTTGTGATGTGACCACTTGTGAATCGCTATAAATGTTGAGTTTTTGAGCTCCGACCTCTTTAGCCAGCTTCAAACCAGCTAATAATGCTTCATATTCTGCTTGGTTATTGGAGGCCGGGAACCCGAACTTGAGGGAGAGCTCAACTTGGGTTCCTTGGTTGCTTTCTATTATCACGCCTGCGCCGCTTCTAGTTTTATTTGAGGAACCGTCCAGGTAGAGATTCCATTCTGTGGGAGTTTCCAGGGTATCTGTGAATTCTGCAATGAAGTCGGCCAGATACTGTGATTTGATGGCTGTCCGAGCTTCATATTGGAGGTCGAATTCTGACAACTCGACTGCCCATTGTAGAATTCTGCCTGCTAAATCTGTTTTCTGCAATATTCCTTTTATGGGCTGGTTAGTTCTAACGTTAATGGTGTGAGCCTGGAAGTACGGGCGGAGTCGTCGAGATGTAAGGATGAGAGTATAGGCAAATTTTTCTATTTTCTGGTAGTTCAGCTCGGATCCCTGTAATGCTTTGCTAATGAAGTAGACGGGTTGTTGCCCATTTTCGTCTTCTCTGACTAGTGTTGAGGCTATCGCTCGGCTTCCTACTGCGAGATATAATATGAGTGGTTCTCCTTCTCGTGGTCGAGATAGGATAGGTGGCCGTCCTAAGAACTCCTTAAAGTCTCGGAAAGCTTGCTCACATTCTGTCGTCCATTCGAACTGTTTTCCCTTTCTTGAAGTAGCATAGAAAGGGAGAGATCTTATCGCAGCTCCTACTAAGAATTGGGATAGGGCGGCCAGTCTCCCGTTGAGTTGTTGTACTTCTTTAACACAGGTTGGGCTCTTCATGTTGAGTATAGCTTGACATTTGTCTGGATTT
>NC_029789.2:30487507-30515697 GCF_000816755.2 Arachis ipaensis
TGCCATCTTTTGATCTGCTTTTATCGTGGCTATCCCCTCTGTAGTTGGGAATTTCATGCATAGATGCGGGGTTGAGACTATTGCGCCGAGTTGATTGAATGTTGTCCGACCTATGAGAGCATTGTAGGCCGAACTTACGTCGACCACAATGTAGTCTATTTTGAGGGTCCTAGATTGGTTCCCTTTTCCAAATAGATACGTATCCCAGCGGTTGTATCGGAGTGTCTCCTAGTCCAAACAGATTGTTCGGGTATGCTCTAAGTTCCTTTTCGTCTAAGCCGAGCTTGTCGAAGGCTGTTTTGAATAAGATGTCGGCAGAACTCCCTTGGTCTACTAGTGTGCGGTGTAAATTGGCATTTGCCAGTATAATAGTGATGACCATGGGATCATCGTGTCCCGAGATGATGCCGGATGCGTCCTCTTTAGTAAATGTTATCGCCGGGATGTCGGGCGCTTCCTCCTTTCCCTCAACATGATATACTTCTTTGAGATATCTCTTTCGGGATGATTTGGAGATCCCCCCTCCTGCGAATCCGCCGTGTATCATGTGGACGTGTCTTTCTGGTGTCCGAGGTGACCGTTCAGCTCGTCCATCATCTTCGTCTCTCTGTCTTTTTCTTTGGTCGTCATCCCGGGTGGCCAGAAATCGATCTAATTTTCCTTCTCTTACCAATTTTTTATGATATTTTTCAAGTCGAAGCACTCGTTGGTAGAGTGCCCTCGAATTCGATGGTATTCACAATATTCCTTCCATTTTCCTCCTCCCCTTTTGCCTTTGAGTGGCTGCGCTGGGGGGATTTTTTCTGTATGGCAGACTTCTTTGTACATGTCGACCAGGGATGCTTTGAGAGGAGTGTAGTTGTGGTATTTTTTGATTTTTTTCACCATGTCGATCTTCTTTCCTTTTGGAGTCCTTGTCTTTGTCTCGGTAGGAGGCCCCAGATTTTGAGATTTCTCCTAGCCGAGCGTTTTCTTCCATATTGATGTATTTTTCTGCTCGCTCCTGGACTTCGTCTAAGGAGGTAGGATACTTTTTAGATATAGATTGGCTGAAAGGTCCCTCTCGTAAGCCATTGATAAGCCCCATGATGGCAGCCTCTGTTGGTAAACTTTGTATGTCCATGCATGTTTTGTTGAATCTTTCCATGTAGTTGCGGAGGCTCTCCCGATCTCCTTGCTTGATCCCTAGTAAGCTGGGTGCGTGCTTGGCCTTATCTTTCTGGATGGAGAATCTGGCCAGGAACTTTTTGGCCAGGTCGTTGAAGTTTGAGATGGACTTCAGAGGTAAGTTGTCGAACCATCTGATCGCTATTTTCGTGAGAGTTGTTGGAAAAGCTTTGCAGCGAACGACATCTGAGGCATCGGTAAGGTACATTCTGCTTCTGAAATTGCTGAGATGATAGTTGGGATCTGTAGTGCCATCATACAAAACCATATCCGGGAGCTTGAAATCTTTTGGGATTTTGGTCTTCATGATTTCCCTAGTGAATAGATCCTGTTCTTTGTGTGAATTTTCCTCAGGAGTGGTCCGATGAGCTTTTGATTTGAGGTCGGCCTCTAATTGCTGTAGTTTTTCTTCTAGTTCTCGACGTTGACGTACCTCTCTTTGTAGATCCTTTCCGATCTCCCGTTATTGCTGGGTTTCTTTCTCAAGTTGCTTTAAGTGATCTTGAAGTGCTTCCATGGCTCCCGGATTTGGTGAGTTTTTGTCCCCGTTGGATTCCGAAGTATCCTTTAACATAGTGTCCGCCTTCTTGTGCGGTGTTCTGTTCTCCAGATCCGAGTCGTGGTCATTGTCATGGCCGTCCGCCATGGTTTTGGGATGACTTTCAGGTTCCCCGGCAATGGCGCCAATGTTCCGAGGGTTACCTGAAACTGGAGGTCGATCTCGGATGAGATCCTTGGTACTGGTCGGGGATGACGTGTCCGGCCGGCTGGTGGCGGCCGGAGCTGTTGTGTCCGACTTGTTGGTCTTGCTGCACTGCTGATCCTTGGCCACCGGAGGGTGGGGGGTACCTGCAAGAGACTCCGATGCTTAAGTTAGCACGGGTATAAAGCAGGTTTTATGTAGAATCAGAGTATGAGTTATACCTGGGTGCTCCAGTGTATTTATAGTAGTGTGGGCTGACCTTTCTGATAAGATAAGTTAGTTATCTTATCTTATCTTATCCTGTTTTGGACGAAGTTAGCTTATCTTCAGGGGAACCGCCTTTATCTCTATAGGCTGGAATTGCCTTTGAATTTGGGTCGTGTTCCTCTATTTGGACCCTTTATTGGGCTTTCCTGTCGATTTGGCCGAGCTCTTTTAAAAGAGGTCGGGTAGTCTGACCTGAAGAGGTCGGTCGCTGTGTCGCCGATCATCCCGGGTCGGATAGCTCGACCCAGGGTATGAACAGTGTCCCTTGTGCTTTTATTTAATTAAAAATTTTTCAAAAATTTGTTCTTGGTGTTCATCTTGATCTTCAAAGTGTTCTTGGTGTTCATCTTGACATTCAAAGTTTTCTTGTATGTTCTCTTTGTTTTGATCTAAAATTTCTAAGTTTAGTGTCATTTTGTTGTTTTTCTCTTTCCTCATTAAAATTCAAAAATAAAAAAAATATCTTTTCCTTATTTTACTCATAAATTTCGAAATTTTGCATTAAATTAGTCAAAGATTTTCAAAATCATATCTTTTTTTTAGTCAAGTCAAAATTCTAATTTCAAAAATTGATCTTTTCAAATCTTTTTCAAAAATCAAATCTTTTTAATTTCTTCAATCATATCTTTTCAGTCATATCTTTTTTTTTTTAAATTGCAATCATATCTTCTCAATCATATCTTTTCAAAATAATTTTCAATCATATCTTTTTGATTGCTAATTTCAAAATCTTTTTCAAAAAAATCACTTAACTACTTTTCTCTTTCATATTTCGAAATTAACTAAGCATTCTTTTTCCAAAATCTTTTTAATTAATTAATTAATTTAGTTTTCAATTTGCTTTTATTCCATTTTCTTCTAATTTTCGAAAATCATATCCAGAATTTTTCAAATCTTTTTAATTAATTAGCCATTTTAGCATTCAAATTATTTATTTATCTTTTTACTTTTTCTTTTAATTTTTGGTTACTCTTAAATAAAAAAATATAAAATAAAATAAAATTTAAAAATATAATTTAATTGCAATCCATATCAATTCCCTTTTCTCCATCATGGACATAAGTGGAAATGAACAGTCCAGAAGGACTCTGGGGTCATATGCTAACCCCATTACCGCTGTATATGGGAGTAGCATATGTATACCTCCCATCAAAGCAAGCAGTTTTGAGCTAAATCCTCAGCTCATTATCATGGTGCAGCGAAATTGCTAGTATTCCGATCTTCCACAGGAAGAACCTACTGAGTTTCTGGCACAGTTCTTACAAATTGCTGACACAGTACGTGATAAAAAAAAGTGGATCAGGATGTCTACAGATTATTACTGTTTCCATTTGCTGTAAAAGATCAAGCTAAGAGGTGGCTAAATAACCAACCCACAACAAGCATAAAAATATGGAGACAGTTATCAGACAAATTTCTGAATCAATTTTACCCTCCAAAAAGGATGACACAGCTAAGGCTGGACATCCAAGGCTTTAAACAAGAGGATCATGAATCCCTTTATAATGCCTGGGAGAGGTACAGAGGGATGCTAAGGAAATGCCCCTCTGAAATATTTTCAGAGTGGGTACAGTTAGACATCTTATGGGCTTACAGAAAAAGTTCAGATGTCTCTAGACCACTCAGTAGGTGGATCTATACACATGAGGAAGACGATTGAAGAGGCTCAAAAACTTATAGATACGGTTGCTAGGAATCAACATTTGTACTCTAGCAGTGAGTCCTCCATAAAGGAAGAAGCTAGGGCAGTAACAACTAACCCTAATCCTCAAGAACAGATTATTGAGCTTAATCAACAATTACTCCTTATGACAAAACAATTAGCAGAATTTAAAGAGATGCTCCAAGACACTAAAAATGCTAACAAGTATATGGAAGTACAATTGAATCAGACAAGACAGCAGCTATCTAAACAGATAACAGAAGAATGCCAAGCTGTTCAACTAAGGAGCGGGAAGACATTGAATAAATCAGTTCAAAGTAGCAGAAAGCCAAGAAAGAAACAACTAACAGAGGATGACCAAACCACTGGCCAAAATCCCTCTGAGGACAGCAAGAGCCCAGAGAGGAATAATTCTGGCGTTCAAACGCCAAAAAAGGGTGAAAAATTGGCGTCAAACGCCCAGTGGATGCCCACTTCTGGCGTTCAAACGCCAAAAAAGGGAGAAAAGTTAGCGTTGAATGCCCATTCCTTGCCCAGTTCTGGCGTTCAAATGCCAGAAGAGGGTGGGAAGCTGGCGTTAAACGCCCATCCAGCACCCAATCCTGGTGTTCAAACGCCAATGAGGGATCAGACACCTACAAGTGCTGATAGTAACCCCTCTAAGAAGGCTTCTCCAACCACCTCTGTAGGGAATAAACCTGCAGCAACTAAGGTTGAAGAATATAAAGCCAAGATGCCTTATCCTCAGAAACTCCGCCAAGCAGAACAGGATAAACAATTTGCCCGCTTTGCAGACTATCTTAAGACTCTTGAGATAGAGATCCCGTTTGCGGAGGCACTTGAGCAAATACCCTCTTATGCTAAGTTCATTAAAGAGATCTTAAGTCATAAGAAGGATTGGAGAGAAACTGAAAAAGTGTTTCTCACTGAAGAATGCAGTGCAGTCATTCTGAAAAGCTTACCAGAGAAGCTTCAAGATCTAGGGAGCTTTATGATACCATGCACATTGGAAGATGCTTGTACCAAGACAGCTCTATGTGACCTTGGAGTAAGTATCAACCTAATACCTGCATCCACTATCAGAAAGCTTGGCTTGACTGAAGAAGTCAAACTAACCTGGATATGTCTTCAACTTGCTGATGGCTCCATTAAATATCCATCAGGCATAATTGAGGACATGATTGTCAAGGTTGGGCCATTTGCCTTTCCCACTGACTTTGTAGTGCTGGAAATGGAGGAGCACAAGAGTGCAACCCTCATTCTAGGAAGACCTTTCCTAGCAACTGGACGAACTCTCATTGATGTACAAAAAGGGGAAGTGACCCTGAGAGTCAATGAGGATGAGTTCAAGTTAAATGTTGTCAAAGCTATGCAGCATCCAGACACATCAAATGACTACATGAGCGCTGATATTATTGAGTCTTTGGTGGAAGAGATCAATATGACTGAAAGTCTCGAATTAGAGCTAGAGGACATCTTTAAAGATGTTCAACCTGATCTGGAGGAATCAGAGGAAATAAAAGAACCTCTAAAAATTCCCTAGGAAGAGGAGAAACCTCCTAAACCCGAGCTCAAACCACTACCACCATCCCTGAAATATGCATTTCTGGGAGATGGTGGCACTTTTCCAGTGATCATAAGCTCTGCTTTAAATTCACAGGAAGAGAAAATACTAATTCAAGTGCTAAGGACACACAAGACAGCTCTTGGGTGGTCCATAAGTGATCTTAAGGGCATTAGCCCAGCAAGATGCATGCACAAGATCCTATTGGAGGATGATGCTAAGCCAGTGGTTCAACAACAGAGGCGGCTAAATCCATCCATGAAGGAGGTGGTGCAGAAAGAGGTCACTAAGTTACTAGAGGCTGGGATTATTTATCTTATTTCTGGTAGCCCCTGGGTAAGCCCTGTCCAAGTTGTACCCAAAAAGGGAGGCATGACAGTAGTTCACAATGAAAAGAATGAACTGGTTCCTACAAGAACAGTTACAGGGTGGCGTATGTATATTGACTACAGAAGGCTCAATACAGCCACCAGAAAGGATTATTTTCCTTTACCATTCATAGACCAAATGGTAGAGAGACTAGCAGGTCATGACTATTACTGCTTTTTGGATGGCTATTCAGGCTACAACCAAATTGCAGTAGATCCTCAGGACCAAGAGAAAACAGCATTCACTGTCCTTTTGGAGTATTTGCCTACAGAAGGATGCCCTTTGGTCTGTGCAATGCACCTGCAACCTTTCAGAGGTACATGCTCTCTATCTTCTCTGATATGGTAGAGAAATTTCTGGAAGTCTTAATGGATGAATTTTCAGTATTTGGAGACTCATTCAGCTCCTATCTTGACCATTTAGCACTTGTTTTGAAAAGATGCCAAGAGACCAACCTAGTTTTAAATTGGGAAAAATGTCACTTTATGGTGACTGAAGGAATTGTCATTGGGCATAAAATTTCAAACAAGGGAATAGAGGTGGATCAAGCTAAAGTGGAGGTAATTGAAAAATTACCACCACCTGCCAATGTAAAGGCAATCAGAAGCTTTCTAGGACATGCTGGATTCTACAGGAGGTTTATAAAGGATTTTTCAAAAATTGCAAAACCTCTGAGCAATCTACTAGCTGCTGACACGCCATTTGTGTTTGACACAGAGTGTCGGCAAGCATTTGAAACCCTGAAAGCTAAGCTGGTCAGAGCACCAGTCATCTCTGCACCAGACTGGACATTACCATTCGAACTAATGTGTAATGCCAGTGACCATGCCATTGGTGCAGAGTTTGGACAGAGGCATAACAAGCTTCTGCATGTCATTTATTATGCTATCCATGTTTTAAATGATGCACAGAAGAACTACACAACCACAGAAAAAGAGTTGCTTGCAGTGGTTTATGCCATTGACAAGTTTAGATCCTATTTAGTAGGTTCAAAAGTGATTGTGTATACTGACCATGCTGCTCTTAAATATCTACTCACAAAGCAGGATTCAAAACCCAGGCTCATAAGATGGGTGTTGCTTCTGCAAGAGTTTGATATAGAAATAAGAGACAGAAAAGGGACAGAGAACCAGGTAGCTGATCACCTGTCCCAGATAGAACCAGTAGCAGGGGCGTCCCTCCCTCCTACTGAGATCTCTGAGACCTTTTCGGATGAGCAACTCTTCGCCATTCAGGAAGCACCATGGTTTGCAGACATTGCGAATTATAAAGCTGTGATGTTCATACCCAAGGAGTATAGCAGGCAGCAAACGAAAAAACTAATTTCTGATGTAAAGTACTACTTATGGGATGAACCATATCTCTTTAAGAGATGTGTAGATGGAATGATCCGCAGATGCGTGCCCAGAGAAGAGGCACAGAAGATCCTATGGCATTGCCATGGATCACAATATGGAGGACATTTCGGAGGTGAGCGAACAGCCACTAAGGTCCTCCAATGTAGGTTCTACTGGCCTACCCTCCACAGAGATGCCCGAGAGTTTGTGCATAACTGTGACAGTTGCTAAAGAGCTGGCAACTTACCACATGGTTATGCCATGCCTCAACAAGGGATCTTAGAGATTGAGTTGTTTGATGTATGGGGTATTGACTTCATGGGTCCCTTCCCACCATCATATTCAAACACTTACATTCTGGTGGCAGTAGACTATATATCTAAATGGGTAGAAGCAATTGCCACACCTACTAATGATACTAAGATCGTACTGAAATTCCTCCAGAAATATATTTTCAGCAGGTTTGGCATCCCCAGAGTACTAATCAGTGATGGGGGCACTCATTTCTGCAATAAACAGCTTTACTCTGCTATGGTCCGATATGGAATTAGCCACAAAGTAGCAACTCCATATCATCCACAGACAAATGGGCAGGCTGAAGTCTCTAATAGAGAACTAAAAGGAATCCTGGAACGGACTGTAATTGCCCGTAGAAAGGATTGGGCAAAAAGCTTGGATGATGCTCTGTGGGCATACAGAACAGCATTCAAGACTCCTATAGGAACCTCTCCATACCAGCTTGTGTATGGCAAGGCCTGTCATCTGCCTGTGGAACTGGAACATAAAGCCTATTGGGCAACCAGATTCCTAAACCTGGACGCCAAGTTAGCTGGAGAGAAAAGATTGCTCCAGCTGAATGAGCTAGAGGAATTCAGACTCAATGCTTTTGAAAATGCAAAATTTTATAAGGAGAAAGCAAAAAGGTGGCATGACAAGAAATTGTCATCCAGAGTCTTTGAGCTCAAACATTATCTTGAAAGCAATTTTGAGCAAGAATGCTCAAAGCTGAGGCTTGAGTAAAGCTCAGTCAAGGTCCAGCTAAAGACAATGAAGAAGCGCTTGCTGGGAGGCAACCCAACCATTAGCAAGTTATTTGTTTTAATTAATACTTAGAGAAGTTTCAAGATTAATCAAAATGTAGGAATTCACAGAGTTACAGAAGGATTCAGCGTAAAAAGCAGAGAAAAGGAGCTCACTGGCAAGAAAACGCCAGTAAGGGGCATTTTGGGCGTTAAACGCCAGAATGGATACCATTCTGGGCTTTTAACGCCAGTAAAGATACCATTTTGGGCGTTAAACGCCAGAATGGGTATTATTCTGGGCGTTTAACGCCAGAATTACAGCATTCTGGGCGTTCAGAAAAACGCCCAGTAACAAAGGATTTCTGGCGTTTAACGCCAGCCAGGGTACCTGGCTGGGCGTTAAACTCCCACAATGGCCAACATATGGGCGTTAAACGCTAGAATGAGTACCATTCTGGGTGTTTAACGCCAGAAAGACAGGGGGAGGATTTTGTTTTCCACTTCAAAATTTTTCAAATTTTCATGTTTTGACTCATAATTTTCTACATAAACATGTTTCAAACTTTCATCATTCACCCTCAATTTTCAAAAATTCAACAATTTTCTAAATCTCTTTTCAAATTTCTTTCATATCCTTCCCAAATCTTCTTCAAAAACTCAAGTATCTTTTCAATTTTTTTTCCAAATCTTTTCCAACTCATCATATCATCTCTTAATTCTTAGATGCATAAACAAATTTTCAGATTTAACCTCTTTATATCTTTTCCATTTAAAAATCTCATCTTTTTCATATCATGACTCTATTTTCTCCCACCAATCATATCTTTATGTCATATATTTTTCAAAATTTTTGAAATCCCTCCCCTCCACTTATAAATACACATTCGGCCATCCCCATCTCCACACCATTCGAATTTGCCTCTCCTCCTCTCTCTCTCCTTTCCTTTCTTTTGCTTGAGGGCAAGCAAACCTCTAAGTTTGGTGTGTTTTTCCGTGATCATCGAGCTAAGACGCATCAAGATCATGGCTCCTAAGGGAAAACAAACCAATTCAAGAGGCAAGAAAGAGAATACTCCAAAGAGCTTTGGAATCAAGAGAGGTTCTTCACCAAAGAACATGCAGACCATTACCATAAAATAAATGGTCTAAGATCAGTGATCCCGGAAGTTAAATTCGATCTGAAAGAAGACGAATATCCGGAGATCCAAGAGCAAATTCGAAACAGAGGATGGGAAATTCTAGCTAATCCTGAAACAAGGGTTGGAAGAAACATGGTTCAGGAATTCTATTCAAATCTGTGGCTGACAGATAAGCAGAGAATAATTGGAACCGCCTTTCATACCTACCGAACCATGGTTAGAGGGAGAATTATTTACTTCCATCTAGACAAAATAAGGGAGGTCTTCAAACTGCCTCAACTACAAGATGATCCAGAATCCTTTAATAGGAGAATGGTGAGAGAGGATAAGGGGTTGGACCAAGTTCTAGAGGACATATGCCTCCTTGGAACTAAGTGGATAACCAATTCAAAAGGTGTCTGTTCATACCCCGGGTCGAGCTATCCGACCTGGGATGATCGGCGACAAAGCAACCGACCTCTTCAGGTCAGACTATCCGACCTCTTCTCAAAAAGAGCTCGGCCAAATCGACAGGAAGGCCCAAGAAGGCCCAAACGAAGGAACACAGCCCAATCCAAAGGTAGTCCAAGCCTATAGAGATAAGGGCGGTTCCGTTGAAGATACGCTGACCTCACCCAAAGATAAAGATAAGATAAGATAATATAACTAACTTATCTTATCTAAAAAGGTCACTCCACACCATTATAAATACACTGGAGCACCCAGGTATAACTCATACTCTGATTATACAATAAACTTGTTTAATACCCGTGCTAACTTAAGCATCGGAGTCTCTTGCAGGTACCCCCCACCCTCCGGTGGCCAAGGATCAACAGTACAGCAAGTTCAACAAGTCAGACATAACAGCTCCAGCCGCCACCAGCCAGCCGGACACGTCATCTCCGACCAGTACAGAGGATCTCATCCGATATCGACCTCCAGTTTCAGGTAACCCTCGGAACATTGGCGCCGTTGCCGGGGAACCTGGAAGTCATCCCAACACCATGGCAGACGGCCATGACAACGACCACGATTCAGATCTAGAAAACAGAACGCCGCACAAGAACGCGAACACTACACTGAAGGATGCTCCGGAATCCAACGGGGACAAAAACTCATTAAATTCCGGGGTTATAGAAGCACTTCAAGATCGCTTAAAGCAACTCGAAAAAGAAACCCAACAACAACGAGAGGTTGGGAAGGATCTTCAAAGAGAGGTACGGCGGCGTCGAGAACTGGAAGACAAACTCCTACAACTTGAAGCCGATCTCAAAGCAAAGGCTACCCGGACCACTCCTGAGGACAACTCTCGAAAGGATCAAGATCCATTCACTAGGGAAATCATGAAGACTAAAATACCTAAAGACTTCAAACTTCCGAATATGACTTTGTATGATGGCACCACAGATCCCAACCATCATCTCAGCAACTTCAGAAGCAGAATGTACCTCACCGACACTCCAGATGCCGTTCGCTGCAAAGCCTTTCCAACAACTCTCACGAAGACAGCAATAAGATGGTTCGATAACCTACCTCCCAAGTCCGTCTCAAACTTTGATGACCTGGCCAAAAAGTCCCTGGCCAGATTCTCCATCCAGAAAGATAAGGCCAAGCACGCCGCCAGTTTACTAGGGATCAAGCAAGGAGATCGGGAGAGCCTTCGCAACTACATGAAAAGATTCAACAAAACGTGCATGGACATACAAAGCTTACCAACAGAGGCCGCCATCATGGGACTCATTAATGGCCTACGAGAGGGACTTTTTAGCCAATCTATATCAAAGAAGTACCCTACCTCCTTAGACGAAGTACAAGAGCGAGCAGAAAAATATATCAACATGGAAGAAAACGCTCGGTTGGGAGAAACCTCAAAATCTGGGACCCCCTACCGAGATAAAGACAAGGAATCCAAGAGGAAAGAAGATTGACAAGAGGAGAAAATCAAAAAATACCATAATTACACTTCTCTCAGGGCATCCCTGGTCGACGTATATAAAGAAGTCTACCATACAGAGAAAATCCCCCCAGCGCGGCCACTCAAAGGCAAAATGGGAGGAGGAAACCGGAAGGAATACTGTAAATACCATCGAGTCCGAGGACACTCCACCAACGAGTGCTTCTACTTAAAAAATATCATAGAAAAATTGGTGAGAGAGGGAAAATTAGATCGATATCTGGCCACCCGAGATGATGCCAAAGAAAGAGACAAAGGGACGAAGATGCCGGATGAACTGAACGATCACCTCAGACACCAGAGAGACACGTCCACATGATACACAGCGGATTCGCAGGAGGTGGGATCTCCAAATAATCTCGCAAAAGATATCTCAAAGAAGTATATCATGTCAAGGGAAAGGAGGAAGCACCTGACATCCCTGCGATAACATTCACTAAAGAGGACGCATCCGGCATCATCCCGGGACACGACGATCCCATGGTCATCACTATCATACTGGAAAATGCTAATCTACACCGCACATTAATAGACCAAGGGAGCTCCGCCGACATCTTATTCAAAACTGCCTTCGACAAGCTCGGCTTGGAAGAAAGGGAGCTTAAGGCATACCCAAACAGCTTGTTCGGACTGGGAGATACCCCAGTACAACCACTGGGATACGTATCACTGCACACAACCTTCGGAAAAGGGAACTAATCCAAGACGCTCAAGATAGACTACATTGTGGTCGACGTGAGTTCAGCCTACAATGCCCTAATAGGTCGGACCACACTAAATCAACTTGGCACAATAGTCTCGACCCCGTATCTATGCATAAAATTTCCTACTACAGAAGGGATAGCTACAATAAAAGCAGATCAAAAGATGGCGCGCCGCTGTTATAACGAAAGTCTAAACCTCAGAGGCAGAGGAGAAGAGTTTCATGCAATTGAGCTTGGCGGAGTGCAGCGACGAGAGGAACTCCGTCCGCAGCCAGAAGGCGAGATAGAGAAGGTTCAGATCGGAGACACCTCGGACAAAACAACTAATACCGGAACAATCCTAAGAGGAGATTCAAAAGAATTACTGATACAATTCTTACATGATAATGTCGATCTCTTCGCATGGAAAGCCGCAGACATGCCAGGCATAGACCCCAAGCTAATGTGCCACAAGTTGGCGGTCTATCCAGGATCTCGGCCGGTGCAGCAGAGACGAAGAAAACTTGAGCCAGAGCGATCCCAAGCTATGGAAGAGCAGATACAGGCACTACTGGAGGCAGGATTCATAAGAGAAGTCAAGTATCCACTATGGCTAGCCAACGTCGTCTGGGTGAAAAAATCAAATGGGAAGTGGCGAATGTGTACCGATTACACCGATCTCATCAAAGCCTGCCCAAAAGATCCTTACCCACTCCCAAGTATCGATGCTCTGGTAGATGCTTCCTCCGGATATAGATACCTCTCGTTTATGGACGCATACTCGGGATACAACCAAATCCCCATGTATCCACCAGATCAAGAAAAGACCTCGTTTTTAACGCCGAAAGCAAATTACTGCTACATCGTGATGCCTTTCGGTATCAAGAATGCGGGAGTTACTTATCAAAGGCTAATGAATAAGGTCTTCTCAGATCACATCGGAAAAATCATGGAAGTCTATGTGGACGACATGTTGATAAAGACACAAAGCGAAGATATGTTATTGTCCGACCTGGCTCAAGTGTTCGACACTATAAGAAAGCACGACATGCGACTCAATCCTGCAAAATGCACCTTTGCAGTAGAAGCAGGAAAATTCTTAGGTTTCATGCTCACACAAAGAGGAATTGAAGCAAACCCGGATAAATGTCAAGCCATACTCAACATGAAGAGCCCCACCTGTGTCAAAGAAGTACAGCAACTCAACGGGAGGTTGGCCGCCCTATCCAGATTCTTAGCAGGAGCAGCGATAAGATCTCTCCCCTTCTATGCTACTTTAAGGAAGGAAAAGCAGTTCGAATAGACGACGGAATGTGAACAAGCCTTCCAAGACTTCAAGGAATTCTTAGGATGGCCGCCTATCCTATCTCGGCCACGAGAAGGAGAACCGCTCATATTATATCTCGTGGTAGGAAGCCCGGCGATAGCCTCAGCACTAGTCAGAGAAGACAAAAGTGGGAAACAACCCATTTACTTCATTAGCAAAGCGCTACAGGGATCCGAGCTGAACTACCAGAAAATAGAAAGGTTTGCCTATACTCTCATTCTAACATCTCGACGACTTCGCCCGTACTTCCAGGCTCACACCATTAAGGTTCGAACTAACCAGCCCATAAAAGGAATATTACAGAAAACAGATTTAGCAGGCAGAATTTTACAATGGGCAGTCGAGTTATCAGAGTTCGACCTACAATATGAAGCTTGGACGGCCATCAAATCACAGTATCTGGCCGACTTTATCGCAGAATTCACAGATGCCCTGGAAACCCCCACAGAATGGAATCTCTATGTGGATGGTTCTTCAAATAAAATTGGAAGCGGTGCAGGCGTGATAATAGAAAGCAACCAAGGAACCCAAGTTGAGCTCTCCCTCAAGTTCGGGTTCTCGGCCTCAAATAACCAGGTGGAATATGAAGCATTATTAGCTGGTTTGAAGCTGGCTAAAGAGGTTGGAGCTCAAAAACTCAACATTTATAGCGATTCACAAGTGGTCACATCACAAATAACAGTGAGCTATCAAGCCAAAGATCCCACCATGAAAAAGTATTTGGATAAAACCAAGGAACAGCTCGGACAACTCGGGGAATATAAGATCTGCCACATACCTTGCGAACAAAATGCCCGAGCTGACGCACTCTCGAAACTAGCCAGCACCAAACCAGGGGGCAACAATAGAAGCCTCATCCAGAAAATATTACAAAACCCGTCAATCTCGGAAGAGGAAAAATTCCTAGCCATAACAAGTCAGGACCAAGGATGGATGACCCCCATAATCAACTACCTCAAAGCAGGAACACTCCCCACAGAAGAAAAGGAGGCAAAGAGGTTAAAAAGGGACGCACAGTACTACACCATCATAGACAACATCCTGTACAAAAGAGGGATCTCAATACCATTACTAAAATGCGTGCCGACCTCCAACACAAAGGAAGTGCTAGAAGAAGTACACGGCAGCATTTGTGGCAATCATCTCGGAGCACGAGCTCTCGCCAAAAATGTACTCTGAGCGGGATTTTATTGGCCGACTCTACAGAAGGAAGCTACAGAATTTGTAAAGACATGCCCACCATGTCAGAAACATGTCAACTTTCACATCGCCCCGCCAGAAGAGCTCATCAGTGTAATTTCGCCCTGGCCGTTTGCAAGATGAGGACTCGATCTTCTCGGCCCCTTCCCCCAGGGGTCAGGACAAGTTAAATTTCTCATAGTAGGGGTAGACTATTTCACAAGGTGGATTGAGGCAGAACCCCTAGCCAACGCCACCGCTCAAAGAAGCCGGAAATTCCTATATAAAAACATTGTCACAAGGTTCGGAGTTCCATATTCAATAACCACAAACAATGCCACTCAATTCACAGATGCAGGCTTCAGAAAACTAGTAGCCGACTTGAATATAAAGTACCAGTACACCTCCGTTGAACACCCACAAGCCAATGGACAAGCCGAAGCTGCCAACAAAGTCATATTGGCCGGGTTAAAATGGAGATTACAAGATGCAAAGGGAGCTTGGGCAGAGGAGCTTCCACAGGTCCTATGGGCATATCGAACGACGCCACATTCCACCACGAAGGAATCCTCAGTTAGAAAAGGTAAAAGATCTCATTATTGGATGCACTCTTTTTCCTGAAAAGGTTTTTTAATGAGGCACCAAGTTGAGACTCAGACACTATCCGACTTAAAGGGATGAAAAATTCCCACATGTATATATTTGTACTTTCCTTTGAATAAAATATATTTTTTAGATATTCTACAAGATCTCAAGACACATTAATCTGAAGCATTCATCGTCCGATTATAAAGCAACAGATCGGCAGAAAGTGAAAAACAATTTCACTGCACGGTCACGATAAAGATAAACCGTCCGATAAAGGTGAAAACGCGATTCACCCAAAAGACGATCTAGAGATGACAACCACTTTCTACAAATCACCAAAGATGAACACAGAATAATGTAAGAAGTTATCGAAAGTGATCCAAAAAAGAACCTGACGAGGTCTTACGAATTGCTAAAATAATAACTTAAAGACTGGCCGACGTTAAGAAGTCAGACCAAGTCAACCCAAGTTATAAGTAAACCCTGGAATGAGGTCTGGCCAACCCTATTAAAGAGGATTACTTTAACTTAGAAGGGCCCGACATGACAAAGTCAGCCCAAAATGAAAAAGTTATAAAAGTAGTCCCTGAAAGAGACTTGACAAAGGTCCAAAAAAGAGGACTACAAAAATAACTTAGAAAGAGGACGACGCAAAGAAGTCGACCTCCTACAAACAAGTTATAAAAGTAATCCCTGAAAGAGACCTGACAAAGGTCCAAAAAAGAGGGTTACAAAATAACTTAGAAGAGATCGACCTAACGAAGTTGATCTCCTACAAAAGAAAGTTATAAAAGTAATCCCTGAAAGAGACCTGACAAAGTTCCAAAAAGAGGATTACTAGGAATAACTTAAAAACAAAAGCTATAGCTTGACCGACAGGAGAAGTCGGACCAACGAAAACTACAGCTTGGATCGACAAGAGAAGTCGGACCAACGAAAACTACAGCTTGGACCAACAAGAGAAGTCGGACCAACAAAACTACAACTTGGACCGACAAGAAAAATCGGACCAAAGAAAGCTAAAGAAGGACCGGCAAGAAAAGTCGGACCAAAAAGAAACAAGCGCTAAAAGGGACATAGCTTTACCCAATAAGCCACCCGACAAGGCTAACGAAATTGTTCAAGACTAACTAAAAAGGTTCCACCAAGAACACTAAGAGTTGTCGAACGAAAGTCGTCCTACCTCAACCAAAAAGGAGACACCACAGACAAGTCGAAAGAAGGCCGAAAAGACCTCTCAAACAAATTATGCAAAAATCGACATGATAGCATCAGTCAACTACAAATAAACTTGGAAAATGACAACATAAGAGAAGCCGGTCATGGATTGACACTTAAAAACAGTTCAAAAAGGCTTAGCAACAAGGCCTCAACATTCTCAAAGCGCATAAAGAAGGGCAAGCAAGCATGACATAAAATATCAAGCTTCAGGGTCAGACCCAAAAAAGCTTAGAAGCTACTCGTTGCGTTTGTTTTAATGGGTTGCTAAAAGCAACCAAAAAGAGTGTCATCAAAGGATACCAACCACAAAGTAAAAAGTTAAAAGCCCACAAGCCGGGTCAACTACACAGATATCTAAAAACTAAAGATCAGAAGACTTTTTAATAGCACCAGTCTGAGGAGAAGGAGGGCGAGCCTGGAGAGGAACAGCATCCACAGTACCATCGTCCCGGTTTAAGATCTGGCAGTCAGGATCAGAAACAGGAGGGCCGACCTCAGCAGGAGGAACAGTAGGAGTTGACACCTTGGCAAAAGGAACAGGGAGAGGTTCAACATCATCATCATCCTCATCATCAGGGACAACCTTACCATCTGTTCCAAGGGTTACCTGAAACTGGAGGTCGATCTCAGATGAGATCTTCGGTACAGATTGGAGACGGCGTGTCTGGCTGGCTGGTGGCGGCCCGAGCTGTCGTGTCCGACTCGTTAGACTTACCGCACTGCTGATCCTTGGCCACCGGAGGGTGGGGGGGTACCTGCAAGAGACTCCGATGCTTAAGTTAGCACGGGTATTAAGCAGGTTTTATGTAGAATCAGAGTATGAGTTATACCTGGGTGCTCCAGTGTATTTATAGTGGTTGTAGAGTGACCTTTTCTAGATAAGATAAGTTAGTTATCTTATCTTATCTTTATCTTTGAGTTGAGGTCAGCTTATCTTCAAGGGAACCGCCCTTATCTCTATAGGCTTGGACGGCCTGTGGACTGGGGTCGTGTTCCTCTATTTGGGCCCTTTATTGGGCTTTCCTGTCGATTTGGCCGACCTCTTCGAGAAGAGGTCGAATAGCCTGACCCGAAGAGGTCGGTCGCTTTGTCGCCAATCATCCCGGGTCGGGTAACTCGACGCAGGGTATGAACAGTGCCCCTGCTTGAGCTCGGTCTTTTTGTTGAGGTCGAGTCTTTGACTTCGGTCCTTCTCTAACGAAGCCGAAATCAAGCATTTTGTCGATTTCTTCCTTTTGTAGAATCTTTTGAATGTAGAACGTTTTCTCTAAAAGCGCGCGCTTTTGTATTAGCGCTTTGTCCTGGGGAACGTGCGAGGGTTTAATACCCTAATTAATTAGTATTAATTGCCCCGTTTTTCCTTTGGCTCTTTATTTTGATTTTTGAAAACTCAGAAATGGTTTCTCTTCTTTGCTCTTTCGTAACTTCTTCACCATTTTCCTCCGTTTTTCTCGTTCTCTGTTTTTCGCCTACGTTTCTTCTTTTCCTGCGTTGCGGCGTCACCTGGCGATTCTCCGGACAACTTTCATTTTTACATCTCCTTCTTTCCTTTGAAGCTCTTCTCTTCTCCAGGTGAGTTCCATTCGAACTTTCTTTCTCTTTCGCTGCTTTGGCTTTTCGTGATTAAGTTGCGATTTTGCTTTGAGAGAAGTTTGGATCTTTCTGCTTTTACTGTGCCTGGCTACTGTAGTAATGCGTGCTCTGAAGTTTCTTCATCCTTTTGTATGAATCTTTTCGCCTTTCCTATTGCTTTAATGTGCTTAGGGCTTCTGCATGTTATTTTCTCGTTTGTGCTTTTGATGATAATTTGTTTGATTATGGAAAAAAGGCTGTGTCTTTGATGATTTCTGTTTGGTATGCTCGGTGTTGGTGCTTGTTCTTTGCTGATGATTTTTTGCTTGATTTCGAAAAAGTTTGCGCCTTTCCGCTTGGCCATTTCTGATAAACTGTAGAAATAGTGTTTTCTTCTAATAAACTGTATGAGAGTGGACCTTTTGCATTTTCGTTTTCTTTTGTTTTCTTTCTGGATTTTATTTTGATGAGTGCTGGGATGTAGGCCATAGAAATAACTTGAAAACCTTGCTTGTTTATTGCCTCCAAGGGATGCCCCAAGACCTTTGTCTTGAGTCTCGGGGTTTTCCCTTTTTGTTTATCAGCCCGTCGAGATGTTTTGCCCTCTGTCCGAGATGTTTTTGAGTAATCCATTCTTCTTTTCTTTTTGTAGGATTTAGTTGACCTCATGTCTTCCCGAAATAACGTTGTCGAAATGCCTTCCCAGGTTCCCGCGGGTATGGCTGATTGGGTGGACTCCATGGTTCTTATGTGTGTCTCGCTGGTTGATTCTGAATTTTGTACTCAGCTTAGGCAGTTTCACAGTGTCTGTAGTAATTCTGGTGATGAGAAGAACTATGAACTTGTCCCTCCCTCTTCTGACGAGAGAGTCTGCTTTTCGACTCGAGTTGTTGATGGTTGCCCTTTCTTTTATGCTTATGATTTTTTCTTTGGTCAGCTGGGTATCACCCTTCCTTTTACCAAATTCGAAACCGATCTGTTATGGTCTTGTAATGTTGCCCCTTCTCAACTTCACCCCAATTCCTGGGGTTTTATTAAAATTTTCCAATTGCTGTGCGATGGTTTTGGTATTTCTACTTCCCAATCTCTCTTTTTCTATCTGTTTGTCTTGACTAAACCCGGTGTGGTAAAAAAGAAGTCAGCCTGGGTCTCCTTTCGTTCTACCCAGGGGAAGAAGGTTTTTTCCATGTTTGACGAGTCGTTTCGTGATTTTAAAAACTACTTTTTCAATGTCCGAGCTGTTGAAGGGGCTCGGCCCTTTTTTCTAGATGAGAATGACGAACCTGCTTTTCCCTTGGAATGGCAAAAAGATGTGAGGGTCTCCAGGTATTCGTGGGAGATATTGGATGAGGCTGAGCGAGCCTTTGTGACTATCTTGGAAGAACGCTAGGGTCAACCTCCCCATCTTGACACAAAGAAATTTCTAACCAATCCTACTCTTCTTCAAATTGAACTGGGTATCTTGTGTTTCTTTTATTATTTTGTTTCTGTTGCTTGTAGCTGTCCTTTCTGACTTGTCCGACTTGTAGCTGAGTTTTCTGTTTTGTTTGCAGAGGCAATGAAGAATAATGAATCTATGAAAGCTTATAAGAGGGTGCAGAGGGCGACTGCTGCCAGAAATACTGCTGCCCAGGCGGCTGGGGAGGGATCTTCCCAAGTGCGCGAGAAGCCATTGGTGCAGAGTTTCGCCGGGGTGAAGAAGGTGATCCCTACACCCCGAGTTCGTTTGGCAGATCCTCACGTCACCTCTGCTGCTCCTTCTGTTGCTCCTCCCAATAAAAAACAAAAAATTGCTGAGCCCTTTGACCTCGATGCTCCTGATGGCTGAGGATGCAGTCTTGATGCACAAGGAGAGTTACCTTTCATCTTATCGGGAAGTGATGCGCCTGAGGGGGGAGCTTGACAGTGTTCGGGAAGATTATGCTGAGCTCCAAAGTCATCTCGTTGGCAGCGTGACTGCTGCTTATGAGAATTTAAGGGAGCAAGTTCAGGTCATTGCTCTCGAGGCCGACCTCACCCTTTTTAGCCGGGATAATATTGTCAGGGATGGCAAGATTGTCCCTGATGATGAGGGTGATGATGATGATGTCGTTCCTCCTGTGTCTTCTACCAAAGTGCCGACCTCTTCGGTTCCTCCCGCTGTGCCCGACCTCTTTTCTTTAAAATTTGTGTAGTTGGCCCGGCTTGTGGGCTTTTCTTAGAACTCTTTTATTTATTTGCTGATACTTCTTAGTTGCTTATCTAGCAACTTTTATTTTGAAAAACAAATAATAGCTCGCTATCTTAGTAGTTTTTGGTGGCCTTTCGAGGCTTTATAACTCTGTAAAAAGTAGTTTTTTGACTAGGCATCTTTTCTGTTTTCTGCTGCTGTCGAAGTCTCGCGACTCGACCTCCTTGGGTTGTTTTGTTATGTTATTTGTAGCTTGAATCCTTTGAGGTCGTGGTTGTGGGGGTCCACCTTATTTCTTTTGATTTTCTTTGCTTTGTATGCTTTCTTTAACGTTTGTCCCCTTCTAAGCTATTCTCGTAATCCTATGTTTTGGACCTTTGCTAGGTCTCCTTCAGGGATTACTTTTATAACTTTCCAGTTGTAGGAGTCCGACTTCGTTGGGTCGGTCTCCTTTAAGTTATTTGTAGTCCTCTTTTTTGGATCTTTGTTAGATCTCTTTCAGGGACTACTTTGATAACTTTTAAGTATTAGGAGTCCGACTTGGTTATACCGGTCTCCTTTAAGTTATTTTTTTGTAGTCCTCTTTCTGGGATCTTTGTCAGATCTCTTTCAGGGATTACTTTTATAACTTTTAAGTAGTAGGAGTCCGACTTGGTTATACCGGTCTCCTTTAAGTTATTTTTTGTAGTCCTCTTTCTTGGATCTTTGTCAGATCTCTTTCAGGGATTACTTTTATAACTTTTAAGTAGTAGGAGTCCGACTTGGTTATACCGGTCTCCTTTAAGTTATTTTTTGTAGTCCTCTTTCTTGGATCTTTGTCAGATCTCTTTCAGGGATTACTTTTATAACTTTTAAGTAGTAGGAGTCCGACTTGGTTATACCGGTCTCCTTTAAGTTTTTTTTTGTAGTCCTCTTTCTTGGATTTTTGTCAGATCTCTTTCAGGGATTACTTTTATAACTTTTAAGTAGTAGGAGTCCGACTTGGTTATACCGGTCTCCTTTAAGTTATTTTTTGATATCCTCTTTCTTGGACCTTTGTCAGGTCTCTTTCAGGGATTACTTTTATAACTTTTCATTTTGGGTTGACTTTGTCACATCGAGCCCTTCTAAGTTAAAGTAATCCTCTTTAATAGGGTTGGCCAGACCACTTTCCAGGGTTTACTTATAACTTGGGTTGACTTGGTCCGACTTCTCAATGTCGGCCAGTCTTTAAGTTATTATTTTAGCAATCTGTAAGACCTCGTCAGGTTCTTTTTTAGATCACTTTCGATAACTTCTTACATTATTTTGTGTTCATCTTTTCCGATTTGTAGAAAGTGGTTGTCGTCTCTAGATCGTCCTTTGGGTGAATCGCGTTTTCACCTTTATCGGACGGTTGTCTTTATCATGATCGTGCAGTGAAAATTGTTTTTCACTTTCTGCCGATCTGTTGCTTTATAATCGGACGATGAATACTTCAGATTAATGCATCTTGAAATCTTTGTAGAATATCTAAAATATATTTTATTTAAAGGAAAAATGCAAATATATACATATGGGATTTGTCTGAGTCTCAACTTGGTGCCTCATTAAAAAACCTTTTCAGGAAAAAGAGTGCATCCAATGATGAGATCTTTCATCTTTTCTAACTGTAGTACCTTCTGAGGTTGCAGGTGTGCCATGACCTGGGAAGCTCTCGTCTGTCGAGTTCAGACAGTCTGTAGTAGCCCTTTCCAAGTACTTCTACCACTCGGTAGGGTCCTTTCCAGTTTGCTGTCAGCTTTCCCTCTCCTGGTTGAGTTGTTCCGATATCATTTCGGATTAGGATGAGGTCATTTTCTGCGAAACTTCTCGGCACTACCTTTTGATTATATCTGGAGGCCATTCGGCATTTTAGAGCTTCTTCCCTGATCCGGGCTTTTTCTTGGATTTCGGTTAACAAGTCGAGCTCTTCTCTCTGAAGTTGGGAGTTTGCTCCCTCATTGTAGTGAACTACTCTGGGCGACCCTTTCTCAATCTCTACTGGAATCATCGCCTCTGTTCCGTATGCTAATCGGAAGGGGGATTCCTTCGTGGTGGAATGTGGCGTTGTTCGATAGGCCCACAGGACCTGTGGAAGCTCTTCTGCCCAGGCTCCCTTTGCATCTTGTAATCTCCGTTTTAATCCGGCCAATATGATTTTGTTAGCAGCTTCGGCCTGCCCATTGGCTTGTGGATGTTCGACGGAGGTGTACTGGTGCTTTATATTCAAGTCGGCTACTAGTTTCCTGAAGCATGCATCTGTGAATTGAGTGCCATTGTCTGTGGTTATTGAATATGGAACCCCGAACCTTGTGACAATGTTTCTATATAAGAATTTCCGGCTTCTTTGAGCGGTGGCATTGGCCAGGGGCTCTGCCTCGATCCACTTTGTAAAGTAATCTACCCCTACTATGAGGAATTTAACTTGTCCTGATCCCTGTGGGAATGGACCGAGAAGATCAAATCCCCATTTTGCAAACGGCCAAGGAGAGGTCACGCTGATGAGCTCTTCTGGCGGGGCGATGTGAAAGTTGGCATGTTTCTGACATTGTGGGCATGTCTTTACAAATTCTGTGGCTTCTTTCTGTAGAGTTGGCCAATAAAATCCCGCCCGGAGTACTTTTTTGGCAAGAGCTCGTGCTCCGAGATGATTGCCACAAATACCAACGTGTATTTCTTCTAGCACTTCCTTTGTGTTGGAGGTTGGCACACATTTTAGTAAAGGTGTTGAGATTCCTCTTTTTGTACAGGATGTTGTTTATGATGGTGTAGTACTGTGCCTCCCTTTTTAACCTCTTTGCCTCCTTTTCTTCTGTGGGGAGCGTTCCTGTTCTGAGGTAGTTGGCTATAGGGGTCATCCATCCTTGGTCCTGACTTGTTATGGTCAAGACTTTTTCCTCTTCCGAGATTGACGGGTTCTGCAACATTTCCTGGATGAGGCTTCTATTGTTGCCCCCTGGTTTGGTGCTAGCTAGTTTTGAGAGTGCGTCAGCTCGGGCATTTTGTTCGCGGGGTATGTGGCAGATCTTATACTCCCGTATTTGTCCGAGCTGTTCCTTGGTTTTATCCAAATACTTTTTCATGGTGGGATCTTTGGCTTGGTAGCTCCCTGTTATTTGTGATGTAACCACTTGTGAATCGCTGTAAATATTGAGTTTTTGAGCTCCGACTTCTTTAGCCAGCTTCAAACCAGCTAATAATGCTTCATATTTCGCCTGGTTGTTTGAGGCCGGGAACCCGAACTTGAGGGAGAGCTCAACCTGGGTTCCTTGGTTGCTTTCTATTATCACGCCCGCACTGCTTCCAGTTTTATTTGAAGAACCGTCCACGTAAAGGTTCCATTCTGTGGGGGTTTCTAGGGCATCTGTGAATTCTGCGATAAAAACGGCCAGATACTGTGATTTGATGGCCATCCGAGCTTCATATTGGAGGTCAAACTCTGACAACTCGACTGTCCATTGTAGAATTCTGCCTGCTAGATCTATTTTCTGCAATATTCCTTTTATGGGCTGGTTAGTTCGAACCTTAATGGTGTGAGCCTGGAAGTACGGGTGGAGTCGTCGAGATGTGAGGATAAGAGTATAGGAAAATTTTTCTATTTTCTGGTAGTTCAGCTCGGATCCCTGTAGTGCCTTGCTAATGAAGTAGATGGGTTGTTGCCCATTTTCGTCTTCTCTGACTAGTGCTGAGGCTATTGCCCGACTCCCTACTGTGAGATATAATATGAGCGGTTCTCCTTCTCGTGGTCGAGATAAGATAGGTGGCCCGTCCTAAGAACTCCTTGAAGTCTTTGAATGCTTGCTCACATTCTGTCGTCCATTCGAACTGTTTTCCCTTTCTTAAAGTAGCATAGAAGGGGAGTGATGAGCGGATAATTTATACGCTTTTTGACATTGTTTTTAGTATGTTTTTAGTAGGATCTAGTTACTTTTAGGGATGTTTTCATTAGTTTTTATGTTAAATTCATATTTCTGGACTTTACTATGAGTTTGTGTATTTTTCTGTGATTTCAGGTACTTTCTGGCTGAAATTGAGGGACTTGAGCAAAAATCAGATTCAGAGGTTGAAGAAGGACTGCTGATGCTGTTGGATTCTGACCTCCCTGCACTCGAAGTGGATTTTCTGGGGCTACAGAAGCCCAATTGGCGCGCTCTCAATTGCGTTGAAAAGTAGACATCCAGGGCTTTCCAGCAATATATAATAGTCCATACTTTGCCCAAGTTTAGATGACGCAAACTGGCGTTCAACGCCAGCTCTCTGCCCAATTCTGGAGTTCAGCACCAGAAATGGATCAAAAACCAGAGTTGAACGCCAGAAATGGATCGAAACCTGGTGTTCAAATCCACAAATGGCCTCTACACGTGGAAATTTAAAGCTCAGCCCAAGCACACACCAAGTGGGCCCCGGAAGTGGATTTATGCATCAATTACTTACTTCTGTAAACCCTAGTAGCTAGTTTATTATAAATAGGACATTTTACTATTGTATTTGATATCTTTGGACGCCTAGTTCTTAGATCAGAGGGGCTGGCCATCTCGGCCATGCCTGGACCTTTCACTTATGTAATTTTAACGGTAGAGTTTCTACACTCCATAGATTAAGGTGTGGAGCTCTGCTGTTCCTCAAAGATTAATGCAAAGTACTACTGTTTTCTATTCAATTCATCTTATTTCGCTTCCAAGATATTCATTCGCACTTCAACTTGAATGTGATGAACGTGACAATCATCATCATTCCCTATGAACGCGTGTCTGACAACCACTTCCGTTCTACCTTCGACTGAATGAATATCTCTTAGATCTCTTAATCGGAATCTTCGTGGTGTAAGCTAGAATGATGGCGGTATTCAAGAGAATCCGGAAGGTCTAAACCTTGTCTGTGGTATTCCGAGTAGGATTCAATGATTGAATGACTGTGACGAGCTTCAAACTCGTGATTGCCGGGCGTAGTGACAGACGCAAAAGGATAGTAAATCCTATTCCAGCATGATCGAGAACCGACAGATGAATAGTCGTGCCGTGACAGGGTGCGTTGACCATTTTCACTGAGAGGATAAGGTGAAGCCATTGACAAGGGTGATGCCTCCAGACGATTAGCTGTGCCGTGACAGGGCATTTGGATTATTTTCCCGAGAGAAGACCGAAAGTAGCCATTGACAATGGTGATGTATCACATAAAGCCAGCCATGGAAAGGAGTAAGATTGATTGGATGAAGATAGGAGGAAAGCAGAGGTTCAGAGGAACGAAAGCATCTCTATTCGCTTATCTGAAATTCTCACTAATGAATTACATAAGTATTTCTATCCTTTATTATTTATCTTTTAATTATCTAATCCAATCACATTTAACCCTACCTGACTGAGATTTGCAAGGTGACCATAGCTTGCTTCATACCAACAATCTCCGTGGGATTCGACCCTTACTCACGTAAGGTATTACTTGGATGACCCAGTGCACTTGCTGGTTAGTTGTGCGAAGTTGTGAACCATGGTATTGGCATCATGTTTTTGGCGCCATTACCAGGGAAAGAAAGAGCGATGAATTTTACATAATTAAAGTGTAATCACAATTTCTGCGCACCAAGTTTTTGGCGCCGTTGCCGGGGATTGTTCGAGTTTGGACAACTGACGGTTCATCCTGTTGCTCAGATTAGGTAACTTTCTTTTTGTTTTGTTTTCAAAAATTTTACAAAAATATTTCAAAAAAATTTTTCTTTTGTTTTCAAAAAAAAAAATTATAATAATAAAAATAATGTTTTCAAAAATAAATTATTCTATGGCTTCAAAACATTCAAGAATGAATTCTAGAATTTCATGGTAACATGTTGAATCCTATCTGGCTGAAAAGCCATACCCAAACTCCTTTGGGATTGGTCTTCAACTAATCACCTCAATGGATGTAAATCCATTCTAAAGCTTGACTGGCTATTAAGCCATGTCTAACCCTCAGATTGGAGCTTTAGACTAAAGAGTACAAGATTCCTGGAATTCATATGAAAAATTTTGAATCCTTATTTTTCTTTTTCAAAATGATTTTCGAAAAAAATTAAAAGAAAATACAAAAAAAATTCATAAAATCATAAAAATCAAAAATATTTTGTGTTTCTTGTTTGAGTCTTGAGTCATGTTACAAGTTTGGTGTCAATTGCATGTGCATCTTGCATTTTTCGAAAATTTCATGCATTCATAGTGTTCTTCATGATCTTCAAGTTGTTCTTGGCAAGTCTTCTTGTTTGATCTTTGCATTTGCATGTTTTGTGTCTTTTTTTTTGTTTTTCATATGCATTCTTGAATTCTTAGTGTCTAAGCATTAAAGAATTCTAAGTTTGGTGTCTTGCATGTTTTCCTTGCATTAACATTAATTGTGATTTTAAAAATCAAATCTTTTTCAAAACTAATTTCAATCATATATTTTCAAAAATATCTTCTTATCTTATCTTTTTCAAAAATTTGATTTCAAAATATCTTTTTAACTTCTTATCTTCTTATCTTTTCAAAATTGATTTTCAAAATTGTTTCAACTAACTAACTAGCTTCTTGTTTGTTTCTTACCTTTTTCAAAACTACCTAACTAACTCTCTCTCTCTCTAATTTTCAAAAATATCTCCCTCTTTTTCAAAATTTCTTTTTAATTAACTAATTATTTCATATTTTAAATCTTAATTTTCGAAAATTACTAACTTTTTCAAAAAACTATTTTCGAAAATCACTAACTCTTTTTTTCAAAAATAATTTTCGAAAATTCTCTTCTCTCTCATCTCCTTCTATTTGTTTATTCATCTACTAACATCTCTCCCTCACTCAAAAAAAAAGAGGATCTCTATTATTATTATTTTTTTGTGCCCTCTTCTTTGTCATATGAGCAGGAGCAAGGACAAGAATATTCTTGTTGAAGCAGATCCAGAACCTGAAAGGACTCTTAAGAGGAAACTAAGAGAAGCTGAATTACAACAAACCAGCAAGCACCTGTCAGAAATTATCAAACAGAAAAAGGAGATGGCAGCTGAAAATAATAATAATGCAAGGAGAATGCTTGGTGACTTAGGAACCAAAGGACTCTGAGGCTCATCTAGAGACCATAGAGATTCCATTGAACCTCCTTATGCCATTCATGAGTTCTGATGTGTATTCCTCTTCTGAAGAGAATGAGGATGTTATTGAAGAGAAAGCTGCCAAGTTCCTTGGTGCAATCATGAAGCTAAATGCCAAATTATTTGGTATTGAGACTTGGGAAGATGAACCTCCCTTGTTCACCAATGAACTAAGTGATCTGGATCAACTGACATTGCCTCAGAAGAGACAGGATCCTGGAAAGTTCATAATACCTTGTACCATAAGCACCATGATCTTTAAGGCTCTGTGTGATCTTGGTTCAGGGATAAACCTCATGCCCCTCTCTGTAATAGAGAAACTGGGAATCTATGGGGTGCAAGTTGCTAAAATCTCATTAGAGATGGCAGACAATTCAAGAAAACAGGCTTATGGACAAGTAGAGGACGTGTTAGTAAAGGTTGAAGGCCTTTACATCCCTGCTGATTTCATAGTCTTGGATATTGGAAAGGAAGAGGATGAATCCATCATCCTAGGAAGACCTTTCCTGGGCACAGCAAGAGCTGTGATTGATGTGGACAGAGGAGAATTGATCCTTCAATTCAATGAGGACAACCTTGTGTTTACAACTCAAGGATCTCTCTCTGCATCCATGGAGAGAAAGCATAAAGAGCTTCTCTCAAAGCAGAGTCAACCAAAGCCCCCACAGTCAAACTCTAAGTTTGGTGTTGGGAGGCCACAACCAAACTCTAAGTTTGGTGTTGAACTCCCATATCCAAACTCTAAGTTTGGTGTTGAAGAGCCTCAACAATGCTCTGGACATCTGTGAGGCTCCATGTGAGCCCACTGTCAAGCTATTGACATTAAAGAAGCACATGTTGGGAGGCAACCCAATGTTTATTTATCTAACTATATTTTTGTTTTTCATGTTTTCTTAGGTTCATGATCATGTGGAGTCACAAAATAAATATAAAAATTGGAAACGGAATCAAAAACAGCAGAAGAAAAATCACACCCTGGAGGAAGCACCTGCCTGGCGTTCAATGCCAGAACAGAGCATGGTCCTGGCACTGAACGCCCAAAATGGGCAGCATCCTGGCACTGAATGCCCAGAACAAGCATGGTTCTGGCGTTCAACACCAGAAATGGCAACAAATGGGCGTTGAACGCCCAAAATGGGCACCAACCTGGCGCTGAACGCCCAGAGTTGTGTGCAAGGGCATTTTACATGCCTAAT
>NC_029789.2:30515752-30555653 GCF_000816755.2 Arachis ipaensis
TCTGATGACACCACAGGATCATCTCAGGATCTGTGAATCCCACATGATCCCCACCTACCTCACCCTCTCTCTCTCCCTTCATGATCATCCCTTCTATTCTCCATTCACCACTCACATCCATACACACACCCCTCCATCTCCTCCATATCTTCTTCTTCTTCTATTCTTTCTTCTTTTGCTCGAGGGCGAGCAACATTCTAAGTTTGGTGTGGTAAAAGCATAAGCTTTTTGTTTTTCCATTACCATTGATGGCACCTAAACCTCTAAAAGAGGGGAAGGGAAGACAAAGGCTTCCATNAGCTGTGTTCAAGAATCATCATATTGAACTAGGAGAATCAATAACACTATCTGAACTCTGAGTTCCTATAGATGCCAATCATTCTGAACCTCAATGGATAAAGTGAGATGCCAAAACTATTTAAGAGGCAAAAAGCTACAAGTCCCGCTCATATGATTGAAGCTATGTTTCATTGATAGTTTGGAATTTATAGTATATTCTCTTCTTTTTATCCTATTTGATTTTCAGTTGCTTGGGGACAAGCAACAATTTAAGTTTGGTGTTGTGATGAGCGGATAATTTATACACTTTTTGACATTGTTTATAGTATGTTTTTAGTAGGATCTAGTTACTTTTAGGGATGTTTTCATTAGTTTTTATGTTAAATTCACATTTCTAGACTTTACTATGAGTTTGTGTGTTTTTCTGTGATTTCAGGTACTTTCTGGCTGAAATTGAGGGACTTGAGCAAAAATCAGATTCAGAGGTTGAAGAAGGACTGCTGATGCTGTTGGATTCTGACCTCCCTGCACTCGAAGTGGATTTTCTGGGGCTATAGAAGCCCAATTGGTGCTCTCTCAATTGCGTTGAAAGGTAGACATCCAGGGCTTTCCAGCAATATATAATAGTCCATACTTTGCCCAAGTTTAGATGACGCAAACTGGCGTTCAACTCCAGCTCTCTGCCCAATTCTGGAGTTCAGCGCCAGAAATGGATCAAAAACCAGAGTTGAACGCCAGAAATGGATCGAAACCTGGTGTTCAACTCCACAAATGGCCTCTACATGTGGAAAGTTAAAGCTCAGCCCAAGCACACACCAAGTGGGCCCCGGAAGTGGATTTATGCATCAATTACTTACTTCTGTAAACCCTAGTAGCTAGTTTATTATAAATAGGACATTTTACTATTGTATTTGATATCTTTGGACGCCTAGTTCTTAGATCAAAGGGGCTGGCCATCTCGGCCATGCCTGGACCTTTCACTTATGTAATTTTAACGGTAGAGTTTCTACACTCCATAGATTAAGGTGTGGAGCTCTGCTGTTCCTCAAAGATTAATGCAAAGTACTACTGTTTTCTATTCAATTCATCTTATTTCGCTTCCAATATATTCATTCGCACTTCAACCTGAATGTGATGAACGTGACAATCATCATCATTCCCTATGAACGCGTGCCTGACAACCACTTCCGTTCTACCTTCGACTGAATGAATATCTCTTAGATCTCTTAATCGGAATCTTAGTGATGTAAGCTAGAATGATGGCGGCATTCAAGAGAATCCGGAAGGTCTAAACCTTGTCTGTGGTATTCCGAGTAGGATTCAATGATTGAATGACTGTGACGAGCTTCAAACTCGTGATTTCCGGGCGTAGTGACAGACGCAAAAGGATAGTAAATCCTATTCCAGCATGATCGAGAACCGACAGATGAATAGCCATGCCGTGACAGGGTGCGTTGACCATTTTCACTGAGAGGATAAGGTGAAGCCATTGACAAGGGTGATGCTTCCAGACGATTAGCCGTGCCGTGACAGGAAATTTGGATTATTTTCCCGAGAGAAGACCGAAAGTAGCCATTGACAATGGTGATGTATCACATAAAGCCAGCCATGGAAAGGAGTAAGACTGATTGGATGAAGATAGCAGGAAAGCAGAGGTTCAGAGGAACGAAAGCATCTATATTCGCTTATCTGAAATTCTCACTAATGAATTACATAAGTATTTCTATCCTTTATTATTTATCTTTTAATTATCTAATCCAATCACATTTAACCCTACCTGACTGAGATTTGCAAGGTGACCATAGCTTGCTTCATACCAACAATCTCCGTGGGATTCGACCCTTACTCACGTAAGGTATTACTTGGACGACCCAGTGCACTTGCTGGTTAGTTGTGCAAAGTTGTGAACCATGGTATTGGCATCATGTTTTTGGCGCCATTACCAGGGAAAGAAAGAGCGATGAATTTTACATAATTAAAGTGTAATCACAATTTCTACGCACCAGGGAGAGATCTTATCGCAGCTCCTGCTAAGAATCGGGATAGGGTGGCCAATCTTCCGTTGAGTTGTTGTACTTCTTTGACACAGGTTGGGGTCTTCATGTTGAGTATGGCTTGACATTTGTCTGGGTTTGCTTCAATTCCCCTTTGTGTGAGCATGAAGCCTAAGAATTTTCCTGCTTCTACTGCGAAGGTATATTTTGCGGGATTGAGTCGCATGTTGTGTTTCCTTATGGTGTCAAACACTTGAGCCAGGTCGGATAATAATGTGTCTTCGGTTTGTGTTTTTATTAACATGTCGTCCACATAGACCTCCATGATGTTTCCGATGTGATCCGAAAAAACTTTATTCATTAGTCTTTGATAAGTAGCTCCTGCGTTCTTGAGACCGAAGGGCATCACGATGTAACAGTAGTTTGCCTTTGGTGTTAAAAACGAGGTCTTTTCTTGGTCTGGTAGATACATGGGGATTTGGTTGTATCCTGAATACGCGTCCATAAACGAGAGATATTTATATCCAGAGGAAGCATCTACCAGGGCGTCAATACTTGGGAGCGGGTATGGATCTTTTGGGCAAGCTTTGTTGAGATAGGTGTAATCGGTGCACATTCGCCACTTCCCATTCGATTTTTTCACCAAGACGACGTTGGCTAACCATAGCGGGTATTTAACTTCTCTTATAAATCCGGCTTCCAGTAGTGCCTGTACTTGCTCTTCCACAGCCTGGGATCGCTCTGGCCCAAGCTTTCTTCATCTCTGCTGTACCGGTCGAGATCCTGGGTAGACCGCCAACTTGTGGCACATTAGCTTAGGGTCTATGCCTGGCATGTCCGCGGCTTTCCATGTAAAGAGGTCGACATTATCTCGCAAGAATTGTATTAGCAATTCTTTTAAATCTCCTTTGAGGATCGTGCCGATATTAGTTGTTTTTTCCGAGGTGTCCCCGATCTGAATTCTTTCTATCTCGCCCTCTGGTTGGGGGCGAAGATCTTCTCGTCGTTGAACTCCGCCCAACTCGATTGCGTGGAACTCTTCTCCTTTGCCTCTGAGGTTTAGGCTTTCGTTATAACAGCGACGTGCCATATTTTGGTCAGCTTTTATCGTGGCTATTCCTTTTGGAGTTGGGAACTTCATACATAGGTGTGGGGTCGATACTATTACGCCGAGTTGGTTGAGTGTTGTCCGACCTATGAGAGCATTGTAAGCTGAACTTACATCGACCACGATGTAGTCTATTTTGAGCGTCCTGGATTGGTCTCCTTTTCCAAAGGTTGTATGTAGTGATATATATCCTAGTGGTCGAACCGAGGTATCTCCTAACCCGAACAGACTGTTTGGATATGCCTTAAGTTCTTTTTCTTCTAAGCCGAGTTTATCAAAGGCTGTCTTGAATAATATGTCGGCAGAACTCCCTTGGTCTATTAAGGTGCAGTGTAGGTTGGCGTTTGCCAATATGATGGTGATGACCATGGGATCGTCGTGTCCTGTGATGATGCCGGACGCGTCCTCCTTAGTGAATGTTATCGCTGGGATGTTGAGTGCTTCCTCCTCTCCTTCGACATGACATACTTCTTTGAGATACCTTTTGCGGGAAGATTTGGAGATCCCTCTTGCTGCGAATCCGCCATGTATCATGTGAACGTGTCTTTCTGGTGTCCGAGGTGATCGTTCTGCTCGTTTGGTATCTTCATCCCTTCGTCTTTTTCTTTGATCATCATCTCGGGTGGCCAGGAATCGATCTAATTTTCCTTCCCTCACCAATTTTTCTATGATATTTTTCAAGTCGAAGCATTCGTTGGTGGCGTGTCCTCTGACCCGATGATATTCACAGTATTCTTTCCGATTTCCTCCTCCTCTTTTTCCTTTGAGGGTCCGTGCTGGGGGAATCTTTTCTGTATGGCAAACCTCTTTGTATATTTCGACTAGGGATGCTCTGAGGGGAGTATAATTATGGTATTTTTTAATTTTCTCCCCTTGTCGGTCTTCTTTCTTTTTGTCTTTATCTCGGTAGGGGTTCCCATATTATGAGGTTTCTCCTAATCGAGCGTTTTCTTCCATGTTGATGTATTTTTCTGCTCGCTCCTGTACTTCGTCTAGTGAGGTAGGGTACTTCTTTGATATAGATTGGCTAAATGGCCCCTCTCGTAGGCCATTGATGAGTCCCATGATGGCGGCCTCTGTTGGTAAGCTTTGTATGTCCATGCATGTTTTGTTGAATCTTTCCATGTAGTTGCGGAGGCTCTCCTGATCTCCTTGTTTGATCCCCAGTAGACTGGGGGCGTGCTTGGCTTTATCTTTCTGGATGGAGAATCTGGCCAGGAACTTTTTGGCCAGGTCGTCAAAGTTTGGGATGGACTTTGGAGGTAAGTTGTTGAACCATCGGATTGCTGTCTTTGTGAGAGTTGTCGGGAAAGCTTTGCAGCGAACGGCGTCTGAGGCGTCGGTAAGGTACATTCTGCTTCTGAAATTGCTGAGATGGTGGTTGAGATCTGTGGTGCCATCATATAAAGTCATATCTGGGAGTTTGAAGTCCTTTGGGATTTTGGTTTTCATGATCTCTCTGGTGAATGGATCCTGTTCTTTACGTGAGCTTTCCTCAGGAGTGATCCGAGGGGCCTTTGATTTGAGATCGGCTTCCAATTGCTGTAATTTTTCTTCCAATTCTCGACGTCGTCGTATCTCTCTTTGTAGATCCTTCCCGATTTCTCGTTATTGTTGGGTTTCTTTTTCAAGTTGCTTCAAGTGATCTTGAAGTACTTCTATCGCCCCCGGGTTTGTTGGATTTTTGTCTCTGTTGGATTCCGGGGTGCCGTTTAGTGGGGTGTCCGCATTTTTGTGTGGCGTTCTGTTTTCTAGATCTGAATCGTGATCGTTGTCGTGGTTGTCCGCCATGGTGTTGGGATGACTTCCAGGGTCCCCGGCAACGGCGCCAATGTTCCGAGGGTTACCTGAAACTGGAGGTCGATCTCGGATGAGATCTTCGGTACAGATCAGAGACGGCGTGTCCGGCTGGCTGGTGGCGGCCGGAGCTGTCGTGTCCGACTCGTTGGACTTACCGAACTGCTGATCCTTGGCCACCGGAGGGTGGGGGTACCTGCAAGAGACTCCGATGCTTAAGTTAGCACGGGTATTAAGCAGGTTTTATGTAGAATCAGAGTATGAGTTATACCTGGGTGCTCCAGTGTATTTATAGTGGTTGTAGAGTGACCTTTTCTAGATAAGATAAGTTAGTTATCTTATCTTATCTTTATCTTTGAGTTGAGGTCAGCTTATCTTCAAGGAAACCGCCCTTATCTCTATAGGCTTGGACGGCCTGTGGACTGGTGTCATGTTCCTCTATTTGGGCCCTTTATTGGGCTTTCCTGTCGATTTGGCCGACCTCTTCGAGAAGAGGTCGAATAGCCTGACCCGAAAAGGTCGGTCGCTTTGTCGCCAATCATCCCGGGTTGGGTAACTCGACCCAGGGTATAAACACCATCCCTGACGACATTCTCCAGGCTGAAGAGAGTGAGGTCAGCCTCGGGAGCAATAATCCGAACCTGCTCCTTCAGGTTCTCGTAAGCAGCAGTCACACTGCCAACGAGATGACCTTGGAGCTCAGAGTAATCAGCTCGGGCATTCTCCAACTCCTCCCTCAGGCGCACCACCTCCCGATAAGATGTCACATAACTGTCCTTATGTCTCATAGCCGTATCTTCGGCCAGCCTCACCGAAGCCGCTAGAGAGAGGTAACTCGCCTTCTCATTCTCCAGATCCTTCTCCAACTTGGCTACCTTTACCTCAAGCTCTTCCTTCAGGCCCTTCATCCGGTCGAACTCCTGTTTAGCCTCCTCCATAAATTCCTTAGTGGCATGGAGAGGAAGATTTTGAGCAGTTCGGTACAAGGCAGCCCCCATGTATGCCATTTTAACACTGTTTCGGGTCATAAAATCCAGATGGCGAAGGATTGACACATCATCCATGGGGAGGGTACCGTAGGGACCGATCTGCTGATCTACGAATTCGGTTGCATTAAAATCAGGGGCGTCAAGGTTGAAAACCTCAGTTGTTTTTTGTTTCTTATTAGGAGGAGCACCAGAAGTAGCAGCTGAAGACTGTGGAGGCTCAGCCAGACGAACTCGAGGAGTGGGGATCACTTTTCTTGGCCCAGGAGAACTCGGCATGGGCGGCTTCACTGGCACATGGGAAGATCCTTCCCCGGCCGCCTTGGCCGAGATGTTCTGAGTAGCAGCAGCCTTCTTCGCCTTCTTGTAGGCCTTCATGGAATCATTATTTTTCAACATCTCTAAAAGAACAGAATCAACCATAACGACAAGTTACCACACAGGAAAAGAAAAGCTCAGAAAGCAAGTATAAAAACAAATCAGACAGTACCCAAAGCAGTTCGAACCAAAGACGGATCACTCAAGAATCTTTTTGTATCCAGATGGGGTGGTTTCCCCCACAAATCCTCAATAACAACCACAAAAGCCCGCTCAACCTCATTAAGCATCTCCCATGTATAACGTGGCACCCTCACATTCTTTTGCCACTCTAGAGGAAAAGCAGGCTCATCATTTTTATCAAGAAAAAAGGGGCGGACCCCCTCAACAACACGGATGCGGAAGAAATAGTTCTTAAAATCTTTAAAAGACTCATCATACATGGCAAAAACTTTATGCCCCTGGGCCGACCTGAAAGAAACCCAGGAAGCTTTCTTTTTGGAGGAACCTCCGGGCTTGGCCGAGACGAAAAGATAAAGGAAAAGAGTTTCAGAAGGTGCTATGCCTAACTCTTGGCAAAGCAGTTGAAATATTTTGATAAAGCCCCAGGAATTCAGATGAAGCTGGGATGGAGCAATGTTACATGACCACAACAGGTCGGTTTCAAAAGCAGTAAAAGGAAAAGTAACGTCTAACTGGCTGAAGAAGTATTCATAAGCGTAAAAGAAGGGACGCTCCCCCTCGATGAAAGTAGAAAAGCAAGCCCTCTCATCAGAATCAGGATCTACGAGTTCATAATCCCTCTCCCGGGCACTGCTACTACAAATCCTATGACGCTTCCTCAGTTCTACACAAAATTCAGCATCCACGACAGAGACACACATTAGGACAAGGGAGTCCAGCCAATCAGACATCCCCTTAGGAACTTTGGAAGACACCTCTACAATGTTATTACGAGAAGACATGACGCCGACTAATCCTACAAATAAGAAAAGAAGATTGGATTACTAAAAAAACATCTCGGACGAGGGGCAAAATAACTCGACAAAAATGACACAGGCAAACACATAGGAAAGGAAAACCCCAAGACTCAAAACCAAAGTCCTGGGGCATCCTTTGGAGGCAGACTAGAATCACCTCAATTGGACCTCTGTAGCTCAAGTTATGTACCTTTGAAGTGGACATGGTCGCTGGCATATATGCCAACGTTACTGGAAATGTTGATTGCCAATAATGCTAGTGATTTCCCGTTTCTGCCTCTCAAACTTAGTGTCCACCCCATACTATTATATATCATTGGAAAGCCTTGGATGTCTACTTTCCAATGCCTTTGGAATCACCTCATTTGGAGCTTTGTGGCTCAAGTTATGCGTGTTTGAAGAAGGCATGGTCAGGCTATCAGGTGGGACTTTTGCCCACGTTAACTACCACGTTAACTAAGTTAACGTGGGAGGTAACGTGGCTTATTGGGGGCTTGTGAGTTCACTCCAACGTTAGTGAGAATGTTTGGTGTCACTAACGTTGTCGATCACCACCTTTCTCCACGTTAGCTTCCACGTTAACTAAGTTAACGTGGGAGTTAACGTGGCTTTGTTGTAACTTGGGCCAACGTTAGTGACAATGTTGAATGTCACTAACGTTGGCTTTCCCTCTTTTTTCTTAACGTTAGAGACCACGTTAACTAAGTTAACATGGGAACTAACGTGCCCACTTATGAGCTTGGTCCAACGTTAGTGATAATGTTAAGTGTCACTAACGTTGGCTCCATTTCCTTTCTTCAAAGTTAATGCCACTAACTTTTCCCACTAACGTTGGGGCTTTCCTTCCTTCCACGTTAGTGCCTACGTTAGTGTAACTAACGTAGCCACTAACGTGGCTCTTCTCTTCTTATTTTGGCCCAAGAGAATGATGAATGGAATGCCAAGAGAAATGAGTCATTCTTATGGAAGTCATGTCCCTGGTTTTATGGTGGTTTCATGCATAGCAACTTAGGTTCATTCCTGGCTTTCAGACCTTTATCATGTCCTAGAATACTCACTGTGATTGCATCCCATGAGACTTTTATTCATTGATCCTTTTGTTATCATTTCAGGGCTTATTTTTGTTCTTAGGCTAAGTGCTCTGTAAGGGGGCAACTCTTTAAAATAAGCTTTCAGCCAACACTCCCGAACCAGTTGGTTCAAGGTGCTAGGTGTTGAAGCACCCCTAAGGACTTACTTGCTCAACTCTCTCCCCCATACATACACACCACAGGCACATAGTTTATTTGTTTTCTTTTCTTGAGACCTTGGTGTCCAGCACCTCTTTGGGTTACTAAATGCTCTGTAGTGAGGGTTACTCTTGATAGTGGACTTTCAGCTGATAATCCCGGGTTAGTTAACCCAAGTTACCAAGTGATAAGGCACCCCTAAGAGCTTATTCATCCAAGTAGATCCCTCACACAGGAGCACCACAGACACATGCCTCAAGATTAAAACCATTGGTGCCTAGCCTTATTGCTTACTTTTTTTTTCTTTTATTCTTCCACTTTCATTGTTCTTTCCCTCTTTCTTATTAGGATCTTCTTATTTAGCTAGTCTCATGGGGTGTGTCTCAAGCATAGTATTCATGACAGATAGTTGTCTTTCCACCCTTGTGATTGAACCAACTTAGCTAACTTATGACCACACCACAAACTCAGGAACTCCATAGTATGAACTCTACTCTGGTCTTTTATAAAACACTCATTCTCTTTTTATTTGATTTAAAAGGGACAAGCATACTAGTAAGCAAAGTAAGGATGCAGTAATGACATTCAGACTAGAAAACAAAGCAAAACAAAAGAAAATGTCTAATCTAGGTAATCAACCAACCGGTAGTTTGTTAATCACAATTAATCCCCGGCAACGGCGACATAAACTTGATGCACGGAAAACTTGTCTCTCAACAAATCTCCCTTTAAAATGAACATTGGGATCAAGAGATATTGCAATCCTCCGGATCATGTTCATTCTCATCTCTTCCTCAATCAATGCACTCATTGATCTCCTTGGCAATCTTAAGTGATTGAATTATAATTTCTTGTAATTCAATCTCTCAAATCTTGATCAATAGCCAATTCCTTGGTCAATTGCTCATGAGAAGAGATGAAGTATGGTCACTGATTATACCACATGCATTTCCCAAATCAAGCATTGATAGGATTATAGTCACATATCCATCCATACCCAATTTGGTCCAACATGAGAAAGCATTTCTAGCTTGATCTCTTCATTCCTCTTCCAAGGTTCAGAAGAGATCCAAGTATGAATAGTTTCTTTTCCAAGATAACTACCCAATTGGATGAAGATCAAAAGCTTTCAAGTAAAATCAAGAGAAAAGAAAGAAGAAGAAGAATAAGAACTACAATTGATCCATTGAATTACAATAGAGCTCTCTAACCCAATGTAAAGAGTTAGTTGATCATTGCTCTACCAAAATAGAAAAGAAAGAAAGTGCAGAAAAGTAAAGATGAAGATAAAAACTGAAATTGAAAATTTAACATTCATAAATGAAAATTACAACTAAAAGAAAAACTACTACTAAGAAAAGAAAAGAAGAGAAAAGAAAGAAGAGTGGTTGAGGGAAGGGGTCCGAAGACCCACTCCCCTTGGAGTGTGCCAATTCACAGAAGTTCGAATTGGTCTTCACTCTCTCCCCCTTCCTTCAATTTCCAGAATTCCAGAATGCTTTGAATGTAAAAACTAAGGCCTTTATATAGGCTCTCCTAAATTACAAAATGAAAATAAAAGTAAATTACAATAAAATAAAAATTCCGATTCTAGATGCTTCTTGTGGTCTTGATTGGTTGACAATTGTGGGCTTGCTTGCTTGAGCTTTGATGTGGACTTTGAGAGAGAAGTGAGTTAAGTTGAGGCCCAGGTGCTAAAGTTAGTGCTAAAGTTAGCCACACTAACGCTACAAGTGTGGCGTTAGTGCTAAAGTTATTGTGGCTAACGTTGCACTTGCTGCCTAGTTGGTGTTTTTGGGGCTTAAAAGATGCCTCTTGTTTGTGCTCAAATTTCATGCCCACTATAGAGTATTATATATCGTTGGAAAGCTCTAAATGTCAGCTTTCTAACGCAACTAGAATCACCTCAATTGGACCTCTGTAGCTCAAGTTATGTACCTTTGAAGTGGACATGGTCGCTGGCATATATGCCAACGTTACTGGAAATGTTGATTGCCAATAATGCTAGCGATTTCCCGTTTCTTCCTCTCAAACTTAGTGTCCACCCGATACTATTATATATCGTTGGAAAGCCCTGGATGTCTACTTTCCAATGCCTCTGGAATCACTTCATTTGGAGCTTTGTGGCTCAAGTTATGCGTGTTTGAAGAAGGCATGGTCAGGCTGCCAGGTGGGACTTTTGCCCACGTTAACTACCACGTTAGCTAAGTTAACGTGGGAGTTAACGTGGCTGAGTTCACTCCAACGTTAGTGAGAATGTTTGGTGTCACTAACGTTGTCGATCACCACCTTTCTCCACGTTAGCTTCCACGTTAACTAAGTTAACGTGGGAGTTAACGTGGCTTTGTTGTAACTTGGGCCAACGTTAGTGACAATGTTGAATGTCACTAACGTTGGCTTTCCCCCTTTCTTCTTAACGTTAGAGGCCACGTTAACTAAGTTAACGTGGGAACTAACGTGTCCACTTATGAGCTTGGTCCAATATTAGTGATAATGTTAAGTGTCACTAACGTTGGCTCCATTTCCTTTCTTCAAAGTTAATGCCACTAACTTTTCCCACTAACGTTGGGGCTTTCCTTCCTTCCACGTTAGTGCCTACGTTAGTGTAACTAACGTAGCCACTAACGTGGCTCTTCTCTTCTTCTTTTGGCCTGAAATCAATCAAACAAAGTGCATCAAAGTCTTGCTCTTAATCATGGATCATGCATCATCCAATTTATCTTATAATTCATGAAAAATCCTGATGAAATCATGTAAAATGCACAATGTATGCTTGAATCAAGATGTAAGTGAATATCCACCCAAAACTAGCTTATTTCCTAAGAAAATATATGAAACTACCTTAAAAACAGTAAAGAAAAGGTCAGTGAAACTGGCCAAGATGCCCTGGCATCAGGCAGAAACAAGGCAAGGTTTCAGGAAATTTCTACAGCTTACGAAGGTCTCAAATAAACGCAAAGGAAGCAAAAACACAAAAAGCCACTATCTTTCTACAGTTTCACCAAACAAAAGGGCATAGCAAAAAAGCCGAAAGCAGGAAAATCGTCAAAGATACAACCTTTTTTTCAGAGACAAAAATCATCATTTCAAATACAATCATCAAAAGCACAAGCGGAAGCGACGGCAACATGCAAAACTCTAAAGGCATCAAGCAACAGAGAAAGTCAAAGAAATTACACAAAAAGACTAAGAAATCCCAGAATACACAACAATCAGGCACAGTAAAACAGAAAAATCCAAACTTTCTCCAAATCAGACTTTCTCTAAATCAGACAAGAAAATGACGCAGAAGAAAGGGAAGGAGAAAACCAACCTAGAACAAAAGAGAAGCTGCAAAAACTGAAGACGGGAAAATGGAATCAACCCAGAGAATCACCAAATGACGCTATCACGCAAGGAAAGGTAGAACGATGCGGATGAAAACAGAAAGTGAGAGAGTGAAGGAAGAACTTACGAAGGAGAGAAACCGATTTTTTTGATCGAAAGATTCAAAATAAAAACCAAGGGAAACAGGCAATTAAAACCAATTAATGAAGGTATTTAAAGCCTCGCATATTCCCAAAGTCAAAATATTAAATGCAAAAATGCGCGCTTTCAGAAGAAGCGAAAGAAGAAACGTTCCACATTCAAAAAGACTCTACAAAGAAAGGAATCGACAAAATGCTTGAGTTCGGCTTCAGTAAAAAGGACCGAAGCCAAGGATTCGACCTCAACAAGAAAGACCGAGCTCAAGCAGGGGCACTGTTCATACCCTGGGTCGAGCTATCCGACCCGGGATGATCGGCGACAAAGCAACCGACCTCTTCAGGTCAGACTATCCGACCTCTTCTCAAAAAGAGCTCGGCTAAATCAACAAGAAGGCCCAAGAAGGCCCAAACGAAGGAACACAGTCCAATCCAAAGGTAGTCCAAGCCTATAGAGATAAGGGTGGTTCCGTTGAGATACGCTGACCTCACCCAAAGATAAAGATAAGATAAGATAATATAACTAACTTATCTTATCTAAAAAGGTCACTCCACACCATTATAAATACACTGGAGCACCCAGGTATAACTCATACTCTGATTCTACAATAAACCTGTTTAATACCCGTGCTAACTTAAGCATCGGAGTCTCTTGCAGGTACCCCCCACCCTCCGGTGGCCAAGGATCAGCAGTGCAGCAAGTTCAACAAGTCAGACACAACAGCTCCGGCTGCCACCAACCAGCCGGACACGTCATCTCTGACCAGTACAGAGGATCTCATCCGAGATCGACCTCTAGTTTCAGGTAACCCTCGGAACAGTGTCCCAAACCAACTCAAGAAAGGAGATCTCAAACCAGTCGCAAGAGGCTGGTTGGACTTCATTGGGCGCTCCATACTGCCCACTAGCAACCGTTCTGAGGTCACTGTCAAAAGAGCAGTGATGATTCATTGTATTATGCTGGGAAATAAAGTGGAGATTCATCATCTGATTTCGTGTGAGATTTACACAATTGCAAACAAGAACTCCACTGAAGCCAAACTGGCATACCCAAGCTTAATTTCTCTACTATGTAAGGATGTTGGGGTGAGGATGGGAGTAGATGAATTCATCCCAATCGAACACCCAATCACCAAGAAGTCAATAGAAGGACAACAAGTGCAAGACAACTCCATTAAAAGGAGGGCGCAGGTGTTCCTCCCAGAAATCCCTGAAATTGACTACTGGACCCGCCTAGAAGTATCTGTTGCCAAGCTGCAAGAAGCTATGGATCAACTTAAGGAAGAACAGCAGAATCAAAACTTCATGCTCTGCAAGCTGCTTAAGGAACAGGAGAAGCAGGGGCATGAGCTACAAGAGCTGAAGCGCCAGAAGCTCTCCCTTGAAGGATCAAACACCCACAGATTGAAGGAGCATCCACTTCTCAAAATCAAGGTTGTTGAGTCCTAACTCTGTGATAACCTTTATTATTAGGAATTTATTTTAAGAGTCATTTATTTTTCTGTTTTTAATTTTCTGTCTTCCATTATTATTGGTCTGCTTTTATATTTATTTTTGAGTCTTATTTTTATTCCATGATTAATAAAATTTAAAGTTCATGTCTTAAAGCTATGAATGTCCTATGAATCCATCACTTCTCTTAAAAAAAATGTTTTTTTATTGCAAAAGAAAAAGAAGTACATGAATTTCAAATTTTAAAACAGATTAATTATTTTGATGTGGTGGTAATACTTTTTGTTTTTCTAAATGAATGCTTGAACAGTGCATATTTTTGAATTTGTTGTCCATGAATGTTAAAATTGTTGGCTCTTAAAAGAATAATGGAAAAGGAGAAATGTTATTGATAATCTGAAAAATCATATAATTGATTCTTGAAGCAAGAAAAAACAGTGAAAAGCTTGCAGAAAAAAATATATATGCGAAAAAAAAGCAAGCAGAAAAAGCCAATATCCCTTTAAACCAAAAGACAAGGGTAAAATAAAAAGGATCCAAGGCTTTGAGCATCAGTGGATAGGAGGGCCTAAAGGAATAACATCCTGGCCTAAGCAGCTAAACCAAGCTGTCCCTAACCATGTGCTTGTGGCGTGAAGGTGTCAAGTAAAAACTTGAGACTGAGCGGTTAAAGTCATGGTCCAAAGGAAAAAGAGTGTGCTTAAGAGCTCTGGACACCTCTAATTGGGGACTTTAGCAAAGCTGAGTCATAATCTGAAAAGGTTCACCCAGTTATGTGTTTGTGGGATTTATGTATCCGGTGGTAATACTGGAAAACAAAATGCTTAGGGTCACGGCCAAGACTCATAAAGTAACTGTGTTCAAGATCAACATACTGTACTAGGAGAATCAATAACACTATCTGAATTCTGAGTTCCTATAGATGCCAATCATTCTGAACTTCAAAGGAAAAAGTGAGATGCCAAAACTGTTCAAAAGCAAAAAGCTAATAGCCCCGCTCATCTAATTAAGACTGATCTTCATAGATGTTTTTGGAATTCATTCTATATTCTATTTTTTTTATCCTATTTGATTTTTAGTTGCTTGGGGACAAGCAACAATTTAAGTTTGGTGTTGTGATGAGCGGATAATTTATACGCTTTTTGGTATTGTTTTTAGTATGATTTTAGTATATTTTAGTTAGTTTTTATTATGTTTTTATTAGTTTTTAAATAAAAATCACATTTCTGGACTTTACTATGAGTTTGTGTGTTTTTCTGTGATTTCAGGTATTTTCTGGCTGAAATTGAGGGACCTGAGCAAAAATCTGATTCAGAGGCTGAAAAAGGACTGCAGATGCTGTTGGATTCTGACCTCCATGCACTCGAAGTGGATTTTCTGGAGCTACAGAAGCCCAATTGGCACGCTCTTAATTGCGTTGCAAAGTAGACATTCTGGGATTTCCAGCAATATATAATAGTCCATACTTTTTCTGAGATTTGATGGCCTAAACTGGCGTTCCAATTTAGCATAGAAATTCTGGCGTCAAAACACCAGAATTGGCATGAAAGCTGGAGTTAAACGCCCAAACTGGTACAAAAGCTGGCGTTTAACTCGAAGAAAGGTCTCTACACGTGAAAGCTTCAATGCTCAGCCCAAGCACACACCAAGTGGGCCCCGGAAGTGGATTTTTACACTAACTATTCTAGCTTACTCATTTTCTGTAACCCTAGGTCACTAGTTTTATTATAAAAATTACTTTTAGTGATTCATCTTGTACCTCATGACACTTTACACGTACATTATTGTATCTTCTACGGCATGAGTCTCTAAACCCCATGGTTGGGGGTGAGGAGCTCTGCTGTGTATCGATGGATTAATGTAATTACTACTGTTTTCTATTTTATCACGCTTGTTTCTATTCTTCTAAGATATTCACTCGCACTTCAACTTGATGAATGTGATGATCCGTGACACTCATCATTATTCTCACCTATGAACGCGTGCCTGAAAATCACCTCCATTCTATCTGCAATAGCTTGAGTGCTTATCTCTTGGGTTTCTAATATAAGATTAGAACCTTCGTGGTATAGGCTAGAATGATTGGCGGCCATTCCTGAGATCCGGAAAGTCTAAACCTTATCTGTGGTATTCCGAATAGGATCTGGGAAGGGATGACTATGACGAGCTTCAAACTCACGAGTGCTGGGCGTAGTGACAGACACAAAATGATCAATGGATCCTATTCCAACATGAGTGAGAACCGACAGATGATTAGCCGTGCGGTGACAGCGCATTTGGACAATTTTCACTGAGAGGACGGATGGTAGCCATTGACAACGGTGATCCACCAACATACAGCTTGCCATGGAAGGAGCCTTGCATGCATAAAGAAGAAGATAGTAGGAAAGCCAAAATTCAGAAGATAGAGCATCTCCAAAACCTCAACTTGTTCTCCATTACTGCAAAACAAGTATTTATTTCATGTTCTTTTACTTTTTATAATTAAATCTGAGAATTATTGATATCCTGACTAAGAGTTACAAGGTAACCATAGCTTGCTTCAAACCGACAATCTCCATGGGATCAACTCTTACTCACGTAAGGTATTACTTGGACAACACAGTGCACTTGCTGGTTAGTTGTGCGGAATTGCAAAAGTGTGATTGTGATTTTGTGCACCAATGGTCACCTTGTAAATCTCAGCCAGGCAGATTCAAATGGTTATAGAGTTTTAATAATTAAGAGATAAATAAAACGTGAAATAGGATAGAGATACTTATGTAATTCATTGGTGAGAATTTCAGATAAGCGTATGGAGATGCTTTGTTCCTTCTGAATCTCTGCTTTCCTATTGCTTTCATCCAATCCTTCATACTCCTTTCTATGCCAAGCTGTATGTTGGGCATCACCATTATCAATGGCTACATCCCGTCGTCTCAGTGAAAATGGTCCAAAATGCGCTGTCACCGCACGGCTAATCATCTATCGGTTCTCGATCCTGCTGGAATAGGATTCAGTAATCCTTTTGCATCTGTCACTACGCCCAGCACTCGCGAGTTTGAAGCTCGTCACAGCCATCCCTTCCCAGATCCTACTCGGAATACCATAGACAAGGTTTAGACTTTCCGGTTCTCAAGAATGGCCGCCAATAATTCTAGCCTATACCACGAAGACTCTTATCATAGATCAGGAGGCTAAGAGATACACATTCCATCTTGTTTGCATGTAGAACGGAAGTGGTTGTCAGGCACGCGTTCATAGGTGAGAATGATGATGAGCGTCACATAATCATCACATTCATCATGTTCTTGTGTGCGAATGAATATCTTAGAGAAGAAATAAGCTTGAGTTGAATAGAAAAACAATAGTACTTTACATTAATTCATGAGGAACAGCAGAGCTCCACACCTTAATCTATGGTGTGTAGAAACTCTACCGTTGAAAATACATAAGTGATGAAGGTCCAGGCATGGCCGAATGGCCAGCCTTTCCAAATGGCATATGAATTCGAAAATAGGGAAAAAGGACTCCTAGTACAATAGTAAAAAGTTCTATTTATGCTAAACTAGTTACTAGGGTTTATAGAAGTGAGTAAATGATGCAAAAATCCACTTCCGGGCCCACTTGGTGTGTGCTTGGGCTGAGCATTGAAGCTTTCACGTGTAGAGGTCTTCCTTGGAGTTGAACGCCAGTTTGTAACTTGTTTCTGGCGTTTAACTCTGCTTTGCAACCTGTTTCTGGCATTTAACTCCAGAATAGGGCAGGGAGATGGCGTTGAATGCCAGTTTGTGTCATCTAAACTTAGGCAAAGTATGGACTATTATATATTTCTGGAAATTCCTGGATGTCTACTTTCCAACGCAATTAAGAGTGCGTCATTTAGACTTCTATAGCTCCAGAAAATCTACTTTGAGTGCAGGGAGGTCAGAATCCAACAGCATCTGCAGTCCTTCTTCAACCTCTAAATCTGATTTTTGCTCAAGTCCCTCAATTTCAGCCAGAAAATACCTGAAATCACAAAAAAATACATAAACTCATAGTAAAGTCCAGAAATGTAAATTTTATTTAAAAACTAATAAAAATATACTAAAAACTAACTAAATCATACTAAAAACTATGTAAAAACAATGCCAAAAAGTGTATAAATTATCCGCTCATCACAACACCAAACTTAAATTGTTGCTTTTCCCCAAGCAACTGAAAATCAAATAGGATAAAAAGAAGAGAATATACTATAAATTCTAAAATATCAATGAAACTTAGCTCCAATCAGATGAGCAGGACTAGTAGCTTTTTGCCTCTAAATAGTTTTGGCATCTCACTTTATCCTTTGAAGTTCAGAATGATTGGCATCTATAGGAACTCAGAATTCAAACAATGTTATTGATTCTCCTAGTTCAGTATGTTGATTCTTGAACATAGCTACTTTTATGAGTCTTGGCCGTGGCCCTAAGCACTTTGTTTTTCAGTATTACCACCAGATACATAAATGCCACAGACACATAACTGGGTGAACCTTTTCAGATTGTGACTCAGCTTTGCTAAAGTCCCCAATTAGAGGTGTCCAGGGTTCTTAAGCACACTCTTTTTGCTTTGGACCTCGACTTTAACCGCTCAGTCTCAAGTTTTCACTTGACACCTTCACGCCACAAGCACATGGTTAGGGACAGCTTGGTTTAGCCGCTTAGGCCAGGATTTTATTCATTTAGGCCCTCCTATCCACTGATGCTCAAAGCCTTGGATCCTTTTACCCTTGCCTTTTGGTTTAAAGAGCTATTGACTTTTTCTGCTTGCTTTTTCTTTTTCTTTCTTTTTTCGCATATATTCTTTTTTTTTTTGCAAGCTTTTTATTCACTGCTTTTTCTTACTTCAAGAATCAATTTTTATGATTTTTCATATTATCAATAACATTTCTCCTTTTTCATTATTCTTTCAAGAGCCAACAATTTTAACATTCATAAACAACAAATTCAAAATACATATGCACTGTTCAAGCATTCATTCAGAAAACAAAAAGTATTGTCACCACATCAAAATAATCAAACTAATCTCAAGGATGAATTCGAAATTCATGTACTTCTTGTTCTTTTGTAATTAAAACATTTTTCATTTAAGAGAGGTGATGGATTCATAGGACATTCATAGCTTTAAGACATAGACACTAAACACTAATGATCATATAATAAAGACACAAACATAAATAAACATGAAGCATAGTAAACGAAAAACAGAAAAATAAGAACAAGGAGATTAAGGAACGGGTCCACCTTAGTGAGGGTGGCGTCTTCTTCCTCTTGAAGAACCAATGGTGTTCTTGAGCTCCTCTATGTCTCTTCCTTGCCTTTGTTGCTCCTCCCTCATAGCTCTTTGATCTTCTCTAATTTCATGAAGGAGGATGGAATGCTCTTGGTGCTCCACCCTTAGTTGTCCCATGTTGGAACTTAATTCTCCTAGGGAGGTGTTACTTTGCTTCCAATAGTTTTGTGGAGGAAAGTGCATCCCTTGAGGTATCTCAGGGATTTCATGATGAGGAATTTCCTCATGCTCTTGTTGAGGTCCATAAGTGGGCTCTCTTGTTTTCTCCATCCTTTTCTTAGTGATGAGCTTTTGAGATGAATCTCTCCATCTCTCATGACTCAGAGGTGGAAGCAATTGCCTTCCCTTTCCTCTTTCTAGAGGTTTCTCTGGCCTTAGGTGTCATAAATGGTTATGGAAAAACAAAAAGCAACGCTTTTACCACACCAAACTTAGAAGGTTTGCTCATCCTCGAGCAAAAGAAGAGAAGAGGGAGTAGAAGAAGAAGAAAAATAGATGAGATGGAGAGGTGTGAGTGGTTCGGCCAAGGGGGGTGTTAGGTGGTTATGATGTGTGAAAAGGAAGGAGTGATGGTTTGAATTTGAGTGGGTGGGTGTAGGTGGGTTGTATGATGGTTTTGGAGGAGTAATGGAGGTGATTGGTGGAGGTTATTTTGGGGAAGAGTGTTATGGAAAGGTGTGAAGAGGAGAGAAGAAGAGAGGTGGGGTAGGTGGGGATCCTGTGGGGTCCACAGATCCTGAGGTGTCAAGGATTTCTCATCCCTGCACCATTTAGGCATGCAAAACACCTTCTGTATGCAATACTGGCGTTTAACGCCAGACTGCTGCCTGTTTTTGGCGTTAAACACCCAAATGTAGCCTGTTTCTGGCGTTTAACGCCAGGTTGATGCTTGTTTCTGGCGTTAAATGCCAGCTTGGTGCTTGTGTCTGGCATTAAACGCCAGACAGATGCTTGTTTCTAGCGTTTAAATGCCAGAATGCTCTTCCTCCAGGGTGTGCTATTTTTAATGCTATTTTTCATTCTGTTTTTTATTTTTCAGTAGTTTTTGTGACTTCACATGATCATCAACCTAAAGAAAACATAAAATAACAATAGAAAATAAATAGATATAATTAAATAACATTGGGTTGCCTCCCAACAAGCACTTTTTTAAAGTCAATAGCTTAGCAGTGAGCTCTCATGGAGCCTCACAGATGTTCAAAGCATTGTTGGGACCTCCCAACACCAAACTTAGAATTTGAATGTGGGGGTTCAACACCAAACTTAGAGTTTGGTTGTGGCCTCCTAACACCAAACTTAGAGTTTGACTGTGGGGGCTTTGGTTGACTCTGCAGTGAGAGAAGCTTTTCATACTTCCTCTCCATGGTTACAGAAGGAGAACCTTGAGTTTTAAATACAAGGTAGTCCTCATTCAGTTGAAGGACCAACTCTCCTCTGTCCACATCAATCACAGCTTTTGCTGTGGCTAGGAAGGGTCTTCCAAGGATGATGGATTCATCCTCATCCTTCCCAGTGTCTAGGATTATGAAATCAGCAGGGATGTAAAGGCCTTCAACCTTTACTAACACGTCCTCTACTTGTCCATAAGCCTGTTTTCTTGAGTTGTCTGCTATTCTAATGAGATTCTGGCAGCTCGCACCTCAAAGATCCTAAGTTTCTCCATTACAGAGAGTGGCATTAAGTTTATTCCTGACCCCAGGTCACATAGAGCCTTCTCAAAGGTCATGGTTCCTATGTTACAGGGAATTAAGAATTTACTAGGATCTTGTTTCTTTTGAGGTAGAGTTTGCTGAACCAAGGCATTTAGTTCCTTGATGAGCAATGGAGGTTCATCCTCCCAAGTCTCATTACCAAATAATTTGGTATTCAGCTTCATGATTGCTCCTAAATATTGAGCAACTTGCTCTTCAGCAATGTCTTCATCTTCTTCAGAAGATGAATAGTCATCAGAGCTCATGAATGGTAAAAGGAGGTTCAATGGAATCTCTATGGTCTCTAGATGAGCCTCAGATTCCTTTGGTTCCTCAAAGGAAAACTCCTTATTGGTCAGTGAACATCCCAGGAGGTCTTCCTCACTAGGATTCACGTCCTTTTCCTCCTTTCTGGGTTCGGCCACACCAAGTACGGTTATTTGCTTGCACTCTCTTTTTTGATTCTCTTCTGTGTTGCTTAGGAGAGTACTAGGAGGAGTTTCAGTGACTTTTTTACTCAGCTGGCCCACTTGTGCCTCCAAATTTCTGATGGAGGACCTTGTTTCATTCATGAAACTTAAAGTGTCCTTAGATAGATCAGAAACTATATTTGCTAGGCTAGATGAATTCTGCGCAGCATTCTCTATCTGTTGCTGAGAGGATGATGGAAAAGGCTATTGCTAAGTTCAATGGAATCTCTATGGTCTCTAGATGAGCCTCAGATTCCTTTGGTTCCTCAAAGGAAAACTCCTTATTGGTCAGTGAACATCCCAGGAGGTCTTCCTCACTAGGATTCACGTCCTTTTCCTCCTTTCTGGGTTCGGCCACACCAAGTACGGTTATGGCCTTGCACTCTCTTTTTTGATTCTCTTCTGTGTTGCTTAGGAGAGTACTAGGAGGAGTTTCAGTGACTTTTTTACTCAGCTGGCCCACTTGTGCCTCCAAATTTCTGATGGAGGACCTTGTTTCATTCATGAAACTTAAAGTGTCCTTAGATAGATCAGAAACTATATTTGCTAGGCTAGATGAATTCTGCGCAGCATTCTCTATCTGTTGCTGAGAGGATGATGGAAAAGGCTTGCTATTGCTAAACCTATTTCTTCCACCATTATTAAAGCCTTGTTGAGGCTTTTGTTGATCCTTCCATGAGAAATTTGGATGATTTCTCCATGAGGGATTATAGGTGTTTCCATAGGCTTCACCCATGTAATTCACCTCTGCCATTGCAGGATTCTTAGGATCATAAGCTTCTTCTTCAGAAGATGCCTCTTTAGTATTGTTGGATGCATTTTGCAATCCATTGAGACTCTGAGAAATCATGTTGACCTGTTGAGTCAACATTTTGTTCTGAGCCAATATGGCATTCAGAGCATCAATTTCAAGAACTCCCTTCCTCTGAGGTGTCCCATTACTCACAAGATTCCTTTCAGAAGTGTACATGAACTGGTTATTTGCAACCATGTCAATGAGTTCCTGAGCTTCTGCAGGCGTTTTCTTTAGGTGAATGGATCCACCTGCAGAATGGTCCAATGACATCTTAGCTAATTCAGACAGACCATCATAGAATATATCCAGGATGGTCCATTCTGAAAGCATGTCAGAAGGACACTTTTTGGTCAGTTTCTTGTATCTCTCCCAAGCTTCATAGAAGGATTCACCTTCTTTCTGTTTGAAGGTTTGAACATCCACTCTAAGCTTGCTAAGCTTTTGAGGAGGAAAGAACTTGGCTAAGAAATCCATGACCAGCTTATCCCAAGAGTTCAGGCTATCTTTAGGTTGAGAGTCCAACCATATTCTAGCTCTGTCTCTTACAGCAAACGGGAAAAGCATAAGCTTGTAGACCTCGGGATCAACCCCATTGGTCTTAACAGTATCACAGATCTGCAAGAATTCAGTTAAAAACTGAAAAGGATCTTCTGATGGAAGTCCATGAAACTTACAATTCTGTTTCATCAGAGAAACTAATTGAGGCTTTAGCTCAAAATTGTTTGCTCCAATGGCAGGGATTGAGATGCTTCTTCCATGGAAGTTGGAATTTGGTTCAGTAAAGTCACCAAGCATCTTCCTTGCACCTCCACCATTGTTATTGGTTTCGGCCATCTCTACTTCTTTTTCGAAAATTTCAGTTAGGTCCTCTCCAGAGAGTTGTGCTTTAGCTTCCCTTAGCTTTTTCTTCAGAGTCCTTTCAGGTTCAGGATCTGCTTCATCAAGAATGTTCTTATCCTTGCTCCTGCTTATGAAAAAGAAGAGAACAGGAAATAATAGGGATCCTCTTTGTCACAGTACAGAGACCCCTTTATGTGAGTAGAAGAGAAGAAGAATAAGAATAGGGAAAAGATAAAAATTCGAACACAGAGGAGAAGAGTGGGTTCGAATTTTTGAGTAGAAGAGAAGTGTTAGTAGATAAATAAATAATTAGAAAGAGATAAGAAGGGGAAGAACTTTCGAAAATAATTGAAAAGAAAAAAAGAATTTTGTTTTTATTTTAAATTAAAGTTAAAATTCGAAAATTTTAAAAAGAAAAATGAAATTAAATTAAATTAAAATTTAAAACAATTAGTTAATTAAAAAGGAATTTTGAAAAAGAGGTTAGTGATTTTCAAAAATTAGAGAGAGAGAATTAGTTAGGTAGTTTTGAAAAAGATAAGAATCAAACAAGATAAGATTAATTGAAAAAGATTTGAAAATCAATTTTGAAAAGATAAGAAGTTAGATAAGAAGTTAGAAAAGATTTTTGAAATTGATTTTGAAAAAGATGTGATTGAAATTTATTTTGAAAAAGATTTGAAAAAGAAGTTTAAAAAGATTTGATTTTTGAAATTAAAGTTGATTACTTGATTAACAAGAAACTAAAAGATATGATTTTAAAATTTAAAGATTGAACCTTTCTTAATAGGCAAGTAACAACTTGAAAAATTTTTCAATCAAAACATTAAATGCTAATAAGATTTTCGAAAATTATGAAATAAAATAAGAAAAAGATTTTGAAAATTAATTTAAATATTTTCGAAAACATTAAAAGAAAAATGAAAAATATTTTGAAAAATTTTAAAAAGGAATTCGAAAATATTAAAAGGAAATTGAAAAAGATTTGATTTTGAAAAAGATTTGAAAAGATAGGATTTTTAAATTGAAAATTTGACTTGACTCATAAGAAACAACTGAATTTTAAAATTTTTTGACTAAGTCAATCCAAATTTTTGAAAATTATGAGGAAAATAAGGGAAAGATATTTTTTTTATTTTTGAATTTTTATGAGGAGAGAGAAAAACACAAAAATGACACAAGACATAAAAATTATGAATCAAAACAACTAATGCATGCAAGAACACTTTGAATATCAAGATGAACACCAAGAACACTTTGAATGTCAAGATGAACACCAAGAACTTATTTTTGAAAACTTTTAAGAAAAGAAAAACATGCAAGACACCAAACTTAGAAATTTTCAATGTTTAGACACTAACAAATTGAAAATGCATATGAAAAATAAGAAAATACTCAAAACATGAAAATGCAAAGATCAAACAAAGAAAATCATCAAGAACAACTTGAAGATTATGAAGAACACATGTATGAGTTTTCGAAAATTTTAAGAAAAATTAAAAAGATGCAATTGACACCAAACTTAAAAATTGACACGAGACTCAAATAAGAAACATCAAAAAAATTTTTATTTTATAAGATTTTTTTGTAATTTTTCGAAAATTAATTGGAAAAATAAAAATAAGGATTTCAAAATTTTTAATGAGAATTCCAAGAATCATGCAATGTCAGTCTAAAGCTCCGGTCCAGGACTTAGACATGGCTTACTAGCCAGCCAAGCTTTCAGTGAAAGCTCCGGTCCAAAACACTAGACATGGCCAATGGCCAGCCAAGCTTCAGCATACATAGTTCAAGCATGTGAAGAGGAAGGCTCAGTCCAAAAGAATTTAGACATGGCTTTACAGCCAACCAGACTTCAACAAATCATTATGAAACTCTAGAATTCATTCTTAAAAACTCTGAAGAACAGAATAGAAATTTTTTTTTGTATTTTTGAAATTTTTTTTCGAAAATAAAAAGTAAAAAGCTTAAACATAAAATAAAATTACCTAATCTAAGCAACAAGATGAACCGTCAGTTGTCCAAACTCGAACAATCCCCGGCAACGGCGCCAAAAACTTGGTGCAGGAAATCGTGATCGTTCATTCCTTGGTAACGGCACTAAAAACTTAATACGCACGTTCATAATCTTAGTTCTTTTTCACAACTTCGCACAACTAACCAGCAAGTGCACTGGGTCGTCCAAGTAATAAACCTTACGTGAGTAGGGGTCGATCCCACGGAGATTGTCGGCTTTAAGCAAGCTATGGTCACCTCGTAAATCTCAATCAGGCGGATTCAAATGGTTATAGAGTTTTAATAATTAAGAGATAAATAAAATGTGAAATAGGATAGAGATACTTATGTAATTCATTGGTGAGAATTTCAGATAAGCGTATGGAGATGCTTTGTTCCTTCTGAATCTCTGCTTTCCTACTGCCTTCATCCAATCCTTCATACTCCTTTCTATGCCAAGCTGTATGTTGGGCATCACCGTTGTCAATGGCTACATCCCGTCTTCTCAGTGAAAATGGTCCAAAATACGCTGTCACCGCACGGCTAATCATCTGTCGGTTCTCGATCCTGCTGGAATAGGATTCAATAATCCTTTTGCGTCTGTCACTATGCCCAGCACTCGCGAGTTTGAAGCTCGTCACAGCCATCCCTTCCCAGATCCTACTTGGAATACCACAGACAAGGTTTAGACTTTCCGGATCTCAAGAATGGCCGCCAATAATTCTAGCCTATACCACGAAGACTCTGATCGTAGATCAGGAGGCTAAGAGATACACATTCCATCTTGTTTCCATGTAAAACGGAAGTGGTTGTCAGGCACGCGTTCATAGGTAAGAATGGTGATGAGCGTCACATAATCATCACATTCATCATATTCTTGTGTGCGAATGAATATCTTAGAGAAGAAATAAGCTTGAGTTGAATAGAAAAACAATAGTACTTTGCATTAATTCATGAGGAACGGCAGAGCTCCACACCTTAATCTATGGTGTGTAGAAACTCTACCGTTGAAAATACATAAGTGATGAAGGTCCAAGCATGGCCGAATGGCCAGCCTCTCCAAATGGCATATGAATTCGAAAATAGGGAAAAAGGACTCCTAGTACAATAGTAAAAAGTTCTATTTATGCTAAACTAGTTACTAGGGTTTACAGAAGTGAGTAAATGATGCAGAAATCCACTTCCGGGCCCACTTAGTGTGTTCTTGGGCTGAGCATTGAAGCTTCACGTGTAGAGGTCTTCCTTGGAGTTGAACGCCAGTTTGTAACTTGTTTCTAGCGTTTAACTCTGCTTTGCAACCTGTTTCTGGCGTTTAACTCCAGAATAGGGCAGAGAGCTGGCGTTGAATGCCAGTTTGCGTCGTCTAAACTTAGCCAAAGTATGGACTATTATATATTTCTGGAAAGCCCTGGATGTCTACTTTCCAACGCAATTGAGAGCGTGTCATTTAGACTCTTGTAGCTCCAGAAAATTCACTTTGAGTGCAGGGAGGTTAGAATTCAATAGCATCTGCAGTCCTTCTTCAACCTCTGAATTTGATTTTTGCTCAAGTCCCTCAATTTCAGCCAGAAAATACCTGAAATCATAGAAAAACACACAAACTCATAGTAAAGTCCAGAAATGTAAATTTTATTTAAAAACTAATAAAAATATACTAAAAACTAACTAAATCATACTAAAAACTATGTAAAAACAATGCCAAAAAGCGTATAAATTATCTGCTCATCACCGGCAAAGGCATAAGTAGCATAGATCAAGCATTCAATGTCCAAGTTAGATTACCAAGTCTTTCAAACTAATAACCTGTTTGTATTGACAATTAAATTAAATTAATAAAATATAAAAGGGGTTTTGAAAAAAGCAGCCATTAAGGTAGTATGATAACATGAAGGTAGTGCATGATGCCATATGGGCTTTTTCACAAACACATAGCATACATGGTAAATATTTTTATAATAATTGTCAAACAAATCCATGATAATCCACAAGCAAAATATAGAAAATAAAGACCGAAATAAATTTCCAACACCAATTTAAAGGAATAGAAAAAGAAAGAAGAAGAAAAAGAAAAAGAAAATATAGATAAAGAAAGTAAAAAGGAAAAAAAAGAAGAATAAAACATAATAAAAATAAGAATAATAATGGGAAAGAAAAGAGGGGAAGAGAAAAATAAAAACCTTGATAATGGTGGTGAAAAGAAAGAAGTAGAAAGTGAGAAAGGAGTAGGAAGAAGGGGGAAGAAAGAAATAATAGAGGAAAAGAAAATTTAGGATTTGGGGAAGAAAAGATAAGATATTTTGGCTGATCTGGATATTCTGTGTGCCGCATGTGACGCGTACGCATGAGTCACGTGATCGCGTGGTGTGTGATTTTTGTCAAGTGACGCGGATGCGTGGGTCACGCAGTCGCGTGACTTGATTTGTGCGAATGGTGCGAGGGCAGCGACGCGTTCCCGCAACTCTCTGTGTGAATCTCATTTTGCCAAAACTTAGGGTAATGCGATCGCGTGGTTGACGCGATCGCGTGGATGGCCATGTTTGGAGGATGACGCGGCCGCGTGGGGCACGCGGTCGCGTGACAGGGCTGGTGCTTCTAGCATCATTCCAGCTCCATTCCATCCTAACTTGCTCCCATACACCCCTTTTACGTCGTGTGGGAGGCTTATTTTCCAAATGACACGGCCGCGTGGGTGACGCGGACGCGTGGGCAAGTTTATGCCTAAGGCACGCCTCCAGCCACGCTTTCGCGTGACTCTCTGTCCAATTCTCTTTTCTTCACATTGCACTGGCAACGCGGACGCGTCAGCAATGCTGCCGCGTCGTGTGCGTGATTATTTTTTTTAAATAAAATTCAGAATGCTCATGTAAACTATATGCAGCTATATGCAGGGATTATGGGAAGAGTCATTAACATCATAAAAATAAAGTAAAAATAAAACTAAGACTAAAATGGAACGATCATACCATGGTGGGTTGTCTCCCACCTAGCACTTTGCTTTTACATTCTTAAGTTGGATGCTCTTTAGGCTCATTCTGCTTCTCTTGGTGGGTCTTCCAAGAGGAAGATCTCTAGTTCCTTTTGATTCTTCATCTTCTCACCATGATAAAGTTTTAGGCGATGTCCATTGACCTTTAAAAATTTGGAGTTAATAGGATGACGCATGTGGAAAACTCCGTATGGCTCTACCTTTTCTATTCTGTATGGACCTTCCCATCTTGATCTCAATTTACCTGGCATGAGCCTCAGTCTGGAGTTATAAAGAAGAACTAACTCCCCTGGTCTGAATTCTTTTTTTTTAATGTGCTTGTCATGGACAGCCTTCATTTTCTCCTTGTAACGCCTGGAGTTGTCATATGCTTCTAGGCGAAGAGTCTCTAGTTCTGCTAGTTGCAGCTTTCTTTCAGCACCAGCTTTTGTAGGATTCATGTTGCACTCCTTCACAGCCCAGAAAGCCTTGTGTTCTACCTCTACGGGGAGGTGGCAAGCCTTTCCATATACCAAACGGAAGGGGCTCATCCTAATGGGTGTCTTGTACGTTGTTCTATATGCCCAGAGTGCGTCTTGTAGCCTAGCATTCTAGTCCTTCCTGTGAGGTTTTACGATCTTTTCCAGAATACGTTTAACCTCTCTGTTAGAGACTTCTGCTTGCCATTGGTCTCGGGATGATAAGCTGTTGCTACTTTGTGAATTATCCCATGCTTCTTCAGTAATCCTGTTAGTCTCCTGTTACAAAAATGGGTGCCTTGATCGCTCACGATTGCTCGTGGTGATCCAAAGCGACAGATAATATGGTTTCTAACAAAGGAAACAACAGTGTTAGCATCATCAGTGCGGGTAGGAATTGCTTCCACCCATTTGGAAACATAATCTACAGATAACAGTATATAAGAGTAACCATTAGAATTTGGAAATGGACCCATGAAGTCAATGCCCCAAACATCAAAAATTTCACAGAAAAGTATAAACTGTTGAGGCATCTTATCCCTCTTGGATATATTACCAAACCTTTGGCATGGGGAACAGGATTTACAAAATTTAGCAGCATTTTTAAAAAGAGTAGGCCACCAGAATCCACAGTCTAAAATTTTTCTAGCTGTTCTTTGAGGGCCAAAATGTCCTCCACTCTCAGATGAGTGGCAAGCCTCTAAAATAGACTGGAATTTTGATTGAGGCACACACCGTCTAATTACCTGGTCAGCACCACACCTCCATAAATATGGATCGTCCTATATATAATATTTGGACTCGCTTTTCAGCTTGTCTCTCTGGTGCTTAGTAAAATTTGGAGGAAAAGTGTGGCTAACTAGATAATTAGCTACAGGTGCATACCAAGGAACTACTTCAGATACTGCTTGTAAGTTATCAAATGGAAAATTATCATTTATAGGAGTGGAGTCACCCTTAATGTGCTCAAGACGACTTAAGTGGTCTGCCACTAAATTCTGGTAACCACTCCTATCCTTAATTTCTAAATCAAATTCTTGCAGCAGCAGTATCCAACGTATTAGCCTTGGTTTGGACTCCTTTTAAGCTAATAAATATTTTAGAGCTGCATGGTCTGAGTACACTACCACCTTAGTACCAAGTAGATAGGCTTGGAATTTATCCAGAGCAAAAATAATAGCAAGAAACTCTTTTTCAGTAGTAGTATAATTAGACTGAGCAGCATCTAAAGTCTTAGATGCATAAGCAATTACAAAAGGGTCTTTACCTTCGCGCTGAGCCAGCGCCGCTCCTACTGCATGGTTGGAAGCGTCACACATGATTTCAAATGGCTGGCTCCAGTCTGGTCCTCTCACAATTAGAGCTTGAGTCAGGGCAGTCTTCAGCTTATCAAACGCTTGTATACAACTTTCACTGAACTCGAACTCAATTTCCTTCTGTAGTAATCTGGATAAAGGTAATGCTACTTTACTGAAGTCCTTAATGAATCTCCTGTAAAAACCTGCGTGGCCAAGGAACGAACGAACTTCCCTCACGGAGGAGGGGTAAGGTAAACTAGAAATAACATCTACCTTTGCTGGATCTACAGAAATGCCAGTATTAGACACAACATGTCCTAGTACAATTCCTTGTTTGACCATAAAGTGACCTTTTTCAAAATTTAATACAAGGTTTGTATTAACACATCTGTCTAACACTCTAGATAAACTATCCAAGCAAAGGCTAAATGAATCACCATATATGCTGAAATCATCCATAAAAATCTCCATACAGTTCTCAATAAGATCAGAGAAAAGACTCATCATGCATCTTTAAAAGGTAGCTGGTGCATTGTACAAGCCAAAGGGCATTCTCTTATAAGCATAAGTTCCAAAGGGACATGTGAAAGTGGTCTTCTCCTGATCTTCAGGAGCTATATGAATTTAAAAATATCCTGTATAACCATTTAAAAAATAATAATGAGATTTACCTGACAGGCGATCAAGCATCTGATCAATGAATGGCAAGGGGTAATGATCCTTGCGAGTGGCTTGGTTGAGACACCTATAGTCAATGCAAACTCTCCATGAATTCTGCACTCTAGTTGTCAAGAGCTCTCCGTACTCATTTCTTATTGTTGTGACTCCAGACTTTTTGGGCACTACTTGTACTGGGCTGACCCATTCACTATCTGAAATCGAGTAAATGATATCTGCTTCAAGTAGTCTGGTCACTTCTTTCTTGACAACTTCTAAGATGGTGGGATTCAATCTTTTTTTAGGCTGACGGACGGGCTTTGCTCCCTCCTCTAAGAATATTCTGTGTTCATAAACTTGGGGGTTAATGCCTACTATATCCGCCAAGCTCCATCCAATTGCTTTCTTATGTTTTCTCAGCACACTGAGTAGTTGTTCTTCCTATTGAGAAGTGAGTTCTTTTGCAATGATGACTGGGAACTTCTACTTGTCCTCAAGGTAAGCATACTTAAGGTGTGGAGGAAGGGGCTTTAATTCTAGTTTCTGCTCATAGCTAGGCTCTGGATCATCCGGGGCTGGTGATAATTGTATGGTCTTCTCATTGTTTTCAGAAAGTGTCCCCACACTTGGACCTTGCTCCATATACTTTTCTTCTAATTCTTCCTGGTGAACTTCAGCTACAGTTTCCTCAATAATGTCACATTAGAAGATAGATTGATCTTCTGAAGGATGCTTCATAGCTTCATTTAACCTGAAACTCACTTTTCTGACATCTATCTCAAAGGAGTAAGTTCCTGAGAATGCATCCAACTTGAACTTTGAAGTCTTCAGGAATGGTCTTCCAAGCAGGATTGATGACGGTCTTCCTGAGTCGTTAGGGGGCATTTCCAAGATGTATAAATCAATGGGAAATGTAAGCCCCTTAATGCTCACTAGTGCATCTTCAGCAATTCCAACTACAGTGATAATGCTTTTATCTGCTAACACAAAATGAGCTGCCGACCTTTTTAAGGGAGGGAGCCTCAAAGCATCATATATAGACAAAGGCATTATACTAACACATGCTCCTAAATCACACATACAGTCAGAAAATATCACCCCTCCAATGGTACAGCTAACCATACATGGACCTGGATCACTACATTTTTCAGGTATATTTCCCATTAAAGCAGATATAGAACTACCTAAAGAAATAGTTTCTAATTCATTAATTTTATCTTTATGTATGCACAAATCCTTTAGAAACTTTGCGTATTTAGGTACCTGTTGAATAACATCAAAAAGGGGAACAGTTACCTTGACCTTTTTGAATATTTCTACCATTTTGGTGTCAAGTTTCATCTGCTTTCTGGTTTTCCTTGCAAGTTGTGGAAAGGGAATAGGAGGGGCACGATTTGTAGCTTCATCATCCCTTGGGGCTTCATTCTGTGGTTGAGCTTCCTCTTCTTCAACTATGTCTTGTACGTCCTCTTCTTCTTCAGCATCTTCCACTTCCACCACATCCTCTGCTGGCACGTTTTCTTGTGGGCTTGGCTCCTCATGGTTCCTCTCCTGTAATGTGGTTTCGGACCTCAAAGTGATGGTGTTGATGCCACCTTTGGGATTAGGCATTGGTTGAGAAGGAATTCCATTAGAGCTTGAAGGTTGATGTGTGGAATTAAGTGAGGAATCCATCCGGGAGACGAGAGCTTGTAAAGTGGCAGTTAAGCCATTCAGACTAGAGTTCAGCTGAGCATGCATGTCTTGTTGTCCTTGTGCAAGAGAACGGAGCATCTCATCATTTGATGAGGAATTAGAATAAGCAGTCTGAGAAACTTGTTGTTGGGTTTGCTAGGGTCCTTGTGATTGTCTTAGGTGAGGTGCTCTGTAAGGTTGGTTCTGATTCTGCTGTCTGTTGTTATTATTGTTATTCCACCACTTGTTTCTATTATTGTCTCTGCCTTCTCTGTTAAAGTTATCCCTCCAGCCATGGTTAGAATTATCTCTCCAGCCTTGGTTGGAGTTGTCTTGCCATCCCTGGTTATTGTTGCCACTTTGGTTGTAGTTGCCACCTTATTGATTGTATCCTTGATTCGGGCGGTCATAGAAGTTGTGAGTGGCTGCCACAGTGTTGTCTTCCTGGAGCTGCAGACATTCATCTGTATAATTACTATAATTAGCACAGATCCCGCATACTCTTTGTGGAACTAACTGTTGGCTTTGTTGTGGTGAAGGCTGAGCTTGATGTGCTTGTTGTTGGTTCAACTGCATCTGTTTAAGTAGGTTGGTCATTTCACATATACTCTATGTCAGAGCAGTAGTTTCTTTGCTAGAGGAAATCTCTGCAACAGCTTTGAGGTTGCGCCTCTGTCTGTGATTCCTAGTGGACTCAGCTAAGTCACTAATCAGCTGCCATGCTTCATCTGCAGTTTTAAACTTTTTCAGAGAACCGTTACTGGCACCATCTAGTGTAGTCTTATCCTGGGGGTTCATGCCTTGAGTGAAGTAGCTGATCAATACTAGTTTACCAATTATGTGATGGGGACATGCGTCCAGGAGATTGTTGAAGTGCTCCAAATATTCATAGAGAGTCTCTGATTCACCTTGAACAATGCAGGAGATCTCTTTTCTCAGTCTATCTGTGACTTCAGCTGGGAAGTATTTTTCTAAAAATTCTCTCCTGAGTGTATCCCAGTTGGTAACAGTTGCTTCAGGTTGGGAGTAGTACCACTCCCTCACCTTTTCCTCAAGAGAAAACGGAAAAGCGGTCAACAGGATAGAAGTTTCATCTGCACCATGACGCCTAACAGTAGAACAGGCTGTTTGAAAATCCCTAAGGTGCTTGATAGGCTCTTGAGTAGGTAAGCCATGAAATTTGGGCATCAAGTTGATCAGTGCGGTTTTTAGTTCAAAATCTGCAGCTGCAGTTGGGTGATGCACTTGATACGGCTGCAGTGTAAAATCTGGGGCTCCAGCTTCCTGGAGGGTAATTCTCCTAGGTGCTGCCATGTTTCCTGCACGTAAATCAACTGGATCAGTAGTAAATGAGCTTGTCTCGCTCTCAGATGACGGTTCAGATTCTCCCTCAGATGAGATTGGTGAATTGATAATAATCACTTCACCACCCTCGGAGGCTAACCGACGTCGAGTTCGTCTAATATGTGAAAGAGTTCTTTCAATTTCAGGATCAAATGGGACTAAACTCGGATCAGGTAATGAACGCGTCATTCAATGAGAAAGACATGTAGCTCATGGTAACAGAAATAAAAATAAAATATGCAAATAAAAATAAAATATATACACTAATTAATAATTTAGCACACTATTGCAACTCCCCGGCAACGGCACCAAAAATTGATGTGTGGCAGAAGTTAACCAATTAAGAGATTTCAATTAAGAGAACAGCGTTGCACGTATAGCTCTTAACCGGCTAAGATCTGTCTCACCAATTTAAAAAGGGTTGTCACAATTTTAGAAATAAAGATACTGGGAGTATGAGTCACAGGTCGTCTCCTAACGAGTTGCAGGAAAGAGGGCTAATTTATTAATCAGAAAATTCCCAGAAAGTTGAGTTTGATAATAAGTAATTAAAATAATTGTGAATTAAGGCCATAAAAATAAACGGAAAATAATTATTAATATTCTGAATAAAAGGCCTTGACTGGGGGAATAATTAAATGGAACTTCTATCCTTGTTGGGATCTTCTCAAGTGTGGTGTAAAAGGGTTGTTGTTATCACTCAATTACCCCTTACTAAATAAGAAAAATTATCGTGATTGAACTAACTCTTACTCTCAGATCCTAGCCCTCTCCTTTGGGGGGTCTAGTGTTAGTAAGTATGAAGTTAGCTAACAACATCCAGTTTAACCAAGCACTTGAGCATTCTAACTCAAGTATCACCTCTTAATCAACCCCCATGTCAAGTAGAAATTCTACTCTATTGACATGAAATTAATAATCATAAAAATATGAGAAGGCATAATTAACTAAAATAAAATAGAGAATTAAAATTAATTAAAATAAAAATAACTTCATATATTAATAAATTCAAAATGTAACTTACTTATTTGAATAGAGTCAATGAGTAACTAATTAAAAATAAGGGAATAAGGAAACAAACTAAAATAATGTCTTCGACGGAGGTAATGACTTTCAGCATCCAAAAATCCAAGCAAAAGCATAAAACTATCAATGTAACACTAATCTAGATTCAGATCTAAAACTGGGAGTAATCCTAATGTGATGAATCTCAAAATGTGTGGACGCCTTCTGAGTTTCTACATGTTCCCTAGGTTTAGTCTATGTTTCTGGGCCAAAAAATAGGTCAAAAAGCGGCCCAAAATTGCCCCCAGCGTATTCTGTTATTTTTGCAGATCGCGCAGGTCACGCGTACACGTCGTCTACGCATTCGCGTCATTCAGCGTTTTTCCTTGTCACACGCTCGTGTCGTTCACGCGTTCGCGTCATTCGTGCAGACTCTAATCCACGCGTTTACGTCAGGCACGCGTCCGCGTCATTGCGAATTCTCCATTTTGCACGTTCACGTGGGCCATACGCTCGCGTCATTGCTCGCTGGTCATCTCCTTAGTTTCTTGTGTTCCTTCCATTTTTGCAAGCTTCCTCTCCAATTTCCAAGTCATTCATGCCCTATGAAGCCTAAAACACTTAACACATGGATCACAGCATCAAATGGGATAAAGGGGAATTAAAATACATAATTAAAAGTCTCTAGGAAGCAAGTTTTCAACCATAGAGTGATTTTGGGAAGGAATTGTAAATACATGCTTATCATATGAATAAGTGGGTAAAGAATTGATAAAACCACACAATTAAACACAATATAAATCATAAAATAATGGTTTATCAGTCATTCAATGAGAAAGACATGTAACTCATGGTAACAGGAATAAAAATAAAATATGCAAATAAAAATAAAATACATACACTAATTAATAATTTAGCACACTATTGCAACTCCCCGGCAACGGCGCCAAAAATTGATGCGTGGCAGAAGTTAGCCAATTAAGAGATCCCAATTAAGAGAACAGCGTTGCACGTATAGCTCTTAACCGGCTAAGATCTGTCTCACCAATTTAAAAAGGGTTGTCACAAATTTTAGAAATAAAGATAATAGGAGTATGAGTCCTAGGTCGTCTCCCAACGAGTTGCAGGAAAGAGGGCTAATTTATTAATCAGAAAATTCCCAGAAAGTTGAGTTTGATAATGAGCAATTAAAATAATTGTGGATTATGGCAATAAAAATAAACTAAAAATAATTATTGATATTCTGAATAAAAGGCCTTGACTGGGGGAATAATTAAGTAGAACTTCTATCCTTGTTGGGATCTTCTCAAGTGTGGTGTAAAAGGGTTGTTGTTCTCACTTGATTACCCCTTACTAAATAAGGGAAAGTATGGTGATTGAACTAACTCTTATCCTCAGATCCTAGCCCTCTCCCTTGGGGAGGTCTAGTGTTAGTAAGTATGAAGTCAGCTAACAACGTCCAGTTTAACCAAGCACTTGAGTATTCCAACTCAAGTATCACCTCTTAATCAACTCCCATGTCAAGTAGAAATTCTACTCCATTAACATGAAATTGATAATCATAAAAATATGAGAAGACATAATTAATAAAAATAAAATAGAGAATTAAAATTAATTAAAATAAAAATAACTTCATATATTAATAAATTCAAAATGTAACATACTTATTTGAATAGAGTCAATGAGTAACTAATTAAAAATCAGGAAATAAGGAAACAAACTAAAGTAGTGTCTTCGACGGAGGTAATGACTTTCAGCATCCAAAAATCCAAGCAAAAGCATAAAACTATCAATGTAACACTAATCTAGATTCAGATCTAAAACTAGGAGTAATCCTAATGTGATGAATCTGAATGTGTGTGGATGCCTCCTGAGTTTTTGCATGTTTCCTAAGTTTAGTCTGTGTTTCTGGGCCGAAAACTGGGTCAAAAAGCGGCCCAAAATCGCCCCCAGCGTATTCTGTTATTTTTGTAGATCGCGCAGGTCACGCGTACGCGTCGTCCATGCGTTCGCGTTAGTCAGCGATTTTCCTTGTCACGCGTTCACGTCGTTCACGCGTTCGCATCATTCGTGCATACTCCAATCCACGCGTTCGCGTCAGGCACGCGTTCGCGTCACTACAAATTCTCCATTTCGCGCTTTCACGTGGGCCATGTGCTCGCGTCATTGCTCGCTGGTCATCTCCTTAGTTTCTTGTGTTCCTTTCATTTTTGCAAGCCTCCTCTCCAATTTCCAAGTCATTCATGCCCTATGAAGCCTGAAACACTTAACACACAGATCACGGCATCGAATGGGATAAAGGAGAATTAAAATACATAATTAAAGGTCTCTAGGAAGCAAGTTTTCAACCATGGAGTGATTTTGTGAAGGAATTGTAAATACATGCTTATCATATGAATAAGTGGGTAAAGTTTTGATAAAACCACACAATTAAACACAATATAAATCATAAAATAATGGTTTATCAATGGGCTTCTTTGGATTTCTTTAATTTCAATGCGCAACCACATATACTCATTTTGCACAAGTCTTATTTTCTGCACACTAACACGCACATTAAACAAACCATTGGAAGTAAACAATTTAATAATTTTCTAATCAATATTTTAATAATATTTGATCATCATTTTTTTAGATATAAGTTTTCCAAACTCAACAAACATAGACTTAATGAACCTATGCTTGGGACAGGTTGGCTATTCATACCGAAAACTAAAACTACTCGTAAAAAAAAAGTTAAAGAGACAAAGATATGTCACGAAAAAGTATGTATGTCTGCTGTGAGAAAAGCAAAGTGGTGAATTGTGTAATTCTTATTAAGAAGTAAAGAAAGTGTTTATATATCCTTTGCTTAAGAAACCAGCTGTCAAAAGGGCGCAGTCTGGTATATAAAGTCTAACTGCCTTGCATGAGAACTGGCAGACAAAAGGGTATAGTCTGATATGCAAGAGCGGATACTGTCAAAAGGGCACAGTCTATTTTCCAGCCAAACCAATATCCTGCTAGAGAAGAGCAGAGGCTGACTCGATAGAGCAGCTAAAAATTATAAGTTATGCATGAGTTGAAAAATCATATCTGGATAAGAAACCGAGTAATGTCAGGAAGCGGGCAGACAACTGACACATGAGCTTATGACCTGCACTAGGACTAGACATGCATCATCCTTATGAGCTTGTATTTCTCTATTTGTTTTCTGTTTTTCTTTCTATTTTCTCTATTTTTTTGTTATTTGCTTTCTTGCTTTCCCCTATCTTCTATAAAGTACAGTGCTATCTGAAAAGCACGACGGAGCTGATTAACATGACTAATTAACCTGACTCTACTAAGAACTTTCCAATTCTTACCCATCTCTCTCTCTCTCTCTTTCCTTCAGATGGAAACGGGTGTGATATTCTATAGTTCAAAGACCCTTACATCTACGAAGATCCAGCGCGCCACAGCTACTTCATTATGGGAGTGGAGCCTCGTATTAGAAATTATGTATTACGATATCGTCCTTTCCAACATCCTTTGAATAACCCACTTTTTTATCCTGACGCTCCTTACGAATTTCCTCTATCATGGCTACATCCAGACGCACCTGTTTATCCCTTCCCTGATAGTCACGCACACCTTATACCAGCTCAACCTCTGAATCAGGCGGCACTTGATCCTATAGTTCCCGAGGAGCCTGAGTTGGTTGGTGATTACGTACATGTGATTCCACCGGAGTAATATTTCCCTTCTGAGCCGATTCCTGACTTTTTGCAAGATGATGAGCGGATAATTTATACGCTTTTTGGCATTGTTTTTACATAGTTTTTAGTATGATTTAGTTAGTTTTATTATATTTTTATTAGTTTTTAAATAAAAATCACATTTCTGGACTTTACTATGAGTTTGTGTATTTTTCTGTGATTTCAGGTAATTTCTGGCTGAAATTGAGGGACCTGAGCAAAAATCTGATTCAGGCTGAAAAAGGACTGCAGATGTTGTTGGATTCTGACCTCTCTGCACTCAAAGTGGATTTTCTGGAGCTACAGAACTCCAAATGGCACGCTCTCAATTGCGTTGGAAAGTAGACATCCAGGGCTTTCCAGCAATATATAATAGTCTTTACTTTGCCCGAGTTTAGATGACCAAACTGGCGTTCAACACCAGTTCCATACTGCATTCTAGAGTTAAACGCCAGAAACAGGTTGCAAAGTGGAGTTAAACGCCAGAAATAGGTTACAAACTGGCGTTCAACTCCAAGATAAGCCTCTACACGTGTAAAGCTCAATGCTCAGCCCAAGCACACACCAAGTGGGCCCCGAAAGTGAATTTCTGCATCATTTACTTATCTCTGTAAACCCTAGTAACTAGTTTAGCATAAATAGGACTTTTTACTATTGTATTTACATCTTTTGGAACATCTTTTGAACATATTTTGATCATTTTTAGATCTCTAGACCTCCATGGGAGGCTGGCCACTCTTCCATGTCTACCCTATTATCACTTATGTATTTTCAACGGTAGAGTTTCTACACACCATAGATTAAGGTGTGGAGCTCTGCTGTTCCCCATGAATTAATACAAAGTACTATTGTTTTTCTATTCAATTCAAGCTTATTTCGATTCTAAGATATTCATTCGAACCTCAATAAGAATGTGATGATCGTGACAGTCATCATCATTCCCAACCCATGAACGTGTGCCTGACAACCACTTCCGTTTTACCTTAGATTGAATGAGTATCTCTGGGATTCCTTAATCAGAGTCTTCGTGGTATAAGTTAGAATCCATGGACGGCCATTCTTGAGATCCGGAAAGTCTAAACCTTGTCTGTGGTATTTCGAGTAGGATTTGGGAAGGGATGGCTGCGACGAGCTTCAAACTCGCGAGTGCTGGGCGTAGTGACAGACGCAAAAGGATCAATGGATCCTATTCCAGTATGATCGAGAACCGACAGATGATTAGCCATGCAGTGACAGCTTATTGGACCATTTTCACTGAGAGGACAGGATGTAGCCATTGACAACGATGATGCCTAACATACAGCTTGCCATAGAAAGGAGTATGAATGATTGGATGAAGACAATAGGAAAGCAGAGGTTCAGAAGGAACAAGCATCTTTATACGCTTATCTGAAATTCTCACCAATGAATTACATAAGTATCTCTATCTTTAATTTACGTTTTATTTATCTTTTAATTATTAAATCTCCATAATCAATTGAATCTGCCTGACTGAGATTTACAAGATGACCATAGCTTGCTTCAAGCCGACAATCTCCGTGGGATCGACCCTTACTCATGTAAGGTTTATTACTTGGACGACTGATGAGCGGATAATTTATATGCTTTTTGGCATTGTTTTTAGTATGTTTTCAGTAGGAACTAGTTACTTTTAGGGATGTTTTTATTAGTTTTTATGTTAAATTCACATTTTTGGACTTTACTATGAGTCTGTGTGTTTTTCTGTGATTTCAGGTATTTTCTGGCTGAAATTGAGGGACTTGAGCAAAAATCAGATTCAAAGGTTGAAGAAGGACTGCTGATGCTGTTGGATTCTGACCTCCCTGCACTCAAAGTGGATTTTTTGGAGCTACAGAACTCAAAATGGCGCGCTTCCAATTGCGTTCGAAAGTAGACATCCAGAGCTTTCCAGCAATATATAATAGTCCATACTTTGGCCGAGTTTAGACAACATAAAAGGGCGTTGAACGCCAGTTCTACGCTGCAGTCTGGAGTTAAACGCCAGAAACACGTCACGAACCAGAGTTGAACGCCAAAAACACGTTACAACTTGGCGTTCAACTCCA
>NC_029789.2:30555730-30561976 GCF_000816755.2 Arachis ipaensis
ATTAATGCAAAGTACTACTGTTTTTCTATTCAATTCAACTTATTCCGCTTCTAAGATATTCATTCGCACTTTAATATGAATGTGATGAACGTGACAATCATCATCATTCCCCCACGAACGTGTGCCTGACAACCACTTCCGTTCCACCTTAGATTGAATGAGCATCTCTTGGATCTCTTAATCAGAATCTTCGTGGTACAAGCTAGATTGATGGCGGCATTCATGAGAGTCCGGAAAGTCTAAACCTTGTCTGTGGTATTCCGAGTAGGACTCTGGGATTGAATGACTGTGACGAACTTCAAACTCGCGAGTGCTGGGCGTAGTGACAGATGCAAAAGGAGGGTGAATCCTATTCCAGTATGATCAAGAACCTCAGATGATTAGCCGTGATGTGACAGAGCATTTGGACCATTTTCACAAGAGGATGGGATCCAGCCATTGACCACGGTGATGCCTCCGGATGATTAGCCATGCAGTGACAGCGCATCGGACCATTTTCACAGAGAGGATGAAAAGTAGCCATTGACAATGGTGATGTCCTTACATAAAGCCAGCCATGGAAAGGAGTAGGACTGATTGGATGAAGACAGCGGGAAAGCAGAGAGTCAGAGGAACGAAAGCATCTCTATACGCTTATCTAAAATTCTCACCAATGATATACATAAGTATTTCTATCTTTATTTTCTGTTTATTTACTATTATTTTCGAAAACTCCATAACCATTTAATATCCGCCTGACTGAGATTTACAAGGTGACCATAGCTTGCTTCAAGCCGACAATCTCCGTGGGATCGACCCTTACTCACGTAAGGTTTATTACTTGGACGACCCAGTGCACTTGCGGGTTAGTTGTATCGAAGTTGTGAATGAAAAATGATTTATTAAGACGTGCGTACAGAGTTTTTGGCGCCGTTGCCAGGGATTGTTCGAGTTTGGACAACTGACGGTTCATCATGTTGCTTAGATTAGGTAATTTTCTTTTTGTTTTATTTTCAAAAATTTTTCAAAAAAAAAATTTCAAAAATCTTTCAAAAATTTCTCATCTGTTTTCGAAAATTATTCTAAAATTTTTAAGAATGAATTCTAGTGTTTCATGAAGCATGTTGAAGCCTGACTGGCTGTAAAGCCATGTCTAAATTCATTTGGACTGAGGCTTCCAACCCAACATTATCAAGAGCAAGCTAGTTGTTGCTAATCCACCTGCTGTTGTTCCTGATCCACCTGATATACATGCTAAAGCTTGGCTGGCTATTAAGCCATGCCTAACCCTCAGATTGGAGCTTTAGACTAAGAGTACAAGATTCCTAGAATTCATATTAAAAATTTTGGAATCCTTATCTTTCTTTTTCACAAATAAATTTCAAAAAGTACCAAAAAAAAAATTTTAATTAGAAAATTATTAAAAAATCAAAAATATTTTGTGTTTCTTGTTTGAATCTTGAGTCAATTTTTAAGTTTGGTGTCAATTGCATACTCATCTTGCATTTTTCGAAAATTGCATTCATGCATTGCATTCATCATGATCTTCAAGTTGTTCTTGATAAACCTTCTTGATTGATCTTCATATTATATTGTTTTGTGTTGTATGGTGTTTTTCATATGCATTCTTGAATTCTTAGTGTCTAAGCATTAAAGATTCCTAAGTTTGGTGTCTTGCATGTTTTCTTTGCATCAAAAATTTTTCAAAAAATAAGTTCTTGGTGTTCATCTTGATCTTCAAAGTGTTCTTGGTGTTCATCTTGACATTCATAGCATTCTTGCATGCATTCATTGTTTTGATCTAAAAATTTTCATGCATTGCATCATTTTCATATTTTTCTCTCTCATCATAAAAATTGAAAAATAAAAAAAAATATCTTTCCCTCTTTTCTCTCATAAAATTCGAAAATTTGAGTTGACTTTTTCAAAAATTTTAAAAATCTAGTTGTTTCTTATGAGTCAAATCAAATTTTCAATTTAAAAATCTTATCTTTTTCAAATCTTTTTCAAAAATCATATCTTTTCCATTTTTTTATTATTTTCGAAAATTTCAAAAATCTTTTTCAAAAACTAATTTCAATCATATCTTTTCAAAAATATCTTCTTATCTTATCTTTTTCAAAAATTTGATTTTAAAATATCTTTTCTAACTTCTTATCTTCTTATCTTTTCAAAAATTGATTTTTAAAATTTGTTTCAACTAACTAACTAACTCTCTCTCTCTAATTTTCGAAAATATCTCCCTCTTTTTCAAAAATCCTTTTTAATTAACTAATTGTTTCAAAATTCAATTTTAATTTATTTATTCTTTTAATTTTCGAAAATCACTAACCATTTTTCAAAAATAATTTTCGAAAATTCTCTCTCTCTTTCATCCTCTTCTATTTATTTATTTATTTACTAACATCTCTTCCTCACTCACCAAAAATCCGAACCTCCTCTCTCTCTCTGAGTTCAGATTTTCTCTTCTTCTTTTCTTCTACTCTTCTTTTCTTCCACTCACCTAAGGGAACCTCTATACTTGGGCAAAAAGGATCCCTATTATTATTATTTTTCTGTTCCCTCTTTTTCATATGAGCATGAGCAAGGACAAGAATATTCTTGTTGAAGCAGATCCAGAACCTGAAAGGACTCTGAAGAGGAAACTAAGAGAAGCTAAATTACAACAATCAAGCAAGCACCTTTCAGAAATTTTCGAACAAGAAGAGGAGATGGCAGCCAAAAATAATAATAATGCAAGGAGAATGCTTGGTGACTTCACTGCACCTAATTCCAATTTACATGGAAGAAGCATCTCAATTCCTGCCATTGGAGCAAACAATTTTGAGCTGAAACCTCAATTAGTTTCTCTGATGCAGCAAAACTGCAAGTTTCATGGACTTCCATCTGAAGATTCTTTTCAGTTCTTAACTGAATTTTTGCAGATCTGTGATACTGTTAAGACTAATGGAGTAGATCCTGAAGTCTACAGGCTCATGCTTTTCTCTTTTGCTGTGAGAGACAGAGCTAGAATATGGTTGGACTCTCAACCTAAGGATAGCCTGAACTCTTGGGATAAGCTGGTCAAGGCTTTCTTAGCCAAGTTCTTTCCTCCTCAAAAGCTGAGTAAGCTTAGAGTGGATGTTCAAACTTTCAGACAGAAAGAAGGTGAATCCCTCTATGAAGCTTGGGAGAGATACAAGGAACTGACCAAAAAGTGTCCTTCTGACATGCTTTCAGAATGGACCATCCTGGATATATTCTATGATGGTCTGTCTGAATTAACTAAGATGTCATTGGATACCTCTGCAGGTGGATCCATTCACCTAAAGAAAACGCCTGCAGAAGCTCAAGAACTCATTGACATGGTTGCTAATAACCAGTACACTTCTGAGAGGAATCCTGTGAGTAATGGGACACCTCAGAAGAAAGGAGTTCTTGAAATTGATACTCTGAATACCATATTGGCTCAGAATAAAATATTGACTCAGCAAGTCAATATGATTTCTCAGAGTCTGAATGGAATGCTAGCTGCATCCAACAGTACTCAAGAGGCATCTTCTGAAGAAGAAGCTTATGATCCTGAGAACCCTGCAATAGCAGAGGTGAATTACATGGGTGAACCATATGGAAACACCTATAATCCCTCATGGAGAAATCACCCAAATCTCTCATGGAAGGATCAATAAAAGCCTCAACAAGGCTTTAATAATGGTGGAAGAAATAGGTTTAACAATAGTAAACCTTTTCCATCATCCACTCAGCAACAGACAGAGAACTCTGAACAAAATACCTCTAATTTAGCAAACTTAGTCTCTGATCTATCTAAGGCCACTGTAAGTTTCATGAATAAAACAAGGTCCTCAATTAGAAATTTAGAAGTACAAGTGGGCCAGCTGAGTAAAAGGATCACTGAAATCCCTCCTAGTACTCTCCTAAGCAATACAGAAGAAAATCCAAAAGGAGAGTGCAAGGCTATTGATATAACCATCATGGCCGAATCCAAAGAGGAAGGGGAGGACATGAATCCCAAAGAGGAAGACATCCTGGGATGTCCAGTGATCAATAAGGAGTTTCCCTTTGAGGAACCAAAGGAATCTGAGACTCATCTAGAGACCATAGAGATTCCATTGAACCTCCTTATGCCCTTCATGAGCTCTGATGAGTATTCCTCTTCTGAAGAGAATGAGGATGTTACTGAAGAGCAAGTTACCAAGTTCTTTGGTGCAATCATGAAGCTGAATGCCAATTTATTTGGTAATGAGACTTGGAGAGATGAACCCCTCCTGTTCACCAATGAACTGGATGCATTGGATCAACTGAGATTGCTTCAGAAGAAACAGTATCCTGGAAAGTTCCTGATACCTTGTACCATAGGCACCATGACCTTTGAGAAGGCTCTATGTGACCTGGGGTCAGGAATAAACCTCATGCCACTCTCTGTAATGGAGAAACTGGGAATCTTTGAGGTACAAGCTGCTAAAATCTCATTAGAGATGGCAGACAATTCCAGAAAATAGGCTTATGGACAAGTAGAGGACATGTTAGTAAAGGTTGAAGGCCTTTACATCCCTGCTGATTTCATAATCCTAGATACTGGGAAGGATGAGGATGAATCCATCATCCTTGGAAGACCCTTCCTAGCCACAGCAAGAGTTGTGATTGATGTTAACAGAGGTGAACAAGTCCTTCAATTGAATGAGGACTGCCTTGTGTTTACAACTCAAGGTTATCCTTCTGTAAACATGGAAAAGAGGCACAGTAAGCTTCTCTCAAAACAGAGTCATACAGAGCCCCCACAGTCAAACTCTAAGTTTGGTGTTGGGAGGCCACAACCAAACTCTAATTTTGGTGTTGAACTCCCATATCCAAACTCTAAGTTTGGTGTTGGAGAGTCTCAACAATGCTCTGAACATCTGTGAGGCTCCATGAGAGCCCACTGTCAAGCTATTGACATTAAAAAAAACGCTTGTTGGGAGGCAACCCAATTTTTATTTAATTATATTTTTATTAGTTATATGTCTTTATAGGTTCATGATCATGTGGAGTCACAAAATAAATATAAAAATTGAAAACGGAATCAAAAACAGCAGAAGAAAAATCACACCCTGGAGGAGGATCTTACTGGCGTTTAAACGCCAGTAAGGAGCATCTGGCTGGCGTTCAATGCCAGAACAGAGCATGGATCTGGCGTTGAACGCCAGAAACAAGCAGCATCCTGGCGTCCAGACGCCAGAAAGGCACAGTGAAGAAGAGCTGGCGCTGAACGCCAGAAACAAGCATCTAGCTGGCGTTCAACGCCAGAAATATGCTGCATCTGGGTGCTGAACGCCTAGAACAAGCATCAATTCGGCGTTTAAACGCCAGAATTGCATGCAAAGGCATTTTACATGCCTAATGGGTGCAGGGATGCAATTCCTTGGCACCTCAAGATCTGTGGATCCCACAGGATCATCTCAGCATCTGTAGACCCCACAGGATCCCTACCTACCACCACTCACTCTCTTCCCTCTTCTCAATGTTCATCATCTCTTCCCAATAAACACTCTTCCCCAAAACCCTTCACCAATCACCTTAATCTCTCTTCCCTATCACCACTTCACCACTCACATCCATCCACTCTTCCCCATAAACCTACCTCATAAACCCCACCTACCTTCAAAATTCAAAATCAATTTCCCACCCAAAACCCACCCTTATGGCCGAACCTTACCCCTCCTCCCTTCCCTATATATAGCCCTCCATTCTTCCTCATTTTCACACAACACAACCCTCTCTTCCCCTTCTTGGCCGAATACACCTCTCCCTCCTCTCCTCCATATTTTCTTATTATTCTTCATCTATTCTTTCTTCTCTTGCTCGAGGGCGAGCAAAATTCTAAGTTTGGTGTGGTAAAAGCATAAAATTTTTGTTTTTCCATTACCATTGATGTCACCTAAGACCGAAGAATCCTCTAGAAAAGGGAAAGGGAAGACAAAAGCTTCTACCTCCGAGTCATGGGAGATGGAAAGGTTCATCTCCAAAGCCCATGAAGACCACTTCTATGATGTTGTAGCCAAGAAGAAGGTGATCCCCGAGGTCCCTTTCAAGCTCAAGAGAAATGAGTATCCAGAGATCCGACATGAAATCCAAAGAAGAGGTTGGGAAGTTTTAACAAACCCCATCCAACAAGTCGGCATCCTAATGGTTCAAGAGTTCTATGCCAATGCATGCATCACCAAGAACCATGATCAAAGTAAGAACCCGGATCCAAAGAACTATGTTACAATGGTTCGGGGGAAATACTTA
>NC_029789.2:30562257-30564445 GCF_000816755.2 Arachis ipaensis
TAGAAGGAGACATTCCCATTGAGGAAGAGAAGCCCATCACTAAGAAAAGGATGGAGCAAGCAAGAGAGCCCATTCATGGATCTCAAGAAACGCATGAAGCTCATCACTATGAGATCCCGGAGATGCCTCAAATGCATCTTCCTCCACAAAACTATTGGGAGCAAATCAACACCTCCCTAGGAGAATTAAGTTCCAACATGGGACAACTAAGGGTGGAACATCAAGAGCACTCCATCATCCTTCATAAAATTAGAGAAGATCAAAAAGTAATGAGGGAGGAGCAACAAAGACAAGGAAGAGACATAGAAGAGCTCAAGGACATCATTGGTTCCTCAAGAAGGAAATGCCACCATCACTAAGGTGGACTCATTCCTTGTTCTTAAATTCTCTGTTTTTTGTTTTCTCTATGTTAAGTACTTATCTATGTTTGTGTCTTATTACATGATCATTAGTAGTTAGTAACTTTGTCCTAAAGTTATGAATGTCCTATGAATCCATCACCTCTCTTAAATGAAAAATATTTTAATTCAAAAGAACAAGAAGTACATGAGTTTCGAATTTATCCTTGAACTTAGTTAAATTATGTTGATGTGGTGACAATGCTTCTTGTTTTCTGAATGAATGCTTGAACAGTGCATATGTCTTTTGAAGTTGCTGTTTAAGAATGTTAAATATGTTGGCTCTTGAAAGAATGATGACAAGGAGACATGTTATTTGATAATTTGAAAAATCATAAAAATGATTCTTGAAGCAAGAAAAAGCAGTGAATAAAAAAGCTTGCAGAAAAAAATAGAAAAAAAAAAAGAAAAATAGCGAAAAAAATATAGAAAAAGAAAAAGCAAGCAGAAAAAGCCAAAAGCTCTTAAAACCAAAAGGCAAGAGCAAAAATCCAATAACCCTTAAAACCAAGAGGCAAGGGTAAACAAAAAGGATCCCAAGGCTTTGAGCATCAGTGGATAGGAGGGCCTAAAGGAATAAAATCCTGGCCTAAGCGGCTAAACCAAGCTGTCCCTAACCATGTGCTTGTGGCGTGAAGGTGTCAAGTGAAAACTTGAGACTGAGCGCTTAAAGTCAAGGTCCAAAGCAAAAAAAAAAAGAGTGTGCTTAAGAACCCTGGACACCTCTAATTGGGGACTTTAGCAAAGCTGAGTCACAATCTGAAAAGGTTCACCCAATTATGTGTCTGTGGCATTTATGTATCCGGTGGTAATACTGGAAAACAAAGTGCTTAGGGCCACGGCCAAGACTCATAAAGTAGTTGTGTTCAAGAATCAACATACTGAACTAGGAGAATCAATAACACTATCTGAACTCTGAGTTCCTATAGATGCCAATCATTCTGAACTTCAATGGATAAAGTGAGATGCCAAAACTATTCAAGAGGCAAAAAGCTACAAGTCCCGCTCATCTGATCGGAGCTATGTTTCATTGATAGTTTGGAATTTATAGTATATTCTCTTCTTTTTATCCTATTTGATATTCAGTTGCTTGGGAACAAGCAACAATTTAAGTTTGGTGTTGTGATGAGCAGATAATTTATACGCTTTTTGGCATTATTTTTAGTATGTTTTTAGTAGGATCTAGTTACTTTTAGGGATGTTTTTATTAGTTTTTATGTTAAATTCACATTTTTAGACTTTACTATGAGTCTGTGTGTTTTTTTATAATTTCAGGTATTTTCTGGCTGAAATTGAGGCACTTGAGCAAAAATCAGATTCAGAGGTTGAAGAAGGACTGCTGATGCTGTTGGATTCTGACCTCCCTGCACTCAAAGTGGATTTTTTGGAGCTACAGACTTCAAAATGGCGCGCTTCTAATTGCGTTAGAAAGTAGACATCCAGAGCTTTCCAGAAATATATAATAGTGTATACTTTGGTCAAGTTTAGATGACGCAAAAAGGCGTTAAACGCCAGTTCTACGCTGCAGTCTGGAGTTAAACGCCAGAAACACGTCACGAACCAGAGTTGAACGCCAGAAACACGTTACAACTTGGAAAAGGAGGGTGAATCCTATTCCAGTATGATCGAGAACCTCAGATGATTAGCCGTGCTGTGACAGAGCATTTGGACCATTTTGACAAGAGGATGGGATCCAGCCATTGACCACGGTGATGCCTCCAGATGATTAGCCATGCAGTGACAGCGCATCGGACCATTTTCACAGAGAGGATGAAAAGTAGCCATTGACA
>NC_029789.2:30564491-30567082 GCF_000816755.2 Arachis ipaensis
ATCTCTATACGCTTATCTGAAATTCTCACCAATGATATACATAAGTATTTCTATCTTTATTTTCTGTTTATTTACTATTATTTTCGAAAACTCCATAACCATTTAATATCCGCCTGACTGAGATTTACAAGGCGACCATAGCTTGCTTCAAGCCGACAATCTCCGTGGGATCGACCCTTACTCACGTAAGGTTTATTACTTGGACGACTCAGTGCACTTGCTGGTTAGTTGTATCAAAGTTGTGAATGAAAAACGATTTATTAAGACGTGCGTACAGAGTTTTTGGCGCCGTTGCCTGAGATCACAATTTCGTGCACCAACGACCCAGTGCACTTGCTGGTTAGTTGTGCGAAGTTGTGACAAAGAACTAAGATTATGAACGTGCGTACTAAGTTTTTAGCGCCGTTACTAAGGAATGAACCGTCACGATTTCTGCGCACCAAGTTTATGGCGCCATTGCTGGGGAAGGAATGATCACGATTTCGCACATCAAGTTTTTTATGTTTCTTGTTTGAGTCTAGAGTCAAGTTTTAAGTTTGGTGTCAATTGCATCTTTTTAATTTTCTAAAAAATTATTTTCGAAAATTTCATACATTGCATTCTTCATGATCTTCAAGTTGTTCTTGGCCAGTCTTCTTGTTTGATCTTCATATTTTCTTGTTTTGTTTCTTTTCTTGTTTTTCATATGCATTCTTGAATTATTAATGTCTAAAGAATAAAAATCCTTAAGTTTGGTGTCTTGCATGTTTTTCTTTTCATGAAAATTTTCAAAAATAAGTCTTGATGTTCATCTTGATCTTCAAAGTGTTCTTGGTGTTCATCTTAACATTCATAGTGTTCTTGTATTCATTAGTTGTTTTGATTCATAATTTTTATGTTTTGTGTCAATTTTATGTTTTTCTCTCACATCATAAAAAAATTCAAAAATCAAAAAAATATCTTTCCCTTTTTTTTTCTCATCAAATTCGAAAATTTGAGTTGACTTTTTCAAAAATTTTTAAAATCTAGTTGTTTTTATGAGTTAAATCAAATTTTCAATCTAAAAATTCTATCTTTTTCAAATCTTTTTCAAAAATCAAATCTTTTTCATTTTTCTTTTATGATTCTCGAAAATTTCAAAAATTATTTTCAAAATATTTTTCTTATTTTTATTTCATATTTTCGAAATTAATACTAAACATTAATGTGATTGATTCAAAAAGTTTTTAAGTTTGTTACTTGCCTAGTAAGAAAAGTTCAATCTTTAAATTTTAAATCATATCTTTTTAGTTTCTTGTTAGTCAAGTAATCAAATTTAATTTTCAAAATCAAATCTTTTTAAATTCGTTTTTCAAATCTTTTTCAAATTAAGTTTCAATCATATCTTTTTCAAAATTAATTTCAAAATCTTTTCTAACTTCCTATCTTTTCAAAATTTAATCTTTCTTATCTTTTTGTTTCAATCATATCTTTTTCAATTTCAATCATATCTTTTTCAAAAATAAATTTCAAATCTTTTTCAATCATATCTTTTTGTTTCAATCATATCTTTTTCAAAACTACCTAACAAACTCTCTCTCTAATTTTCGAAAATTTCTTCCCTCTTTTTCAAAATTTCATTTTAATTAACTAATTGTTTTAATTTTAATTTAATTTTAATTGTTAATGTTTGAATTTTAAATTTAATTTTAAAATAATTTTATTTTTAATTTTCGAATTCCTTCCTTATCTCTCATCTCCTTCTATTTATTTATTCATCTACTAACACTTCTCCTCACCCAAAAAAATTCGAACCCCTTCTTCTCCTCTGAGTTTGAATTCTTCTCTTCTTCATTCTTTTTCTTCTTTTCTTCTACTCACACAAGGGAACCTCTATACTGTGGTAAAAAGGATCCCTGTTATTATTTTCTGTTCCCTTCTTTTTCATATGAGCAGGAGCAAGGACAAGAACATTCTTGTTGAAGCTGATCCCGAACCTGAAAGGACTCTAAAGAGGAAACTAAGAGAAGCTAAAATACAACAATCCAGAGACAACCTTATAGAAATTTTCGAAAAGGAAGAAGAGATGGCAGCAGAAAATAATAATAATGCAAGGAGGATACTTGGTGACTTCACTGCACCTAATTCCAATTTACATGGAAGAAGCATCTCAATCCCTGCCATTGGAGCAAACAATTTTGAGCTTAAACCTCAATTAGTTTCTCTGATGCAACAGAACTGCAAGTTTAATGGACTTCCATCTGAAGATCCTTTTCAGTTCTTAACTGAATTCTTACAGATCTGTGATACTGTTAAGACCAATGGGGTTGATCCCGAGGTCTACAGGCTTATGTTTTTCCCGTTTGCTGTAAGAGACAGAGCTAGAATATGGTTGGACTCTCAACCTAAGGATAGCCTGAACTCTTGGGATAAGCTGGTCAAGGCTTTCTTAGACAAGTTCTTTCCTCCTCAAAAGCTTAGTAAGCTTAGAGTGGATGTCCAAACCTTCAAACAGAAGGAAGGTGAATCCCTCTATGAAGCTTGGGAGAGATATAAGGAACTGACCAAAAAGTGTCCTTCTGACATGCTTTTAGAATGGACCTTCCTGGATATATTCTATGATGGTCTGTCTA
>NC_029789.2:30567253-30589371 GCF_000816755.2 Arachis ipaensis
TCACCCAAATCTCTCATGGAAGGATCAACAAAAGCCTCAACAAAGCTTTAACAATGGTGGAAGAAATAGGTTTAGCAATAGTAAGCCTTTTCCATCATCCACTCAGCAAAAGACAAAGAGTTCTGAGCAGACCCCATCTAGCTTGGCAAACATAGTCTCCGATCTATCTAAGGCCACTCTAAGTTTCATGAATGAAACAAGGTCCTCCATTAGAAATTTGGAAGCACAAGTAGGCCAGCTGAGTAAAAGGATCATTGAAACCCTCCTAGTACTCTCCCAAGCAATACAGAAGAGAATCCAAAAGGAGAGTGCAAGGCCATTGAATTGATTACCATGGCCGAACCTGTAAGGGAGGGAGAGGACGTGAATCCCAGTGAGGAAGACCTCCTGGGACGTCCAGAGATCAATAAGGAGTTTCCCTCTGAGGAACCAAAGGACTCTGAGGCTCATCTGGAGACCATAGAGATTCCATTAAACCTCCTTATGCCATTCATGAGCTCTGATGAATATTCTTTTTCTGAAGATAATGAGGATGTTACTGAAGAGCAAGTTACCAAGTACCTTGGTGCAATCATGAAGCTGAATGCCAAATTATTTGGTAATGAGACTTGGGAAGATGAACCTCCCTTGCTCATCAATGAACTGAGTGATCTGGATCAACTGACATTGCCTCAGAAGAAACAGGATCCTGGAAAGTTCTTAATACCTTGTACCATAGGCACCATGGCCTTTGAGAAAGCTCTATGTGACCTTGGGTCAGGGATTAACCTCATGCCACTCTCTGTAATGGAGAAATTGGGATGCCACTCTCTGTAATGGAGAAATTGGGAATCTTTGAGGTGCAAGCTGCCAGAATCTCATTAGAGATAGCAGACAACTCCAGAAAACAAGCTTATGGACAAGTAGAGGATGTGCTAGTAAAGGTTGAAGGCCTTTACATCCCTGCTGATTTCATAATCTTGGATACTGGGAAGAATGAGGATGAATCCATCATCTTTGGAAGACCCTTCCTAGCCACAGCAAGAGCTGTGATTGATGTGGACAGAGGAGAGTTGGTCCTTCAACTGAATAAGGACAACCTTGTGTTTAAAACTCAAGGATCTCCTTCTGTAACCATGGAGAGGAAGCATGAAAAGCTTCTCTCACTACAGAGTCAACCAAAGCCCCCACAGTCAAACTCTAACTTTGGTGTTGGGAGGCCACAACCAAACTCTAAGTTTGGTGTTGAACCCCCACAACCAAACTCTAAGTTTGTTGTTGGGAGGTCCCAACCTTGCTCTGATTATCTGTGAGGCTCCATGAGAGCTCACTGTCAAGCTATTAACATTAAAGAAGTGCTTGTTGGGAGGCAACCCAATGTTATTTAATCATTTTTATTTTATTTTCTCTTTGCTATTTCATGTTTTATTAGGTTGATGATCATGTGGAGTCACAAAAACTACTAAAAAATTGAAAACAGAATGAAAAATAGCATTGAAAATAGCACACCCTGGAGGAAGGGCTTACTGGCATTTAAACGCCAGTAAGGAGCATCTGGCTGGCGTTTAACGCCAGAACAAAGCATGAAACTGGCGTTAAATGCCAGAAACAAGCAGCAGTCTGGCGTTTAAACGCCAGGATTGCACCCAGAGGAAAGCTGGCATTAAACGCCAGAAACAAGCATCAGACTGGCGTTTAACGCCAGAAACATGCACCATACTTGCGTTCAACGCCAGAAACATGCTATAGACTGGCGTTGAACGCCCAAAACAAGCAAGGAAGTGGCGTTTAACGCTAGAAACATGCTGCAGTCTGGCGTTAAACGCCAGGATTGCATATATGGGGCGTTTTACACGCCTAAAAGGTGAAGGGATGAGAATTCCTCAAACACCTCAGGATCTGTGGACCCCACAGGACCCCCTCAGGATCTGTGGACCCCACAGGATCCTCACCTACTTCTTTTCTCCTCTTCACACCTTTCTATAACTCTCTTTCCCAAATACCGCTCACCAATCAACTCAATCACTCTTCCCCATCACCTCTTCACCAATCACATCCATCCTCTCTTCCCCAAAAACCCCACCTACCTTTAAATTCAAAATAATTTCCCTTCCAAACCCAACCCTAAATGGCCGAACCCTAAACCCCTCCCTACTCCTATATAAACCCCTCATTCCTTCTTCATTTTCACACAACACACCCCTCTCTTCACCCCTTGGCCGAAACCACTTCTCCCTCCATCTCCTCTATTTTTCCTCTTCTTTTATTTCTTTCTTTCTTCTTTTGCTCAGGGACAAGCAAACATTTTAAGTTTAGTGTGGTAAAAGCATAGCTTTTTGTTTTTTCATAACCATTCATGGCACCTAAGGCCAGAGAAACCTCTAGAAAGAGGAAAGGGAAGGCAATTGCTTCCACCTCTGAGTCATAGGAGATGGAGAGATTTATCTCTAAGGTCCATCAAGACCACTTCTATGAAGTTGTGGCCAAGAAAAAAGTGATCCCTGAGGTTCCTTTCAAGCTCAAGAAGAATGAGTATCCGGAGATCCGACTTGAAATCCAAAGAAGAGGTTGGGAAGTTCTCACCAACCCCATTCAACAAATCGGGATCCTAATAGTTCAAGAGTTCTATGCAAACGTATGGATCACAAGAAACTATTATCAAAGTGTGAACCCGAATCCAAAGAATTGGGTTACCATGGTTCGGGGGAATTACTTAGATTTCAGTCCGAAAAATGTAAGGTTGGCGTTTAACTTACCAATAATGGAAGAAAACGCACGCCCCTACACTAGAAGAGTCAACTTTGATCAAAGGTTGGACCAAGTCCTCATGGACGTATGTGTAGAAGGAGCTCAATGGAAAATTGACTCAAAAGGCAAGCCGGTTCAACTAAGAAGGCTTGACCTCAAACCAGTAGCTAGAGGATGGTTGGAGTTTATTCAACGCTCAATCATTCCTACTAGTAACCGGTCTGAAGTTACTGTAGACCGGGCCATCATGATCCATAGTATCATGATTGGGGAGGAGGTGGAAGTTCATGAGATCATACCTCAAGAACTCTATAAGGTGGCTGACAAGTCCTCTAATTTGGCAAGGTTAGCCTTTTCTCACCTCATTTGCCACATCTACAATTCAACTGGAATTGACATAAAGGGTGATATCCTCATTGAAGAGGATAAGCCCATCACTAAGAAAAGGATGGAGCAAACAAGAGATCATGGACCTCAACATGAGCATGAGGAGATTCCTCACCATGAAATCCCTGAGATGCCTCAGGGGATGCACTTTCCTCCACAGAATTATTGGGAGCAAATCAACACTTTCCTATGAGAATTAAGTTCCAACATGGGACAACTAAGGATGGAGCACCAAGAGCACTCCATCATCCTCCATGAAATTAGAGAAGATCAAAGAGCTATGAGGGAGGAGCAAGAAAGACAAGGAAGAGACATAGAGGAGCTCAAGAGCACCATTGGTTCTTCAAGAAGAGGAGGACGCCACCCTCACTAAGGTGGACTCATTCCTTAATCTCCTTGTTTATTTATTTTCCTATTTTTTGATTTCCATGCTTTATGTTTTATTTATGTTTGTGTCTTTATTACATGATCATTGGTGTCTAAGTGTCTATGCCTTAAAATTATGAATATGAATCCATCACCTCTCTTGAATGAAAAATGTTTTAATTACAAAAGAACAAGAAGTACATGGTTTCGAATTCATCCTTGAAACTAGTTTAATTATTTTGATGTGGTGGCAACACTTTTTGTTTTCTGAATGAATGCTTGAACAGTGCATATGTCTTTTGAAGTTGTTGTTTATGAATGTTAAATATGTTGGCTCTTGAAGAATAAGGAAAAAGGAGACATGTTATTTGATAATCTGAAAATTCATAAAAATGATTCTTGAAGCAAGAAAAAGCAGTGAATACAAATGCTTGCAGAAAAAAAAAGGAAGAAAAATAGCGAAAAAAAAAAAAGAAAAGCAAGCAGAAAAAGCCAAAAGCTCTTTAAACCAAAAGGCAAGAGCAAAAAGCCAGTAGCCCTTAAAACCAAAAGGCAAGGGTTATAAATAGGATCCAAGACTTTGAGCATCAGTGGATAGGAGGGCCTAAAGGAATAAAATCTTGGCCTAAGCGGCTAAACCAAGCTGTCCCTAACCATGTGCTTGTGGTGTGAAGGTGTCAAGTGAAAACTTGAGACTGAGTGGTTAAAGTCAAGGTCCAAAGCAAAAAGAAGAGTGTGCTTAAGAACCCTGGACACCTCTAATTGGGGACTTTAGCAAAGCTGAGTCACAATCTGAAAAGGTTCACCCAGTTATGTGTCTGTGGCATTTATGTATCCGGTGGTAATACTGGAAAACAAAGTGCTTAGGGCCACGGCCAAGACTCATAAAGTAGATGTGTTCAAGAATCAAAATATTGAACTAGGAGAATCAATAACACTATCTGAATTCTAAGTTCCTATAGATGCCAATCATTCTGAACCTCAATGGATAAAGTGAGATGCCAAAACTATTCAAGAGGCAAAAAGCTACAAGCCTCGCTCATCTGATTAGAGCTAAGTTTCATTGATATTTTTGAATTTATAGTATATTCTCTTCTTTTTATCCTATTTGATTTTCAGTTGCTTGAGGACAAGCAACAATTTAAGTTTGGTGTTGTGATGAGCGGATAATTTATACGCTTTTTGGCATTATTTTTACATAGTTTTCAGTATAATTTAGTTAGTTTTTAGTATATTTTTATTAGTTTTTAATTAAAATTCACATTTCTGGACTTTACTATGAGTTTGTGTATTTTTTTTGTGATTTCAGGTATTTTCTGGCTGAAATTGCGGGACTTGAGCAAAAATCAGATTCAGAGGTTGAAGAAGGACTGCAGATGCTGTTGGATTCTGACCTCCCTGCACTCAAAGTGGATTTTCTGGAGCTACAAAACTTCAAATGGCGCGCTCTCAATTGCGTTGAAAAGTAGACATCCAGGGCTTTCCAGAAATATATAATAGTCCATACTTTGATTAAGGATAGACGACGTAAACTGGTGTTGAACGCCAGTTCCATGCTGCATTCTGGAGTCAAACGCCAGAAACAGGTTGCAAAGTAGAGTTAAACGCCAGAAACATGTTACAAACTGGCGTTCAACTCCAAGAAAGACCTCTACACATGTAAAGCTCAATGCTCAGCCCAAACACACACCAAGTGGGCCCCAGAAGTAGATTTCTGCATCATTTACTTATCTTTGTAAACCCTAGTAACTAGTTTAGTATAAATAGGACTTTTTACTATTGTATTGGAGATCTTTGATCAGTTTTATGCTATCTTAGACTTTTGTGAGGGCTGGCCATTCGGCCATGCCTGAACCTTCATCACTTATATATTTTCAACGGTAGAGTTTCTACACACCATAGATTAAGGTGTGGAGCTCTGCTGTTCCTCAAAGACGTTCTACATGCAAACAAGCTAGAATGAATATCTCTTAGATATCTAATACAGAGGACCGAGTCCGAGATATTAGAATCTTCGTGGTATAAGTTAGAACCCATGGATGGCCATTCTTGAGATCCGGAAAGTCTAAACCTTGTCTGTGGTATTCCGAGTAGGATCTGGGAAGGGATGGCTGTGACGAGCTTCAAACTCGCGAGTGCTGGGCATATTGACAGATGCAAAAGGATAGTAAATCCTATTCCAGTATGATCGAGAACCGACAGATGATTAGCCATGCCGTGACAGAGCATTTGGACTTTTTTCACTGAGAGGATGGGATGTAGCCATTGACAACGGTGATGCCCTACATAAAGCTTGCCATGGAAAGGAGTAGGAATGATTGGATGAAGACAGCAAGAAAGCAGAGGTTCAGAGGGACGAAAGCATCTCTATACGCTTATCTGAAATTCTCACCAATGAATTACATAAGTACCACTATCCTATTTTATATTTTATTTATCTTTTACTTATCAATTCATAAAATCAGTTTAATCTACCTGACTGAGATTTACAAGGTAACCATAGCTTGCTTCAAGCCGACAATCTCCGTGGGATCGACCCTTACTCACGTAAGATTTATTACTTGGACAACCCAGTGCACTTGCTGGTTAGTTGTACGAAGTTGTGAAACAGAATTAAGAACATGAACGTGCGTATTGAGTTTTTAGCGCCGTTACCAAGGAAGGAATGATCACGATTTCGCACACCACAAGACAATGAGCCGGCACTACCAGATGATTGAGTAGTCCCTATACATGCGAACGGACCTATGCTCGCGAACGGATTTGTACATAGCGATAGTAGCGGCTCTGGTGGTTTCGAAGGTATAGCTGTAGCTGCTGACGATGAGAAGGAGGAGGATCCAGAGATGGAGATAGAGCAGGACAAGGAGATGGATGAGCCTCATGATGATCTACCCAAGAGCCACTTGTAGATATTGACTAACAGTAGTAGGAGAATTCTTTTGATGATACTCCAGTCTAACATTGACTTATGGTTAGTCTCTCACTTGTGTTAGTACACCCGAGATCGAGCTTGGAGCTATAGAGTGGTTAGGCTAGCCTGGGCGCTAGCTTAGTGGCTTTTTGTATGGGCTATGCCCCGGGAGTGTCGTGTATATATTAGCTATGTAGGGTTGGTAAGGATGTAACTGAGATGATCTTCTGTAAACGCTACACGTTTTGTTTATAGTGTACATGATGTATATTATCAGTTATGTTTTGTGTTTCTTAATGTTCCTTTACATTTCTACTTGTGTATGTTTATTTATATTTAATCCTTTAATTCACTTCAAACGTTTTAAAAAAGAAAAATTTACTCGTAAAATTACAGCGCTTTAACAAGGCACAGGCTTATATATTAAATAATAGTTAATAATTAGGAAAAACAAGTTGGTGACACTTAGCTTCTTGTATGACCATGGCATACCGGGAGTTGGGTCGTTACAATCTTAGTGATAAGAATTGAAGAGTTTTTCAATTCAAGTCCAAGTCAGATATTTAAAATAGAAAGTGGGGTTTATAATAATCTTTATGATCTCATGTGGGCTTTTCTTATCTTGATGAATCTTGCATACTTAAGGATGAAGAATATTCAAAAAACTTTGTTGAGTTTAAAGAACTAAAAAATTATTAAGATGATAACTAAACATTATTGGGTTAATTGCAAGTTGTTTGTATAATTTGTTTTGTTTAGTGTGCAGAAAACAAATTGAATAGAAACTGGCCCAAGAAGCAATGACACAAGCCAAATAGTATCCGGCCCACACACACATAATCATGGCCCAAAACTCACTTGCTACCTTCACAAGTATTTACCATCTAAAACAGAAACAACTTTTCCATCTACCACCTTCTTGAAAACATCGACTTCGGAGATTTCCAAGTCGGGAGTTCTCGGTTTGATTTGGTCAAGGATATTTTGTTCAACATCAAAAACTCCATCTACAGCAACACACTCCACCTTTTGAACTGAGAGTTTGAGTTCCTCAATTTTTCTTATCAACTCAGAAACCTGCTTCTTCATATTCTCCCCTTTTTCATCGGAAGCAGCCTTCGCTTCTTTCAAACTTTTTACCTTGTTTTCAAGGGAAGCTTGCCTTTCTTGAAGAGTAGTAACCAAGGTATTCAACTTCTGAATCTGGATGTTAGCATCAGCAATTATTTTATCCGTTGATAGAAAATCTGAGCGAAGATTTGAAGTTTCTATCTCTGCATCTTGGACATACGTAGCCGAATGGAACAACATCCCCTGAACTCGGGGAAGGGTGTGTTCCAAAGATATCTTAGAAAGAACTAACTTCGTATCTTCATTTATGAAATGATGATCCACTAAGTTAGGAGCCCAAAACCCCTTATCTAACACATGCCTAAATGATGATGGAACCGGAACATCAGCATCATCCTTTCCAACACTTTTTAATTTTTTCTTCGTTGGAGAGTTATTGGGAGAGTCTTCTTCTAAACTATGGACCTCGGGGCCCTGACCTTTGCCACTCTCTTCACCCCCCTGAGGTAATGGTTGGCGGATGATGGTAGCAGAAAAAAAAATCATATCACCACTTGCGCTAATCGGGAGGGGCTGAGTTTCCTACCTCCTCTTCATAGCGGGAATAGCAGTAAGTCCTCCGACCATATCAAATAAAATAAAAATACAAAGGTTTCAGTAAGGAAATGGAACCATGAATATAAAGGAAAGAGAGTAAAAAAAATAAAACCTACTGTTAGCATTCCGAATAGCCTACTCATCCACTATGATATCTCTCAAATGGAGAGGGCATTCATTCCATAAAATCATCAACATATTAATGCTCACAAGTTCAAAAGCATTAACATCACTAACTCAGATTTTTGGAGAGAACACATTGAAATTCCAATATAAGTTAAACTTTTTTCCACCTTCTAAGTTTATAAGAAAAGGAGTTGTACCCTCTATTCATTCAATTTTGAAAAATTTTTCTTTAAATCTATGGTAAGACTCTTTAAATATGTTAAAATTTTTATATTTGGGACACCACAAAAGAAAATAAACCCGCATTCTTGTGACCTAAAGGGAACTATTAAAGTAAAGAAATAAAAGAAAACCCAAAGGGAGGGTTGGATATCTAAAAATGAGCATAAAAGCTCGAAACAGCGAATAATGGCCCAACTATTTGGATAAAGTTAAGAAGGGGCACATCTGCTGTGAGTCAAGACGCTCACTTGGAAGTCGGTAAAAGGAAGTCGAACTCCTATTCGGCAGAATAGAGTCTTGTACATCCATAGCCAGTCCAGGGCAGTGCTAGCATGTTCATTAATATGGCACAACCGGTCCCTGGATCTGGGAACCGAGAAAATGTACAAATTGCTTAAATCGGAATCAAATATAACCCTAGCCTCGGTTAGGTTATCAAGCCATTCTTGTGTTATGGTAGAAGGGGTAGCCTTAACCTCCTCGGATACCCAGGAGTAAATGTCTGTTTCAAGTTCACTATTCATTGGCAGAAAGGGGGCAAGTTGGGGCCTCGGCCTGTTAGCGGCTCCACCACGTTCGTAGTTCACGATAACCTTTCCCGCACTATATTGGTAAACCCTATAGGGGCACCACCACTATATCACCAAAGGTCGAAAAACTCTAAACCTTACTTAGAAAATGTAAAATTCATCACAGTTATGGGAAATACAAAAGAATGTGAGAAATGGGGCAAAAACCAAACGGAAACCGTTATTATCAAGCCAGAGAAACTAAAAATAATGGTACCCCCACTACGTTAAAACCTAATTGAAGGTACCAAATACAAAAAAAATTCGAAGCAACGCCAAAAGCCATAAAGGAAAACACAGGAAGTAGTAGGAAAAAATGAAATACAAAATAAAAGGAAGAAGGTCCCTTGGCAGGATAACACAAAAAAAGGAAAGAAATAAAAACCTTACTAACTTTACTGAAAATTGTTGTGAAGTTCACTGGAATTTGAAAATACTATTGCAGAAAACAACCTTGTTTCCAAAAGCTATGGAGGAAGATGACCGAAATGACAATAGCTTTCTTAGATGAGAGAAGAAGTTTTGTTTTTAGAAAGTAAAGTTAAAGTGAAATATTATTTTAGAGAAAAGGACAAATAGGTCCCTCACCTTTTGCCCCGCGGACATTTTCGTTCCTGACCATTGAAAAATACTTTTAAGTCCCTGACCTTCACAAAACTTGGACGGATCAGTCCCTTCGTCCAAATGCTTCCGTCAGGGACTGATCCGTCCAAATGCCTCCGTCAGGGACTGATCCGTCCAAGTTTTGTGAAGGCTAGGGACTTAAAAGTATTTTTCAATGATCAGGGACAAAAATGTCTGCAGGACAAAAGGTTGGGGACCTATTTGTCCTTTTCTCATTATTTGATTAAGAGTTAAAATGTTGCAATGATGGATGAAGAGAAAAATCATAAATGATCAGACGATTCGTAAATCGAAGGAAGTTATAACCACGCCAAAGAAAATGAAAAAAGTTCAATTTCCTTACAAACCCCTCAAAATTTTCAATTAAAAGAAATCCGAGTTGAGAACACTGTACTAGACAAAATAGCAAGCTAATGAGAATCCGACGTCACAAGATAACGTCGGATATGACATAACAGCCACGCCATTAAGTCATTAAATCGCCAAATTGTGGCAATAAGAGCACGATATAAAGGCAATAAATACTAAAAAAAACAGTAATCTCAAGAGACAAAGATAAAAGAAAAGAAAACTCAGCAGGTAAATTGAGAACTAAATCACATTGTTAAGTCCATTGTTAACTTAGACATCAGAATATCTTATTTATTGTCCTCGAGCCTAGTTCTACACTTGCCAAAGCTAGAATCTTCGATCTTCAAGCAGTCCAGTTCGTAAATTCGTTCCTGTTACGAACAATTATAATGTATTAAAAAATTGTATTTCTTTGAATAATTTAATAAGTGCCTGTTTGTTAGCCAAACCTAATTAAGTATTATATTCAGATATAGATCCGGAAAACGCGCAGATTTGTTTTGTCCAAAATAATTTATTCCTAGAACCTATCTTGCATTACTAACGAGGTTTTTGAACCCATTTCAAATTAGAGGATTAATGCAATGAGGTTAGTTTGTATGGTAGTAAACATAATTACATAATAGTAAACATCTTCAAGAGGTGTTTGTTTCAAGCTATATTCTGTAATTTTATTCTTGATACTGAATATTTGGAAATGACATTAATCTTTCAAGCTAAGTAGTCCTCATCACTTGCTTCTTCGCTACGTTTCGACATAGTTCTTTCTCAGAGTAATGTTGGTTTGGGTTCAATGGCACTGAAGGTTGAATCTTCGTCACGAACTTCAAAATGGAAGTACCGTGTTTTCGTGAGTTTTAGGGGAAAAGACACCCGCGACGGTTTCACTGAGCATTTGTATGCAGCCTTGCAAAGGCAACGTATTCAAACGTTCAGAGAAAACAACAATGAAGAACTCCGAACAAGTACTGTTATCTCTGATCAGCAGCTCCTTCTTGCAATTGTCATACTGTCACCCAATTATGCGAATTCCACATCGTGTTTGGATGAACTCCGAAAGATTGTTGAAAGCAAAGGAAGCTCTGGCATGATATTGCCGGTGTTCTACGGTGTGGATCCTTTCGACGTACGGCACCAAAAGGGCACCTTTGCAGAAGCTTTTAGGAAACATGAGGAGAGATTTAATGGAGACAAAGAAAAGGTTCAGAAGTGGAGAGATGCTTTGAAATTCGTTGCACAATTAAGAGGTTGCAGCTCTCAACATCGGTAAGTCGTCGTCTTTTTCTTGATTTTTTTTCCTTAAAATTACTTTGCCGTGATTTCTAGCTAATCCTCTCATAAATAAGGGTTAGTTATCTTTTATAACTGGTTTAATTATTATTAGAGGAATTAATTTATAATTAAAATAATTTATTTTTTAATTTTAGTTAATTAAACCAAATTTTTACTAAATTATGGTAAAATTCATTTTATAAAGCGCAATAATTTTAATTTTAAAGAGATTTTATTTTACAATTTGTTAATTTTTTCAATATATCCAATTTTTTTAATGTGTTCCAGCAAAAAAAATTAAAAAAAGAAAATCAAAAAAGAAAATTAAAAATTAAAAAATTTAAAATAAAAATAAAATAAAAATTAAAAACTGGAAGAAGAAGAATAGAAAAATTAGAGATTGGCATCTTATTAGAAATATTATTTATATGTATATAATTTAGGAAGAGTTTTAAGTGTACTGAGAACACCGATATTTTAATTATTTTAACCGATATAATATATATTAATTAAAATCAACGATTAAAACATCTGAAACATTGTTTCAGGTATATTTAAAACTTTTTCTAATGTTTATACTTCTCCAATAACAAGTTTAATTAGAATCTTATAAACAACTAAAAAATAAAAAATTCTAATATATTTATACATTTGTATCTCGTGTATATGTAATATTTAGAGATGTCATTCAAACTATATATATATTCTCTATCTGCTATGTTAAATATAAAAAAAAAAATAAAGATCCATGTTACGTTTGAAGTTATTCGTCGTTTTCAACTTTTAATTCGTTTTTGTTTTATTATTTAACTTTTATTTTCAGTTTTTTTCTGTTAAATTTGTGTGGCTGAAAATCTAGAGCATTTAAAAAAATTGGATGGATGGAGAAATTTAAAAAATTATAAAATGAGATATTTTTAAAAACTATTGTAATTTGTAAATTATCTTTTATCATGGTTTAATAATTTAGTTTAATTAACTAAGAAAAAAAATAATTTGACACAAATAAATTTTTTCAATAACAATAAAATAAATTATAGAGGATAACTAACCCCTATTTATAAGAAGATTGAGTAGAAATTATCTATCTTTTTTTTAGGTGCAATTATATTTAGATGAGTCAAAATAGAAGTTAAAATAATTAATTATAGTATAAATATCAAGATAAAAAATTAATTAAAATAGTCCAAACTTATATTATGCACTTTTGGATCCTCCAAGTACACATCACCCTCTACAGCATACTCAACAAATTTTTCCATCTCTGGATTTGAAAAAGAATAAAAGATAGGCGTAGAAGAAATCTTCTTCTTATGTCGATCTATAATATCCTTCTTGAAATAAAAAAAAACTTTGACTTTTATTTGATCCTCAAATTTTTCTCTTTTGGAACTCCAAGTTGCTATAATTTGTTGCATATGCTCCATGTCAATGGCCACTTTGACTAAATCCTCTATGGTTGCTTAATGGTAATGTTAGACTTTATCTGCAAGTTCTTCGTTTAATCCAAAGAAAACTCGTTCCATAAGAACTTCAAGACTCTTTTTAATATTAGCCTTGTCCATCAAATATAGAAACTCCTTGTGGTACTCCATCACTGATTGTGAACCCTGTTGCAACCTACAAAATTTTTTAAAAATTTCGTTGTGGTATGATGATGGCACAAATTGGTTCTTCATGATTTTCTTCATCTTCTCCCAACTACAAATTGGGCTTTTGCCGTACCATCTTCTAGATCTTCCTAATTTAGTCCACCATATACAGGCATCATCGGAAAAATTGGCTTGTACCAGTCGAACCTTCTTTTCTTTTGAAAGGATGCAATTTAGAAAAATCGACTCTACCTTCCTTTTCCATCAGAAATAAGCTTCAGGATCATTTCTCCCTTTAAATGCAGGAATTTGTAACAGAAAATTCTTTTTCGCATATGAGAGTCTTTCATCATCACTGTTATAATACTCAATCATTTATTATTATTTCTTTTACTCCTTTTTCTTGAGCAGACACTGACTTTAAGATAGAATAATTGCAGAAAAAATTAAAATAAGAATTTTTTTTTCATTTTTTTTACTCTGAAGTAAATGTGCAAAAATTGAAAAAAAAAAAAAGAGAGTAAACAAGAACCCTAAAACGTGTAGATAAATAAGAATTTACCTATGACCTGGTTCTGATACTAGATGATAAAAGAAATGATACAAATAGACTCATCCCAAAAGAAATTGCAGAAACATAAAATAATAGATAAAAATTTTTCTACTAGAACTCTAAGAAACCTATTCTTAGCAATCTAGGTCACCGGAAGGAATTTGCTACTAGACCTTCAAAGAATCTGTCCTTGACAATCTAGATCAAAGGGATAAAAATTGAAGAAACCACCACGCAAAATTATCACCACGCAGAATCGCCTTAGTGTTGGATCTTTCAATCTTCTTTATTGCAACAAGCAAAGCAAATTACTCACCTGACTTAATTACACTAAGAAAACGTGCATAAAGTACTAAGAAAATTTTATTCATAAAAAATTGTGTAAATTGTCTCACCAAAGATGTTTAAATAGGCCCCTGACAAACTAATTAAAAGATAATTTAAATCAGATTGGATTAGATCAGATTTGATTTAAATTTAAAATCCCTACAAATACTACTCAGCAAATTAGAAATAAATCAAATCTTCTAACAAGCTCTAACAGCAAAATAAATTAAAATAAAGGGCTAAAAATTCAAAAATTAATAATAAATTATGCCTCCCACTAGATTTAAAAAACATTATTAGGTTTCTTGGTGTCCTGACTAACTCAATGGGACTTATGAGTTGCCGCCATTTCAGTACTACGATTTTTGAGATGAACTATTGGTCTCTTTAATGTCTAAGACCGATATGATATAATTCTTTTAGTATTCAGATCTTTAAATATGATAAGATTACTATTATGTCCTTTGTCTCTAAAATGATAAAAATACCCTCTTGAACGGGTATCACAAAATTACAAAGCATGAATCTTCAAATAAAAAGAGAGAGAGCTAGATCCAGTTTGAAAAAATTTGTCTTGAAGATTCTTATATTGTGTTTAGTACTTTATATTTGATAAATAAAAAATTATGTATTTATTATTNTATTGAAAATTACTTTTAATTTGATTTACAAAATATATGTACTGCAATTTTCGGAAAATTATATTTTATTTAAAGCCAATCTTAATAAGTTATTTGTGAAAAATAAAAGATTTTACAAAATCAAATGTTAATATTTTAACTCTTTCTGCCCTTTTTTTTTTCCTGCTTTAGGTATGTAGAACCATTCCTAAATACATTTTTAACAAAAACAAATCATGTCATTATAAAATAAATCACAAAATAACATACCATATCTCATTGGGCTATCTCTCAGCATGTTCTGGGTTGTGGCGTAAAAGGTGAAGAGTGAATCTTAAGCTCATACCCCCCAAAAAATACAAATATTAAATGTATAAATCTCACCATCTTAGCTGCTTCAAGTTTTTGGTCAATAGGTATATATAATTATATATGTAAAACTTTTAAAATATTTGGGTGGTCCATGCTCGGGAGAATGGATTTTTTCTATTGTTGAAAAAAAATTGAGGTAGTAAAGTGTAATCTATAACTCTTCAATATACTTTTTCTCATATTTTTTTTGTCTCACTTATAACAATTAATAGTGAAAAATCATACTTTATTCATTATTAAAAAAATTGAGAGAATCTATTTTCCATATTCGGATGGTCCCCATTACCAATATTAAACTCTGCTATTGGCTATAGAATGTAACAAAAAATTAAAAAAAAAATTATTGAATACCTTACAAATACGTTTAAAAGTACAAAAACTATTAAACTAAATATCTGTATTAAAATAGTAAAATTTTCAAGTTATCTACTAAATGAAAATGACATGTTAAAACTGAATTCCAAGAGTAGTCGTTAACAACAATAGTGTGCAGTTACTTTACGCTATCTATATAAAAGAATTAAACTTTGTACTAGAAAATGTTAATGAAGTACCAAAAATATATGACTATTAAACTAATGAATAAAGTTATTAAATAATTTAATAGTATAATTTTTAATAAAATATTTATTGTGATGAGTTTCTTAATTTCTACTATATATATATTATGTATGTTTTTTTTTTACAAAAGCATACTTTCAATTAAGAAAATAGTCAAACGACACTTATATATCGTAGAAAAATTATCAGATCTGAAACTAAACAAGAAAATAGATAAGTTTTATATTGAACTATTATATGGGAAGAGGCACACAGTTCGATTACAAAGAATCTTATACAAAGGAAATAGAGACTCAAAACAATCTCTTTTGTTTCTAAATCTTCACAGTAGGTGCTGCACCATAGAAACCTATCTTCTCTTCTTTTTAGAATCGATCCAAATGCTTTCTGAAACTGTAAATATTTCCATAAATGAAAGGCCTTCGTTGTATCTTCATCCCAAGCCTGCGAAAACAACACTAACACACCCATAAAGGGACCAATACACCACAAAAGGGGAAAGAAACACCACAAATGAGTTATTTAATCTAGATCTGGATCTCAGATCTAAATCTCTTGAGACAGAAACAACAAAAGAGCAAACAGAAGTAACAACAAAACAGAAGGGGTGCTAAGGAAAGAAGAGAAGGTAGGTGATAGAAAGAGACGGGTAGTGAAAGGGTTATGACTAGCGGAAAGAGAGAGAAAGTGGCTGGTGAGGGTGAGTGTGTGACACTGGAAAGAGATATATAAAGGGTTTGGGAGTAAGAGAAAGGAAAGAGAGAGAAGAGGAGTAGTAGAGAAAGGGGGGAGGAGGGCCACCGCAGCCCAGGTAGAGGCGGCGGCGGCGGCCCTCAGATGACTTTAACCTGTTTCCTTTGCGCGAGAGAGAAGAGCGTTAATTTTTACATTGGAACATATATTATGTATGTTATTAATAGGCATTGCTTCTAATCTTTCATATTCAGTGAAAATTATTAAAATGAATTCGGAGATACAATTTAGTGTAGAAGTGTAGAAAAATGTATAGATGCCAAAAAATCTTCAATTCAATTTAGAATAAAAAATAAGTTACGAAGACCAATTCTCTTTGTAAAAGAGAATCTATATAACTATTATATAACAACAACAATAAAACTTTATCCTACTAAGTGAAGTTGGCTACATAGATCAAACGACGTTATTGAGCTTTATTATATATTATGTCTATAGAAAAATCATTTACATGTAGATCTTGTTTGATCACCTCATGGATGGTCTTTCTAAGTCTTCCTCTACCTTTTACCCCTTATCCATCTTCCATCTCATCCACCCTCTTGAGTCCTGACTGGGTGCTTTGTCGGTCTTCTTCTCACATGTCCAAACCACTTGAGACGTGATTCTACCATCTTTTTCACAATAGGTACTACTCTAACTCTCTCTCTTATATCTTCGTTCTTTATTCTATCCAATCACGTATGACCACTCATTCATTTCAATATCTTCATTTTTGCCACACTTAACTTATGTTCGTGTTTCTCTTTGGCCACCCAACACTCCATACCATAAAGCATACCTGGTCTGATAACAATGCGATAGAATTTACCTTTAAGTTTTAAAAGCACTTTTTTGTCACATATGAAACCAGACGCATTCCGCCATTTTGACCAACCTGCTTGGATCCTATGATTTATATCCTATTCAATCTCTCCATTATCTGTATGATGCACCCAAGATACTTAAAACTTTTAACTTTTCGTAGGATGTTTTCTCCAATCTTCACCTCTATATTAGGGTTTTTTCTTTGACGGCCTAACTTATATTCCATATATTCAGTCTTGCTACGGCTTATGCGCAGACTATACACTTCTAGAGTTTCTCTCCATAAATCCAAATTCTTATTTAGATCTTCTCTCAAGGATGTTCCCTAGTGTACTCTTATACCAATAGAAAATTTCTTTGTCACACCACCTTGAGTTTTCACACTAGTTGTAACTCCATCATACATGTCTTTAAATGCACGAATATATGCGATCCTTACTCTCTTTCTTTCCAAAACCTTCTATAAGACCTCCCTTTGGACCCTATTGTACGCTTTTTTCAAATCAATAAACACCATATGTAGATCTCTTTTATTACTATGATACATCTCCATCATCCTTCTTTCCCAAAACTTCATGGTATGGCTCATGAGCTTGATCCCTCTATAGTTTTCGCAACTCTATATATCCCCTTATCCTTGTAAATAGGTATTAAGGTGCTCTTTTTCCACTCATCTGCCATCTTCTTTGACCTTAAAATATCATTAAAAAGCTTGGTTAACCAACTGATACATTTCTCTCCAAGGCCTTTCCAAACTTCAATCGGAATATTATCGGGTCCTACTGCCCTCCCATTTTTCATCCGCTTTAGAGCCTCTTTTACCTCGAAGTCTCGAATCCTTCGATAGTAGTAAAAAATTTGATCTTCTTCCCTCGTGCATAACTGACCAAGGCTTGGAAGATTCTTTTGTCCTTCATTAAATAACTCATAGAAGTAGCTCTTCCACCTTTCATTGATCTTCTCATCTTGAGACAAAACCTCTCTGTCTTTATCCTTTATACACTAAACTTAATCCAAGTCTCTCCTTCTTCTTTGACGGCTCTTTGCGATTCTATATATACATTTTTCTCTTTCCTTCATGCCTAAAGACTTGTAGAGACCCCATCTGCTCTTGTTCTTGCTTCACTTATAGCCACTTTTGTCTTTTTCTTAGCCGTCTTATATTTTTTCCAATTATCTGTATTGCGACACAAAGACCGCTTTTAAAGTACTCCCTTTTTGCCTTTATCTTTTCTTGTACACTCGCATTCTTCCATCTGGACTCTTTGTCTCTTGATCCTATCCCCCTAGATTCACCAAAACTTATTTTTATTTTTATTCTAATAACTTCTGCCATCTCCCTCCACATCTCCTCTGCGCTTCCATCCCCTTCCCACTTTGTCTCTTTTTCTACCCATCTTAGGAAGCTTCTTTATCCCTCACCTTTCGTCCGTCACCACCTCGTCCTTGGGTTCTTCGTATGATGCATTTTTCTCAACTTTTGCTCAACGTAAAAATCCACGACGAGCATCCTATGTTGTATTGTTAAACTCTCTCCCGGAATAATTTTACAGTTAATAAAAAATTTTCGGTCGACTATCCTCAACAAGAAGAAGTCTATTTGAGAGCTTGTCATGCCACTCCTATATGTTATAAGATGTTCGTCTCTCTTTTTAAAACATGTATTTGCAATGAGAAGATCAAAGGTTGAGGAAAAGTCTAAAATAGTTTTACCTTCGGTATTGACCACCCCGAAACCGTGGCCTCAGTGAATACTTCTATACCCAGTCACTTCTCTTCTAACATGACCATTTAAATCTCCTCTGAAGAAAATCTTATCTCCCAAAGCTAAGGTATGTTTTAGACCAAACTCTTTAGATCATCCGAAAACTTGTGTTGCTCGTCTGAACCCACTTTCGGTGCATAGGCGCTAATCACATGAAAAGTATCTCCTTCTATCATAAGTTTGATAGAAATGATCCGATCACCCACCTTCTTGACATCCACTACATCCTTCTCCCACTGCTTATCCATGATAATACCTACCTCATTCATATTCTTCACCTTTCCTGTATACCAAGGTTTGAAACCGGAGGTATCCAACTCCCTAGTTTTTGAGCCGACCTATTTTGTTTCTTTTAGGCACATGATATTAATCTTCCTCCTTGTCATGATATCCACCACTTCCATGAATTTTTTTTTTGTTAGAATACCTATGTTTCATGTCTCAAATCTTAACCTTCTGTCGCTCTGACCTTTACCTTTACCTTTTTTTTTGTGAACTAGCTTATTTACCCTCGTCTATTCACGAAAACACGAGAATCCTTGCTCATTTAACACTACACCCAGGCACTGATGCAGTGGCTCTTGCTCATTTAACACGGTTCGCGAGCCATACAGCGTGTTGCTTCCGGGTAACGACCTAACTTTTGTGCAATAACGTCTTTGATCCATGTCATGAAGATTCAACTAAGTTTTTATGTTGGCTGTTGAAAGTCTAACACAACATTCCTCCTTTATCCGAGCTTGAAACTGGCTATCTAAATATAATCTATATATAAAAAATATTAAAGTAGCACTACAAGAAAGTTGCTAGATACAGGCGGAATAAATCCGATGGTATAAATCTCGCCAGTAATTATTTACTGACGGATTTTTTTGTCTGCTGCTAATTACTAACAGATTTAGCAGCGGATATAAACTTTTATTTGGCATAATTTTTAGAGATTGTTATTGTCAAATTTTTTTCTCGATAAATCTGACGATAATATATTATTTATTAATAATTAAAATAATAGTTACTGACTGATTTAACTGACAATAAACTAAAAGTTTAATTTAAAAAATTTGTTTTAAAATTCAATATATAATTTTAAATATTTATATTAAACCACCGCTTCCACCTTTTACCTGATTTTCGGGATGAGAAACATCTACTGTTAGATGAGGTACTAGTTAATGTGTTTGTTGAGGTATTATAAACACTTGCAAAAGATTTAACAGAAGAGCATAATTCAGCTCAATATGCAGGAATAATTTAAACATTAAACCAGAATGGAAGAGCATGTACAAATTAAGAAAAAATCAAAATAGGAAAAAATGCAGGCCTCACCACTAGAACTTATTCGATTATTTTTCTGTAGACTGCTTTCATAGACACCTATTTCAACAAAAGAACTGCTACAATCATCATTACGTCCACCTCCATCATTTCCTTCCAGTTTATAGCATATCCATGAAGGAATGTGAAAAATGATGAACAGCTTGTTGTACTTAAAATATTAAAAATAAAAATAAATTTGTTCAATTTATATAATTAACAAAAGGCATAGGAAATAAAATTTTTAAAACACAAATAACTAAGTTTACAGTTACAACCTTTTAAATCAATACTTTGGATGCACAAAGGCACCTTCATGTGATGTTCCTCCATGTTAAACACTATCAAATTCCATCAAATTAAATGCATATTAACACAAATTCAAACATTGAAAAAAATGTTGCATATCATACAATTAGAAAAACAATCAGCGAAATACGAGATCTACTATTGACAGATTACTTTGGATAAACCACAAAGCTGATATAACAAATTTAAACAAGGTCAAATATATGGACCTTAATATAAAACTAAAAACAGCTATTATAAATACAAAAAATTTTCAGGTCCACATAGAATTCTATTATATGAAAAGAAACAATTAACAACATACACATATAAAAATAGATTCAACATATCAAATAACTTACCAAATAAAAAACAGCAAAAGTACTATTTGATCTTCAATTTCTTCAATTTATTGAATGAAAGGTCAATATACTCCAAATTCTGTCATTATCCACTTTCCGGAGGCCAGGTAGATATCTAGTTTGTTTTTTAAAAAAATAAGAAAACGGCAAATCAAAACAGAAAAGGAGCTATTAACAAAAGAAAATTATTTACACCAAACTTAACACTTAGAAACAATGAACTTTGACACTATCATTACCCAAAATTAACTACCACTCCAATCTAAAACCATGACCAAGTAAAAGAAAGTAAAGTATTCATTGATTCACTTTATTAAAGTATCCTGCCTCAAGCTGAATCGACCCACCACAATAGTAAAATTCCTTGATGAGCTGGTTTTCTATTCAAACTTAGAATTTGCATAACTAAAGTGGCTTAAAGTAAGTACATTTTTTCATCAGCAGAAAAATAAAAAAACTAACCTGATAGAGAAGTGACAAATAGAAAGCATAGTCAGTTGCTTAAGGGCAGCAATCTCGGCCAACAATGGAAAACACATAATCTGTGACTAAAATGGCGCGTATCATTTAATTATTTTACCGTCAGACTTTTTTGTCCCTAAATTCGGCGATAATGTTCGCGCCAACTTTTTTCTCTCCAATTATTACTGATGAATTTACCGTCGGAAAATTGAATTCGACGATAACTTTTTTACTCGATAAATTTATTGTCAAATCCACCGGTAAATCCATCAGTAAACCCGCTGCTAACTTCCAATGATAAATCCAACGGTATTCAACATTTTTTTTTGTAGTGTAGTATTTAGCAAGCTAATGATACTTAAGATTTTTTATTTTCTATGAATTTGTTATGTCATTACTAAATTTACTTTGTGGCAACACGAGTTAATTTTTAATTTGGTCTCTGAACTTATATATGAACCTTATTTAGTTCTTAAAATTTCAATTATCTCTATTTAGTCCCCAAATTTTACAAACATGACTCACATTAGTTCCTGAGATAATTTTCAATACACAGACATTAATGGAACATTGATATAAATAGTCAAATGCCATGTTGGAACATGTAAAACGATGCGGTTTTGATTTTAGTGTTCAAATAATTCAAAAATGATGATGTGTCACTTGCTTTGGGAGGAAAAGTTTAGATAAGTACCACTTGATGTGTTTTATGGTTATTTGAGTACTAAAACCAAAATGATGTCATTTTACAAAGTCCAATATGGCATTTGGTTGCTTACATCGATATTTCATTGATGTCTGTGCATTGAAAATTTTTCAAAGACTAATATAAATCATATTCGCAAAAGTTTGGGGATTAAATAAAAATAATTAAACTTCAACGACTAAATTGATGAGACGCGCGTACAAAGTAAAATAAAAATCACATTTAGTATATCATAGTAAATACATATGTATGTGTAACTAACTACCATCATTTTTATAATTTATTGTATTAAATTCTTCAATTATATAAAAGAAAATGATATAAATAACGAATGATTACAAGAAGATAAAAGAATGAAATTGAATAAAAAATAAATTGAAATTAGAAAAAGACAAATTAAAATTGAATAT
>NC_029789.2:30606852-30607084 GCF_000816755.2 Arachis ipaensis
AATAGAATTTACTTTATTTTTTATTTAAATTTTTTAATGCAACAAGAAAATGACTCGTAATTTATATTTTATATACACCATAATTTAAGATAAATAGTAATTAAATGAAATTAAGGACTTATTTATCTTCACTTGTCTACATTATATTATACAAAATACAAAATCAAAAAGTGGTTATATTAATCCTAAATCCTCTAATATTTTAATCTGCTAGTTAAATAAATAAAATCAA
>NC_029789.2:30607105-30607505 GCF_000816755.2 Arachis ipaensis
TTGTTGAATTAATTAACTTTATTTTTTAAAATTATAAAAATTATATAAAAAAGAGATCAAAGTAGTACTAAAGTAAGTTATAACACTTAAATTTTTTAAGTTCTATATAAACTTATCATGTTAAGAATAACTTTTAACAACAGAAAAAATCATATTCATTTAGAAACTTTTAATAATGATAATAAAATTTGAAACCAATAATGTTCATAAGTGTGAAGACGAAGAACACTATGTAAGAGGTGAAAAATTTTGTGTATATTCATTTATTTTTTATTTGTCATCATTTGAGTGTTATATATAATTTTTTTTCTATACTAAAAATATCATAGTGAAAAAAGGTAAATACATGTATTTGTGAATCTTTTCTAAGTTAACGTTAGAAAGAAAATAAATATATCAA
>NC_029789.2:30611699-30611868 GCF_000816755.2 Arachis ipaensis
TATTACATTAACAAAAATATTTTTATACTAAATTTTAAATTTAAATTCTACTTGTATAAAAATAAAATATTAGTTTAAAGTATTTAGCTAATATTTATAAAAAGTGTTAGTGCCTGACTTTTTTTTTTTCGTTGTAATTAACTATGGAACCACTCAGATAAAGATGTCT
>NC_029789.2:30611911-30645207 GCF_000816755.2 Arachis ipaensis
TATTTTTTATAAAAAAATAAATTTAGATCGGTTCAAAATTTGATTCACCATCTTTTCGATCAAATTAATTTGTCTGGCCTAATTTTGACAAAAATAATACGATTTAATCGATTATATATACTAAATTAATTATTAGAAAACATCTTAAAAAAAAGCGTTTTAAACGTCTTTATCTGAGTCACTCCCATTAGCTATAGTGCAAAATTATTTATATTAATATGAAAATATAAAGGAATGTTGAATCATGATAACATAATTATTTTTAATGTTTTGTTAATTAGATATGAAGCACAGCTCATCGATGAAATTGTTGAAGAAGCATGGACAAAAATAGAATCTAGATTGCCAACACAAGATGATAATAATGATGACGATGATGATGATCTAATTGCGATTAATGCAAAAGTAAATGAAGTATGTTCATGTTTAAGCCCAGAGTCAACAGATGTGCTCTTCATTGGAATATGGGGTATGGGTGGGTCAGGAAAAACTACTCTTACCTCTACTGTTTGCAAGAAAATCCGAAGCCAATTTGAAGAACACTGCATTCTTCGCGTTGGAGAGGTTTCGAGAGAAGGAGATCAAGATCTAGTTAACCTGCAAAATCAACTTCTTTCACATTTGAAACCAAAGTGCATGGTAATTAAAACTTTGAACCAAGGAAAGGATGCCATCAAAAACCTTTTGTACAAAAAGAAAGTTCTCATTGTCCTTGATGATGTGAGAACTACAAGACAGCTAGAGAATTTGGCAGGAAGCCGCGTTTGGTTTGGTCCGGGGAGTAGAATAATAGTTACTACTAGGGACCAACACTTGCTTAGTTCACATGGAGTAACACTGTTTAAATTGTATGAGATGAAAGCCTTGGATACTAATGAATCCCTTCAGCTATTCCATAAAGAAGCATTTAAAGGAGAGAAAAAACAAGAAGAGTATTTGGATTTGTCTAGAAAGTTCGTAGAATATGCTGGAGGCCTTCCTTTGGCACTTAAAGTGCTAGGTTCCAATCTTTGTACAAGAAACATTGATGAATGGGATGAGGCTTTCGATAAGATGAGAAAAGATCAAGATGGTGGTATTATGAACATACTTAGGATATGCTATGATATGTTGGAAGAAGGTCACAAGACTATATTTCTTGACATTGCATGTTTCTTTAAAGGGTGGTACAAAGATAAAGTGATAAGAATATTGAAAAATTGTGGCCTTCATCCGGCAATAGGAATAAGTGTACTTGTTGAGAAGTCATTGATAACTTGCAAAAAAGGAGTTTTAGGGATGCATGATTTACTTGAGGAAATGGGTAGAATGATGGACATGCAAGACTCTAAACAACATCTTGGACGCAGTAGGTTGTCCTCTCTAGATGACATTAATCAAGTATTGAAGGAAAATACGGTACGTATTTTACCCTTTTCCTTCTTCATACATTACTTTCTGTAAAATCCTTGTGTCTCTATTATTTGACCATTATTAATTTTATATGAATAATGATGCTTTAACTTAATTTTTTGGTGTTATATATAGACATCAACATTTCAACATTGATTTTGTATTTTGTAGTTTGCAACCTATCAATTTTAACATTAAAAAATGAGCTTATGTATCGTACGTTGGTCATTTTATATTAGGGAATTGAGAAGATTGAAGGTGTGGTTTTGAAGCAACATAATAAAGATATTTTGAAAGATCATGGAGCATTCTCCAAGATGTGCAACCTAAGACTTCTCATCATATTATGTGAATTGCACCTGTCTCGTGGTTTCAAATGTCTTCCTAGCTCATTGAAAGTTCTTATTTGGGTGGAATGTCCTTTGAAGACTCTACCACTTGGTTTGCAACTACGTGAACTTGTTCACTTGCAAATGAATAATAGCAGAGTAGAACAACTTTGGAATGGAAGTCAGGTAAGACCATATAACTTAAAGGCTGCATGCGCTTGAATAAAGAAATACAAAAAAACGAAGAAGTAATAAATGGATATAAAAATCATCTAGTTATATAGATAAAAACAAAAATACTAAATTTTTTACTTAAATTCTTATATTTAGTCTGTCATTTTATCACATTCGTAAAATTTATAATTATGTATTAGTATAAGGAAAATACTAATGCGCATGATAGAAATTAAGAAATTTAACTCTCTTTAAAAATTAATTTACTATTAAAAGTAAAATAAGAATGCTAAACAAAACATAAAATACCTTAAATTTTAATTCTAAATATTAAAATTTGAAATTTAGATTTTAATTATTGATATAAAATATATAAATAAAAAATTAAAATTTATTCAGTTAAAAAAAATGCAGAGTACAGGTCTAAAAAAGATATAATGGGGTTTAATTTATAATTAATTTTTCCACAGGTTTTTGAAAAACTAAGAGTTGTTGATTTGAGTTATTCCAGCAATCTGATTCGAATTCCAAATATTTCTAATGTTCCATTGCTTGAAGAGCTGATCCTTGATGGTTGTATATCGCTTGTTGAGGTTGACCAATCTGTTGGGCAGCACAAGAAGCTAGAAGTGTTAAGCCTTACAGGATGCATAAAGCTCGAAACCTTGCCCCGGAAATTCGAAATGAGTTCACTGAAGAGGCTCATTCTCTGTGGCTGCTCAAACGTGAAATCACTTCCTGAATTTGGGGAGAGTATGGAGTATTTGTCAGTGTTGAATTTAATGAAATGCTCAAGTCTTCTTTCCATTCCAGAAACTGTTACCAATTTGAAGTCACTGAAAATTCTCAATTTGTCCGGTTGCTCAAAAATCTGTAGACTGCCAGATAATATAAAGGAAAACTGGGCTTTGGAAGATCTTGATCTTAGTGAAACCTCTATAAGAGTGGTGGATTCATCTTTGTTTCAATTGGAAAATCTCGAAAAGCTTTCTTTTCGTGGTTGCAGTGGACCAGTATCCAACACCACCACCTCTGATTCGAGTGTTTCACGCTTAACATTGCCTCCTCATATCCCAGGACTTCCCTTGTTAACCATATTTGATCTAAGCTATTGCAATCTCCATCATGAATTGATTCCTGATCTGCGCCACTTATCATCATTGGAGACTTTGATTTTAAGTGGGAATACAGAGCTTATCTTAACTCACAGCGTTGCTAAACCTCCTATGCTGCATTTTCTTGAAGCAGAAGGTTGCCGACAATCGTTTGATCCATGTGTGTTAAATTTTCATGGGGAAGCTGGACTACTGTTAGATTTATGCAAGTTATGGAAGCTGTTCAAGACGGATTATAACAAGCTCTTATGTCAGGTTTGTTGGTTCTTTTAGACTTTTAGTTAGATAGGTACTTAGTTCTAAGCTATTTTTCTCTTCTCAATATAATACAAGTAAATCACTAATATTTAGTTGCGTTTATTATTCTAGTTCCTCACTGAACATCTATTATTTTTTATTTTGCTGATGTGTTATATTACGTGACATTTTAATATGGTTTCTTAATTTGTCAATAGTATGTCATGGCATATCAGAGAATATCACATAACATGTCTTTTCTTTTGACATAACATAGAAATCAATAAAACTTCAGAAGAGTTGGAAGAGTAATAATTAAGAGAGAACATGGAACAAAAAAAAAGACACTAAAGGTAAACAATTAATGTTTAGTCATGAAATTACCATACTTATTTAAAAAGAATTTATATGTGGTTGTTACAGGTTGTAGATCATAGTTATCCTATCACGTACCAGGAAATTCCTCCAAATTTTGGCAAGGAGATATTCTTTCCCATTGGTACACGTTTATCAGAGCTTGAATCAAGCGCATCAATCACAGTGGACATACCTAATGAATGTTGTGAGGGTAAGTGGTGGGGAATTGCTGTATTCCTTGCCTTCAAACCTCTAGAATCTTCAACTAATTTTCCGAGTCTAAAATTTGGTTGGAGCTTTGGAGCTTCAAATACTGATCCTGAAGTTGGCTCTTCTTTCTTATATCTCTCCTCCAATGCTGTAAAGGCGCATTATGATTGTTGTCTTGTAACGATGATAGTGAGTGAAAATTACATATACATTCAGCTACACCACAGAAGCTATGACAATGTAAGTGAATCAAAGCCTTTTAGCAAGCATCGAAAGCCTAATTTTAGTGAAAATAGTAGGCTGCGTTTTAGTGTGCAAGGAGAAGAGATAAATATGAAAGAATGTGGGTATCATGTCTTTGGTAATGAAGATTTTAGAAATAAATTCTCATTTAAATTGAACAAAGAGAGTACTGTCACACCAAATTCCAGGGATTCCAATAGTACAGAAGAAATGGACATCATATTAGAAGATGAAACGGAAACAACCAGCTTGGGTGATGATCGCATCGATGAAGAATCCAAGTTAGTTAGTGTTAATTCTGATCATATGGAGGCTGATATAAGAATAAAGGATTCGACCAGAGGTAGATGGAAAAAGGTAAGTAGCTTCATGACGAAGAAATGCATCTTTGGACTAAAGGGGTGTAAACCAAAGAAACGGTCCCACAAAGACAATGTATGAATCATGACTAAAGTAAGAAATCGATTCTCCTCCCTGGCTATCTCCCCTTGAACCCTTCTCGTATCCCCTTCTCACTCTTCTTAGCTTGGTTCTTCTCTCATATTAATTCTGTATATGCATTTTTTGCAGGAAAGGATACTGTCATCTTCTCAATGGAACAAGCAAACAGTACCTGGCTTCAACACATACATTCTTAGATGGAAACTCACATTTTAATAATTGTTATCACATATTTCATGTTATTGTTGCTTTAGTAAGATTATGTTAATAAGGATTGGATCAGAAGCTTATAGCAAGTGCACATCTGTTATATTCAATTTTTATGTGCTCAATTAGAACTTGTTGGGAAAACTCGAAGTCCAAGACAAAAAACAGTCGAAGCACTGAAAATAATTTTTTTTATAATTTATGCAATTAAATAAATAATACTAAAGATGCTTTAAACAATTAATATAATGACAGAAATTAAAATACTAAAAACTAAAAATTAATATAATGATAGAAATTAAAATATCAGACACCCAAATTTTTATTGTGAAATTTTTTTTTACAAGTCAAGACAATAACATTGTTATATTAATTAGAGTTTTAATTTGCCAAGACAAATCTTGTTTATTACATGCACAATATACTATCTGTTATGTTATGTGGGTAATCTGAAATAGTTGAGTTGGGTTTGGAAGAAAGGCCCAAGCGTCAATGGAATGGGATCTCTGACTTGGTGTGCGCCTGGGCGCCTCCGTCCGAGTTGTGTATGTGAAAGAATGGAGGGTGGTACCTGCAAAGACACTCCGATGCCTAAGTTAGCAAGGGAGTAAGTAGGTTTAAGGGTATTGGAATTTAGTGTTACTTGAGCATGTCAGTGTATTTATAGTGGTGATCCAATAACCACTATTGGAGTAGTTCCACTTCTGAAGGTGGATAACCATCCCTTTATCTTAGGTTGTTGGGATATTGCTTCTGGAAGTGGGTTGAGAGATTTTAGGGGCAGTTACTTATTTGAATAAGTGTTATCTGCCAGCTCATGTCGAGCCCGACCCCTTTGGAGAGGAGCCTATGTCTAGCCCGACCTCTTAAGATGAGGTCGGGTGGGTGGTGAAAGTCAATCTTTGGATTGGGCCTTTTTGGCTTATTTGGACTTGGACCATAGTGTTGGGCTAGAGTATGAATAGTGCCCCTACTCGAGTCCGATCTCTTTGCTTATGAGTTGGATTCGAGTATTTGATTTAACTCGGGTCTGTACAAGTCGGGAACAGACGTGATTTTTAGTTTAAAACCGACGTGATTCTAGATTTCTCAGCCGTCGTGTCTAATCAAGCGTTGTGTCCGTTTGGGATTTCGTATTTACACGTGGGGGCAGTTACATTGGTAACGTCGCGTTTCTTTAATGATCGCTTCATGATGAGCGGATAATTTATACGCTTTTCGGCATTGTTTTTAGTATGTTTTTAGTATATTTTAATTAGTTTTTAAATAAAAATTACTCTTCTGGACTTTACAATGAGTTTGTGTGTTTTTCTGTGATTTCAGGTATTTTCTGGCTGAAATTGAGGGACCTGAGCAAAAATCTGATTCAGAGGCTGAAAAAGGACTGCAGATGCTATTAGATTCTGACCTCCCTACACTCAAAGTAGATTTTCTGGAGCTACAAAAGCCCAATTGGTGGGCTCTCAATTGCGTTGGAAAATAGACATCCTGGGCTTTCCAGCAATATATAATAGTTCATACTTTGCCCGAGATTTGATGGCCCAAACAGGCGTTCTAAGTCAGCTCAAGAATTCTGGCGTTTAACTCCAAAACTGGCACAAAAGTTGGAGTTAAACGCCCAAACTGGCACAAAAGCCGGCGTTTAACTCCAAGAAAAGTCTCTACATGGAAATGCTTCAATGCTCAGCCCAAGCACACACCAAGTTGGTCCGGAAGAAGATTTCTGCATTAATTACCTATTTCTGTAAACCCTAGGCTACCAGTTTTTCTATAAATATGAGCTTTTGCTATTGTATTTTCATACAATCGATCTTTACTCATACTTTCATAGACCTTTTCACATTTGGGGGCTGGCCTCACGGCCATGCCTAGATCTTTTGTTCTTATGTATTTTCAACGGTGGAGTTTCTACACACCATAGATCAAGGTGTGGAGCTCTGCTGTTCTTCATGAATTAATGCAATTACTACTGTTTTTCTATTCAACTCAAGTCTATTTCTTCTCCAAGATATTCGTTCGCACCCAAGAACATGATGAATGTGATGATTATGTGACGTTCATCACCATTCTCACTTATGAACGCGTGATTGACAACCACTTTTAGCTTGCTTCAAGCTGACAATCTCCGTGGGATCGACCCTTACTCACGTAAGGTTTATTACTTGGACGACCCAGTGCACTTGCTGGTTAGTTGTGTGGAATTGTGATAAAGTGTGATTCATGTTTGAGAGCACCAAGCCATTGGAGCCATTGTTGATGATCACAATTCAAACCACTTTCCCTCCCAAACCCACCCATAATGGCCGAACCATACCTCCCCTCTCACTCCTATATAAACCCATCTTCACTCCTTCATTTTCACACAACCTCAACACCACTTCTTCCCCTTGGCCGAGACACAAAGCCCACTCCATTTCCTCTATTTCTTCTTCTTCTACTCTCTTCTTTCTTCTTTTGCTCGAGGACGAGCAACCTTCTAAGTTTGGTGTGGTAAAAGCTAAAGCTTTTTGTTTTTCCATAACCATTTATGGCAACAAAGGCCGGAGAAACCTCTAGAAAGAGGAAAGGGAAGGCTAAAGCTTCCACCTCCGAGTCATGGGAGATGGAGAGATTCCTCTCAAGGGTGCATCAACACCACTTCTATGAAGTTGTGGCCAAGAAGAAGGTGATCCCCGAGGTCCCTTTTAAGCTCAAAAAGGGCGAATATCCGGAGAACCGACATGAGATCTGAAGAAGAGGTTGGGAAGTTCTCACCAATCCCATTCAACAAGTCGGAATCTTAATGGTTCAAGAGTTCTATACCAATGCATGGATCACCAAGAACCATGATCAAAGTGTGAACCCGGACCCTAAGAATTGGCTTACAATGGTTCGGGGGAATTACTTAGATTTTAGTCCGGAAAATGTAAGGTTGGCATTCAACTTGCCTATGATGCAAGGAGATGCACACCCATACACTAAAAGGGTCAACTTTGATCAAAGGTTGGACCAAGTCCTCATGGACATCTGTGAAGAGGGTGCCCAATGGAAGAAAGATTCAAGAGGGAAGTTAGTTCAACTAAGAAGGCATGACCTCAAGCCCGTGGCTAGGGGATGGTTGGAATTCATCCAACGCTCAATCATTCCCACTACTCCATAAGATCTTCAAGAGGAAGAACAAGCCGCCATCACTAAGGTGGACCCGTTCTTTAATTTCCTTGTTCTTTATTTTCTGTTTTTCGAAAATTGTGCTTTATGTTTATCTATGTTTGTGTCTTTATTACATGATCATTAGTGTCTTAGTGTCTATGCCTTAAAGCTATGAAAATGAATCCATCACCTTTCTTAAATGAAAAATATTTTTAATTGAAAAAGAAAAAGAAGTGCATGAATTTCAAATTTTAAAACAGTTTGATTATTTTGATGTGGTGGCAATACTATTGTTTTTCTGAATGAATGCTTGAACAATGCATATTTTTGAATTTGATTGTTTATGAATGTTAAAATTGTTGGCTCTTGAAAGAATGAAAGGAAAAGGAGAAATGTTATTTGATGATATGAAAAATCATAAAATTGATTCTTGAAGCAAGAAAAAGTAGTGAAAAAGCTTGCAGAAAAAAAAGGATATATGCGGAAAAAAAAAGAGGCGAAAAAAAAAAGAAAAAGAAAAGCAGGCAGAAAAAGCCAATACCCCTTTAAACCAAAAGGCAAGAGTGATAAAAAGGATCCAAGGCTTTGAGCATCAGTGGATAGGAGGGCCCACAGGAATAAAATCCTGGCCTAAGCGGCTAAACCAAGCTGTCCCTAACCATGTGCTTGTGGCGTGAAGGCGTCAAGTGAAAACTTGAGACTGAGCGGTTAAAGTCATGGTCCAAAGCAAAATGAGTGTGCTTAAGAGCTCTGGACACCTCTAATTGGGGACTCTAGCAAAGCTGAGTCACAATCTAAAAAGGTTCACCCAGTTATGTGTCTGTGGCATTTATGTATCCGGTGGTAATACTGGAAAACAAAATGTTTAGGGTCACGGCCAAGACTCATAAAAGTAGCTGTATTCAAGAATCAACATACTTAACTAGGAGAATCAATAACACTATCTGGATTCTGAGTTCCTATAGAAGCCAATCATTCTGAACTTCAAAGGATAAAGTGAGATGCCAAAACTGTTCAGAGGCAATAAGCTAAAGGCCCCCGCTCATCTAATTAATACTGATCTTCATAGATGTTTTTGGAATTCATTGTATATTCTCTTCTTTTTATCCTATTTGATTTTCAACTGCTTGGGGACAAGCAATAATTTAAGTTTGGTGTTGTAATGAGCGGATAATTTATACGTTTTTTGGCATTGTTTTTAGTATGTTTTTAGTATATTTTAATTAGTTTTTATTATATTTTTATTAGTTTTTAAATAAAAATCACTCTTCTAGACTTTACTATGAGTTTGTGTGTTTTTCTGTGATTTCAGGTATTTTCTGGCTGAAATTGAGGGACCTGAGCAAAAATCTGATTCAGAGGCTGAAAAAGGACTGCAGATGCTGTTGGATTCTGACCTCCCTGCACTCAAAGTGGATTTTCTGGAGCTACAGAAGCCCAATTGGGGAGCTCTCAATTGCGTTAGAAAATAGACATCCTGGGCTTTTCAGCAATATATAATAGTTCATACTTTGCCCGAGATTTGATGGCCCAAACAGGCGTTCTAAGTCAGCTCAAGAATTCTGGTGTTTAACTCCAAAACTGGCACAAAAGTTGGAGTTAAACGCCCAAACTGGCACAAAAGCCGGCGTTTAACTCCAAGAAAAGTCTCTACACAAAAATGCTTTAATGCTCAGCCCAAGCACACACCAAGTGGGCCCGGAAGAAGATTTCTGCATTAATTACCTATTTCTGTAAACCCTAGGCTACCAGTTTTTCTATAAATAGGACCTTTTGCTATTGTATTTTCATACAATCGATCTTTACTCATACTTTCATAGACCTTTTCACGTTTGGGGGCGGCCTCACGGCCATGCCTAGATCTTTTGTTCTTATGTATTTTCAACGGTGGAGTTTCTACACACCATAGATCAAGGTGTGGAGCTCTGCTGTTCTTCATGAATTAATGCAATTACTACTGTTTTTCTATTCAACTCAAGTCTATTTCTTCTCCAAGATATTCATTCACACCCAAGAACATGATGAATGTGATGATTATGTGACGCTCATCACCATTCTCACTTATGAACGCGTGATTGACAACCACTTCCGTTCTACATGAACAAACTTTAATGCGTATCTCTTGGGTTTCTAATCTAAGATTGGAACCTTCGTGGTATAGGCTAGAATTATTGGCGGCCATTCCTGAGATCCGGAAAGTCTAAACCTTGTCTGTGGTATTCCGAGTAGGATCTGGGAAGGGATGACTGTGACGAGCTTCAAACTCGCGATTGTGGGGCGTGTGACAGACGCAAAAGGATCAATGGATCCTATTCCGACATGATCAAGAACCGACAGCTGATTAGCCGATGTTGTGACAGAGCATCAGGACCATTTTCACTGAGAGGACGGGATGTAGCCATTGAAAACGGTGATACCCAACATAAAGCTTGCCATGGAAAGGAGTATGAATGATTGGAAGAAGGCAATAGGAAAGCAGAGGTTCAAGGGGAACAAAGCATCTTCATACGCTTATCTGAAATCCACCAATGAATTACATAAGTATCTCTATCTTTATTTTATGTTTATTTTCATCACCTTAAACTCCATAACCATTTGAATCCGCCTGACTGAGATTTACAAGATGACCATAGCTTGCTTCCAGCCGACAATCTCCGTGGGATCGACCCTTACTCACGTAAGGTTTATTACTTGGACGACCCAGTGTACTTGATGGTTAGTTGTTTGGAATTATGACAAAGTGTGATTCATGTTTGAGAGCACCAAGCCATTAGAGCCATTGTTGATGATCACAATTTCGCATACCACTTCATTTTACCATTCTGCCCCTGGCATGTTATAAATACTTTTCCCTCTCTTTTCTTTGTTTTCTTTCGTCTTCAAAGTTTCTTGCTTGCACTTCTCACTCATTCAAAAGAAATTCCTTTAGCCTTCCCTCTTGGGGTGCTTTGTTGTTGCTGTGACTACTTCTCCTCAAGTCTACAGAGAAAGGTTAGCCTTTTCTTTATCTTCTTCTATCATTTGTGTAGTGTTTTATCCCTGTTTTTACTGTTCCCTCGTTCGTAATGTGAGGTGTTAGTATCTTCATAAGTTTATTTGTCGGTCTTGGTGATTCTTTTCCTTATTTTGATTTCTGGAGAAAAAACTATCTTGTCTTTGGGATCCCCGTTTTTTATGGTTTTTTATTTTTCTTTGTAGGTCTTATCGCTTTTATACCTACTTCCTACTTGTCAAAAAAATGTCTTCCCATATCCCTGAGTCCCTTTCGAGATGGGTAGATGATTCTGTACTAGATGAAAAGCCTTTAGTAGATACTGATTTTTTTACTGAACTTCGTACTCACCATAGGATCTGTAGTTTGGAGGATGATGAGCCTAAGTATGAGTTGGTAGCCCCGGGTCCTGAAGACCGGGTTTGTTGCGAGAGGGTTACTGACTCTGACCCTCATTTTTTTATGTATTATTGCCTTTTTATCCGCCTGGGGGTTTCCTTCCCGTTCTCTGATTTTAAAATGGAGGTCTTGGGCTACTGCCGAGTTGCTCTTACTCAACTCCACCCCAATTCTTGGGGTTTCATGAAAATCTACCAGTTTGTTAGCCAAGAGTTGAACTTTTCGACTTCTTTAAAGATATTTTTCTATCTCTTCCATCTGACCAAGCCATTTAGCGCTCTAAATAATAAGCAACAGTGGGTATCCTTCCGGGCTATTTAGGGACGGAAGGTTTTTTCAATCTTCGATGAATCCTTCCGTGACTTTAAAATTTTTTTTTCAAAGTCCAAGCTGTAGAGGGCCACCATCCCTTTTTCCTTGATGAGAACGGTTATCCTCGCATTCCTTTGTACTAGTTGGAGGCCTCCCCTGTCGAGAAGTATGGCCTAGAGGATTTGGATGAGGTTGAGGAGGCCATTGTGAGATATTTTCGAGAGGCTTGGGGGGAGGGCTACCAATCTGGATACGAAGAAATTTCTCCTCGGTTCTCCGAGTTTTATTCATTCCGAGCTAGGTAGTTTTGTTTTTCTTTTGTAGTTGTTACTGATAAATTCCAACTTGTGATGTTTTCCGATTTGTTAACTGATTGCTTTTTTTTGTTTTCTCTCTTCAGAAATGGTGAAGAGTGGATACAGTGCTTCCTACCAAAAAGTCCAGGATGCCAATAGAAGGGCTCGTGCTTGAGCTGATGTGGCTAAAGTCGGGGCTGCTGGCGTTCCTCCCCTCCTCCTCCTCATGACTCGGGAACCTCCTCCTCCTTATGACTCGGGAACCCTCTATCGTCCTATTTTGGTAACCTCTGTCTCTGCATCTCCTCTTTCTCCTCCTATCTCCCCAGTCCGACCTCCCTCCGAACCTGAAAAAAAAATGCAAGACCTCAGAGTCTGGCTCTTCTCCTTCTGGAGAGGCCAACTTTAATGGTCCCAAGTTTGTCCGGTACTGCTGGAGTATGCACTGCTCTACTTGATATTTTGGACAAAACTCCTTTGAGTTCTTTGGGGTCTTACCAAAAAACTATGGAAGACCTTCAAGGGAGGATTGTCCTTTATCAAGAAGAGGAGAAGCGGCTTCAGGGGGAGGTTGCCTGGCTGAAGGATGAGCTAGCCCAGCTTTAGGAGAGGGAGAAGAAGCTAATGGGTCAGTGTGCCATGGCGGAGGGTCTGAAGGAGAAGGCGGAGCAAAATTACATCAGGGTCTTTTTCTAAAAATATTGATCTTCAAAGGCAATTAGAGTCTAATCGGCAAGCTTATTAAGAGCTGGAGGACTCGATTGTGGAGAGCTTGGAGGAGGCTTGGAGGGTTTTCAAGGAACAGGTTGGAATTATCACTCCTGACTTGGACCTTTCTCCTCTCCATCCCGACAAGATCGTTGTTGATGGAGCTATTGTCTCCCCTCTTCATCCCGAGATGGACTCTGAGCTGAAGACTCATGGGCAAAGGATTGTTGAGTCTCCTCCTCGTAAGGAGCAGCAGGAGGAATTCCTGCCAAGTTCTTCAGAAGCTCCGACTTCCGCTGCCGAAGAGACCGTTCCGACTCCTCCTGTTGCAGATCTGAGCTCCCTTCCTCTTGGTGATTCCAATCCTTCTTCCAATTGATTTTAGCTACTTGAGGCCCGGCTTGTGGGCCCCTTTGAACAATTTATCTTTTATATGTTTGTTGTGGTGGTCCTTGACTTTCCTGACCTTTTGGCCGTTAACAAAAAATGCTGCTTGTTTGGTTGCCTCCTTTTGAATAAGGGCTTCTTACGAAATATTTTGCTCATGTATGCTTGCATTAATTTTGATGCTTTTTGTGGAAAAACCCTTTGATTTTGTGCAAAAAATCTTTTTGTTAGGTGGGTTATCTTTGTTTGAGCTATTGCAAGAACTTTTTCAAAGACTTGAGACAGCTTCTACCTTTAGGGGTTTTTCTATCTCTTTTATATTCCTTACGCCTTTAATTTTTGCTTATTGAATTGTTTTCGTAACCTAGGTTATTCTTGCGATGCATTTTGAATTTCTTGGGTGCTCCGACTAGTTAGTCGTTTAAGTGGTTGAGATCCCGAGTTAACATGATCGTCTTTGTAACCTCTTTACACCAACTTATACCTCGTCGTTTTATCCTGCCGACTACTTAGGTCGGTCATGGGATTTTCACGCTTTTTCGAACTTAAATCGGTGTGTTTCGTAGAATAATGATAATAACAATGGAATAAAGAGATAGCCCAAAAATATTTATTGATTGATAGAGGTAACTTTTTATAAAAGTTTAATTCAGTTACTAATGGGTTTTAGGACTATCAACCCTTAGCCCTCACTTTGATGCCTTGTTAAAACCCCCTTCAGGAAAACCCCTTTTTTGGGAAAAAACTATGAAGTTGAGAAAAAGAGTACATCAGGGAGTGGAGTTCACTTCTAGCTATAATACCTCCTCATGTTACAAGTATGCCACAATCTTGGGAGCTCGGCACCACTCAAGTCAGTTACCTTATAATAGGGGTATTCACGGTGCGGTTTGGTTCAGTTTTTGATGGAAAAGTCATCCGATCCGATCGTCTAATTAAACTGCGGTTCGGTTTGGTTCGGTTTTTTTACCGAAGCCATCCGAACCAAACCAAACCAATTAAATTCGGTTTGGTTTGGTTCGGTTTGATCGGTTTTTTCAATCAATTCAAAAAAAAAATACTACCATACTATTTCACAAAGTCATAACATTGAAATTGACAAACACAAATACACAATAGCTAACAAAGTTAACCACTGATAAGTGATCACAACAGTTGCCAAAAACAACATCAAGTTCCATCGCAGTTGAAGATGAATTTGAATCTACATCTTTATCAAGGGGCAATTGTGATCACGTCACCTTTCATTCTCATTCAAAACATGATATTTCAAGTTTCTCACTCCAATATGATACTTGAAAATAGTTTAGTTACATGTTACCTCGTAATCAAGTAAGCGATTAATCTTGATCCCAGATCAAGATTACAAAATGGATCAATGGAATGAACAACAAAGAAGCTCCATCTGATGGAGTACAAGAAGGGAAAAATATCTTGGCACTAAGAATCACAAGAATCCTTAAGGAACAAATATAAATTTCACTGCCAAGTATGACACATATGTGAGGACCAATACATTTATGCCACTGCTAACTTTATGAATTGCAAATAAAACATAGCACATGTAGTAATGCTTACAAATGCACGTCTAAAATTTAACACAACCGTCATAATTTATGCAACTGCCAGGACAAAATTCCAAAATTCTTATGAAATGTCTCATTATATACCTGAATCATATCCTTCTAACTCATAAAAAGAGAAAAGCTCACACTAATCAACTTCATTCTTGCAAGCACAAATTATCAAATGGAATTCAAGGAAGGGATTATCAAGCAGAATTACTTAACTGTATAATATGCAACGGAACAAGATGTCAATTATATTCCAAAATGAAAAAGTCTCCATAATTCTAAATTGATAATTTTAAGGCTCCAACGTTGTCACCTGTTGCCATTCCCCAAATTAGGTGCCCAAGCAACATCTCGAACCCAATCTGTATGCATCTGAAGAGCCGGGAAGCAGTCCATCTTCCAAAATCCGTTGTTCAGCTTCCATACCTTCACAGTATTATCACAACCACCAGAACATAGCTTCTGTACAGGATCAAGCTGCCGCTGCACCAACAAGTGCACCTGGTGCCGTTGACGGTACCCATGACACAGAAGTTACACCAACTGGATGGGCTTGGTCAATCACTTATCCAGTGTCGCCCATATTTTCACTTGAACTGACATCAAACTGCATACACAAATACATTGAACAAAAAAATAAATTTACAACCAATTTACAAAATCAAGAGCAGAAACATAACAACAAATAAATTAAAAACAGAACAATACCAAGTCAGTAATAACCAGCAACAATACCAAGTCAGTAAACCAAACAATAACCAGCAACAATAAATCGAACAATGAATCAATAACCACTAAGCACAGGTGAAAGAGGCAAACAATCAAATTGTTCTAAGTTAATTGAGATCTGCAAAACAAACAAATATACAGTTTGAAATTGAATTAAAATTTTTGAGTCTTTTCTTAGCTTCTCAGATCTAACCAATGTCATCATACAAATAGCAAGTCAGCAACAATGAATCAACAACAACAATACCAACAATAAAGTAAACAATGCTAACAAAAATTAGTTAAATTACATACCTGACTGGGTGGTGGTCAGAAACGCTACTGGCTGGTGGCGTCACTGGCGTGGTGCTATGTTGGCCTGCTGGGTCAGTGGATGGTGGCATCGTGCTGTGCTACTGCTGCGTCGGTGGCCAGAAACGGTCCTCTGTCCACTGGGTGCGAGCCTGTGACGGTGGTGTTGGCTGTGGCTGGGGCTTCGTGGACCGTGGTGCACTGGTGGGTGAAAAGGTCCTGGGAGCAGTGGGTGAAACGGCTTCGGCATTGGGAGGAAGGCTTCGAGGTGGTGGGAGCCTGGGAGGAACGGTCTCTTGCCGTCGACCTCGAGACTCAAGAACGTGGGTGACTGGGTCTGGGTGACTAGGTGCAGAGAGCGAGATTGTGGAAGAGATTCAAGAGAGCGTTAGGTTTCAATTGGGGGTGGGGGCTAGGTCCGCAGCGCTCATTTGGGGAATTGGGCGTGGGGGTGGGGGTGGGTTGGTTTTTTTAGGGTTTTTACTTCTCCGGTTCGGTTCGATTCGGTTGATGTTTTCATGGTCAGAACCGAAAACCAAACCAAACCGCAAAAAAGTAGCAAAACACATTTTCTTTGGTTTTTTCGGTTTTTGGTTTTGTTCGGTTTTCGATTTTTTCGGTTCGGTCCGTCGGTTTAGTTCGATCCGGATCGGTTTTGAACACCCCTACCTTGTAATACCCCTTTTCTGATGACTTCACTTATCTTATATGGCCCCTTACAATTAGCAGTGAGTTTTCCTTCACCTGACTTGTTGACTCCGATGTCGTTCCTGATTAGGACCAAGTCGTTTGAGGTGAAACTTCTTCGAATGACTTTTTTGTTGTATCTATTTATCATCCTTTGCTTCAGCGCTGCTTCCCTTATCTGGGCTTGTTCTCGGATTTCAGTGAGTAGTTCAGGTTCTTCTTTGTGTGCTTGAATGTTGCCAACCTCATCATGGAACCTCATCCTTGGACTTTTCTCGTTGAGTTCTATTGGTATCATGGCTTCTATGCCATAAGCATGTCGGAAGGGTGTTTCTCCTATGGCAGACTGAAGCGTAGTCCGATATGCCCATAGTACTTGAGGGAGTTCTTCAGCCCAGGCTACCTTTGCATCTTGCAACCTTTTCTTTAATCCAGCCAGTATAACTTTGTTGGCTGCCTCAGCTTGCCCATTCGCTTGTGGGTGCTCGACTGAGGTGAACTGATGCTTGATTTTCATGCTGGCTACGATGTTTCTGAAAGTAGAGTCAATGAATTGGGTTCCATTATCAGTGGTGATGGAATTGGGAATTCCATACCTTGTAATGATATTCTTGTAGAGGAACTTCTGACTTCTCTGAGCTGTGATAGTGGCCAATGGTTCTGCTTCAATCCACTTCGTAACGTAGTCCACTCCTACTATTAGATATTCACTTGTCCAGGTGCTTGGGTGAAGGGCCCTAGTAGGTCCAACCCCCATTTTGTGAAAGGCTATGGATAAGTTATGCTGCTAAGTTCCTCAGGAGGAGTGACGTGGAAGTTAGCATGCATTTGGCATGGCTGACACTTCTTTACGAACTCGGTGGCATCCTTCTGCAAGGTCGGCCAGTAGAACCCGGCTCGGATGACTTTCCTAGCCAAAGACCTTGCTCCGAGATGGTTCCCGCAGATTCCATTGTGTACATCCTCTAAGACTTCAGCCATCTTTGAGGTTGGGATGCACTTTAACAATGGCATGGATATTCCTCTTTTATAGAGGACATTCTTCACCAAGGTGTAGTTCTGTGCTTCCCTCCAGATTTTCTTGGCCTTTTTTTTCTTCTTTGGTTAGGATGTCGAATTTTATATATTCAATAAAAGGGGTCATCCACCCGAGTTCCAATCCGGATACTTCCAGGATGTCTTGTAGCCTCTGTTTTTGTGACAGAGGGTTCTTGGAGAGTTTTCTGGATCAGGCTTCTATTATTTCCCTCTGGCTTGGTACGTGCTAAATTGGATAGGGCGTCTGCTCTGCCGTTGAGATCCCGAGTTATGTGTTTGACCTCGGTCTCTGAGAACCACCTAAAGTACTCTAAAGTTTTGTCCAAATACCTTTTCATATTTGGGTCTTTAGCCTGATACTCCCCATTGATTTGAGAAGTCACTACTTGGGAGTCGCTGAAGACCACTACCATGGCTGCTCTGACCTCTTCCGCTAGTTTCAACCCGACAATCAAGGCTTCATATTCTGCCTGGTTGTTGGAGACCGGGAATTCAAATTTCAGGGAGACTTCTATTTGAGTTCCCTCTTGGGTTAACAAGTATTATGGCTGCGCCGCTTCCGATTTTGTTGGAAGAGCCATCCACATACAATTCCCAAGTTGTGGAGGCCTCCTCTTGATCTCCTGCATATTCTACAATGAAATCGGTCATACACTGGGCTTTAATCACCGTCTGAGTCTCATACTTTAAGTCAAACTCGGATAGCTCTATGGCCCGCTGAACTATTCTGCTCGCAATGTCTGTTTTTTGAAAAATTTGCTTCATGGGCTGGTTCGTTTGAACCTTTATTATATGAGCTTGAAAATAAGGTCGTAGCCTTCGAGATGCCACTATTAAGGCATATGCAAACTTCTCGAGTTTTTGGTACCTTAACTCGAGGCCTTGTAGACCTTTACTGGTGAAATACACTGGATGCTGCCTGACCTCATCTTCCCATATTGGTGCTGACGCCACAGCTTTGTCGGCTACAGACAGATACAGGATGAGCTCTTCCCTGACTTTAGGTCGGGTTAGAATTGGAGGTTGGCTTAAAAACCTTTTGAACTCCTAGAAGGCTTCTTCGCATTCAAGAGTCCATTCGAACTGACATCCTTTTCTTAGTAGAGAAAAAAGTGGTAAGGATCTCCGTGCTGATTCTGCCAAGAACCTAGAGAGAGCTGCAAGTCGGCCGTTTAGCTGTTGGACTTCCCCCAAACAAGTCGGGCTTTTCATTTCCAAGACTGCTCTGTACTTATCGGGGTTGGCTTTAATTCCCCTTTGTGTTATCATAAATCCTAAAAATTTTTCAGCCTCCATCACGAAGGTGCACTTTGCGGGATTCAACCTCATCCTGTTCATCCTTATGGTGTTGAAGACTTGCGAGAGGTCGGTCAAGAGGTCTGTCTTATCCTTGGTTTTTATCAGCATGTCGTCCATGTAAACTTCCATTAAACTCCCAATGTGAGGTGCAAACACCTTATTCATCAGCCTTTGATATATGGCTCATGCATTCTTTAATCCAAAAAGAATAACCACATAGTAATAATTTTCTCTAAGCGTGATGAAAGATGTTTTTTCTTGATCCGGTTTGTACATCGAAATTTGGTTATATCCCGAGTACGCATCCATGAACGACAAGTATTGATATCACGAGCTGGAGTCTACTAGGGTATCAATATTTGGAAGTGGATATGGGTCTTTTGGACACGCCTTGTTCAGGTCAATGTAGTCAACGCACATCCTCTACTTGCCATTCTGTTTCTTGATTAGCACTACATTTGCCAACCAAGCCAGATATTTGACCTCTCTAATGAAGCCGGCTTCTAGGAGGGCTTGTATTTGTTCTTTGACCACCTGAGCTCGTTCAGGATCGAGCTTCTGCCTTCTCTACTGAACAGGTCGTGATCCAGGGTATACAGACAGCTTGTGCGCCATGAGCTCGGGATTTGTCCCTGGCATGTCGGAAGCTTTCCAGGCAATGAGGTCGAAATTCTCTTGTAGGAGCCTTATCAGCTTCTGCTTCAAGTCTTCTTTCAAGTTGGCTCCTATGCTGGTATTCTTTCTGTCCTCTTGTCCAATTTGTACCTTTTCAGTCTTTCCCCTGGCCTGTGGTTGCAATTCTTCTTTAGCTTGGATTCCTCTGAGCTCAATGGTATGCACCTCCTTGCCTTTACCTCTCAGGTTTAGGCTTTCATTGTAGCACTTTCTCGCCAGCTTCTGGTCTCCCCTGATGGTTGCAGTTCCCTCTGGTGTTAGAAATTTCATGCACAGATGGGGAGTGGATACCACTGCTCCAAGCCGATTAAGGGTCGTTCTACCTATTAAGGCATTATAGGCCGAACCCACATCAACGACTATAAAGTCAATGCTTAGAGTTTTGGATTTTATCCCCTTTCCGAAAGTTGTATGTAGAGGTATAAATCCTAGTGGTTTTATGGGTGTGTCCCCCAGCCCATATAGGGTATCAAGGTATGCCCTTAATTCCTTTTCGTCCAATCCCAACTTGTCAAATGCTGGTTTGAACAGGATGTCGGCCGAGCTCCCCTGATCCACCAGGGTTCTGTGTAGATAGGGCAATACCCTGCCCGTCTTCTTTGGTGAAACAGATTGTTGGAAGGTTGGGTAGCTCGCTCCCGACCTAGTAGACTTTTATCAGATGTCTCTTATGAGATGACTTTGTAAGACCTCCTCCAGCGAACCCTCCTGAGATCATATGTATTTGTCATTCCGGGGTCCGTGGTGGGTCTCTCCGATCTTCGTCATCTCTCTTTCTTTTCCCATGATTGTCCGATCTTTGCATGAGGTATCTATCAAGCCGCCCTTCTCTGTCCAGCTTTTCTATCACATTTTTCATGTCGTAACAGTCATTTGTTGAATGCCCACAAATCTTATGGTATTCACAGTATTCGTTACGACTTCCTCCCCTTCTTGTTCTTGATGGGCCTAGGGGGAGGTAGCTTTTTAGTATGGCAAATTTTTCTGTAGATGTTGACTAGGGAAACTCGCAGAGGAGTATAAGAGTGAAAGAATGAGGGGGGGGGGGGGGTACCTGCAAAGACACTTCGATGCCTAAGTTAGCATGGGGGTAAGCAGGTTTAAGGGTATTGGAATTTAGTGTTACCTGAGCATGTCAGTGTATTTATAGTGGTGATCCAATAACCACCGTTGGAGTAGTTCCACTTCTGAAGGTGGATAACCGTCCCTTTATCTTAGAGTTGTTAGGATATTGCTTCTGGAAGTGGGTTGAGAGATTTTAGGGGCAGTTACTTGATGAGTCCATATTTTATGATATATTTTGGCTTGATTTGAGTGGATTTCATCATATAAATCCACATTTATTCATCTAAATAGCATGCTTTTGTGATTTCTTCCTAAATTGTGCTTGAAAGTGAAAACATGCTCTTTTGTGCTTAATTTAGTCAAATTTTATTCACTTTAATCCCATTTGGTGTCTTGATGTATTTGTTAAGTGATTTCAGGTTTCCAAGGCAAGCATGGGTGGAAGAAGTGAGAAAAAGAGCATGCAAAAGGGAAGAAACCATAAAGAGATAGAGTTTGGACATTCCAGTATCCGTGCATGCGCACAAGAGACGCGTGCGAGCGCACAAGAGCGAGCACAGCGACGCATACGCGTGGAAGGAATTTCGCCAAATGACGCGTACGCATCACCCACGCGTACGCGTGACTCGAGTCACATGAGCTCATTAATGCAAATCACTAGGGGCGAATTCTGGGCCTCCAGAACCCAATTCAATCCATTTCTGAAGCTATTTGAGGCCAAAGTGAAGAGGAATGAGGGAGGGGGGAATTAGGTTTAGCTTTTACATGCTTTTCTCTTAGTTTTCTAGAAAGAGAAGCTCCCCCCTCTCTCTAGAATTAGGATTTTCTTAGTTAGTTTCCTTTTAATTTCAGCTTTTAATTCTTGTTTTAATGTAGTTTCATTTATGTTTCCATGCTTTATTGTCTTGTTCTTCTTCATCTCTCTTGTTATTTCCTTTATTTTGTCATTTTTATGTTTTTGGATACTTTTGTTAATTTTAATTTCAATGAATGAAATTTATGTTTTCAAGTTGATTATTGCTTTTTTTAGTTGTTATTGTCATTTTCTTGCTTTTCGTAGTTAGATTTTATTTTTGTTGCAATTTAATATTATTTTATTTTCATGCACACCAAGTGTTTGATAAAATGTTTGGCTTAGTTTCTACTTAGTTTTTCTCCACTCTTGGCTTGGAATTGATGACTTTGGTGACCCTTGAGTCATTGATGTCTATTCTTGTTTGATATATTAGAGTAGTTAGTTGATTTGGTTTCCCTTGACTCTAAGTGACCCAATAGTGTTGACTTAGGACTTAGGGATTAGAATCAACTATGCCTATTTGACTTATCCTCGATGTAGGGTTGACTAAGTAGATTAACTCTTCATAATCATCATGTGTTTGTGGTCAATGGCTAGGATAGGTAACCTTAACTCTCAATTACTTGCCAAGAGGTTTCTTGCATTTCAATTTCCCTTTCCTTGTATTTTATTGCTTTTGACTTTTCTTGCTTTGACTTTTATTTCTTGCATGTTTAGTTTTCACACTCTTGATTGAGAAATTGGGTGTTTGGGTGAAATTGAGTTGTGGATGTCCATTCCGCATTGTGTGAGGATTGTTAATTGGTTTGGTTTCCCTTGACTCTAAGTGACCCACTAGTGTTGACTAGGACTTAGGGATTGGAATCAATTATGCCCTTCTGACTTATCCTCGATGTTAGGATAGACTAATTAGGATTAATTCATACACAATTACCATGTTTGTGGTCCACAACTAGGATAGAAAACCTAAATTCTCCAATTCTCCCCCAGAGTCCTTTTTAGCACTTAATTTCCATTTTCCTTGTTTTAATTGCTTTCTTTTGATTCCTTGCATGCTTGTTTTACTTTCTTGCTATTTACATTTCTTGCCTCTCTTGCAATCCTCCAATCCCCATTTTGTTGATTTGGCTAATAATTAAACACTTAATTGCAATTCCTAGGGAGAACGACCCAAGGTTTAATTACTCTCGGTTATTTTGATTTGAATTTAACATTTGATTGTGAGATTTCATTGTTGATTTAGACTATGCTACTAACGAGTTGATTATTGCTTTTGATCGATTCTAAATCGACATAAATTCTCACTTATTAGTTATCATTACTTTTTTGAATAAGTGTTATCTGCCAGCTCATGTCGAGCCCAACCTCTTTGGAGAGGAGCCTATGTCTAGCCCGACCTCTTAAGATGAGGTCGGGTGGGTGGTGAAGGCCAATCTTTGGATTGGGCCTTTTTGGCTTATTTGGACCTGGACCATAGTGTTAGGCCAGGGTATGAACACTACTCATGAACAATCTTCTGTCTTACAAATAGCTCTAACCCTAACCTTATCATTCTTTGTAAATAAAATATTTTTACCCTACTAAATTGTATAGTCCCTGGTAACTTGCATAAATTCAGCTTTTAACTTGAATATCATACTAACCTCAAATTTCAGGTTTTTAAACTTGGTCTTTTCATTAAATTGAGAATAAACAATTGGCGATTCTTTATCAGAGTCTAACTCTTTACTAGAATCCTCTGAGTGTCACGAGTCAGCATCTGAGGCACCATCAAGATCATCATCATCCCCTTCTACACCTGCCAAGAAAAAATCAAAACATGAATGACATTAAACATTTGCCAAATCAACCAATAAATCAATACCACTAAGGAAACCCTAAACATACCAGAGTCAGAGCTTCCTTCATCCTCAAAACCCTCATAGCTAGAGTCATCAATGTCTATTTCTTTATCCCCTAATCTGGACTTAGGAGGCCTATGCTTCTCCCTGGCTTCAAACTTTGTGTTCTTTCTTGGTGCACTTTTTTCGCTGTCACTATCACTGTCACTGCTATACAAATTGTCCCATAGAATTTTGGGAGGCCTGTATAGTTCATCTTCAACACTCTCATATGAGTCATGAGAGTCAGAATCCTCTTCCTGAATGGGAGCTTCTTTTAGACACTTTCTAGATCTTGTGAGTCTGCATCCACTGGTATTTTCTTTGTTCTTATTACCTTCAAAGTTCTTGGCTGGTTAAGATGATGTTTTAGAATGAGGTAGAACTGTCTTATCTTGAAGGGTGTGGTGGGCTGAGAGTGGGGTTTTGTGGACTGCAAGGGAGCCTTCATGAGTTGAGAGGTAGTTTTGATGGGTTTATATGATAGTTTAGTGAGCTGAGAATTAAGCTTATTGGGCTTACTGGACTGTGAGGCTGGTTTAGTGGGCTGAGAATTGTGCTTACTGGGCTGTGAGGCTACTTTAGTGGGTTGAGAGGTTGGTTTGTTGGGTTGAGGGTATATTGTAGTGGGCATCTTGGCAGGTTGAGAATGGTGCTTCTTAGCCTGGGAAGAATTCTTCTTCTTGCTACTTTCTGCTTCTACAAAGAGCACATCTTTCTCCATGTTGTCCACTATATATGATTGTGAGATGCAATGCTCAAAGTATAGATTGATTAAATGTTGGTTCCTCTTACAATCTTTGCACATTGCAAGCAAATCTGCATTTGTCACCAACTCTTTTAATCCGGATGAAATGAAAACTCCAGGAACTTTTCACCAATAGTTTCTAACTTCAATGTATCCCAACTCCTTATAGTAACCCTTTACAAAGAACACATAAAGTGTGTTTCCTTCAACACCCATCAATACTTATGTATTATCAGGTTCATATACCATCTCTCTATCTTCACACTTTTTAAACAACCCACCATGGTGAATCACAAATGTCATTAATAAACAGACCAGTAATAGCTATTCTTTATGTGTCACCAACGACTAAACCCAGTTTGTACCAATCAACCATTAACCCAAAATAAACATGCAACGAAATCATCACTAAAATCAAACACCCCTAACTAAAAACCATCACAGAGCCAGTTAAAACAGCACATTCTCACACACTAAAATGATAAAAGAACATTCATACAAATCCTTGGTCACTCCAAACCCTAGCCTAAATCAGACGAACACTAAGACCACAACATTAGGAAGACATCACACCACATAATAACTCAAAAAACATGAAAAAAGTTTCATCCTTGCCTCTCACGATCGCAATGGCTTCTTCCACTATCAATGCTGCTCTAGGATAAGATCAACTCTGCATTCAGTAGCGACAACTCTTCTATTGTAATCGTCAACCAACACTAACAAATGTTGATGGGATGGTTCAGAACTTGGATGAAAGGCTTAGGACATACCTTGAGGGAGACGATACGTTTTGGAGCAAAACAGAGAGAGATGGTTGATAATGAGAGGGAGTTAGGCTTTGCAACGTTTGAATCTCTCTTCTTGACACTAAACGACGATGTTTTAAGTCTAGGAGAACATTGTATCAAAACTGCGTCGTTTTGATTGTGTGCCACGCTGGCACTTAACGACACACGTCAGCGAACGTTTGTCAACTCAGCGAAGGAGATGACAGAAGGACGAACGTGACCATGTTGGATATCTTTTGGGGACAAATTCGCGATTAATTTTATTTTTTGGAGACGAAAATGAAGATCAAGATATCTTTTAGGGACGATTTTGACTGTTAACTCCTTAAACTATTTTGGATTTGTATACACATTGAAATTGCAACTAAGTGATTTATTTTAAGATGAATTAGGACGCAACATATTTAAAGTTTAGACCATGACAAATTGACAATCGATATATTGCCTTATTGGTGTTGAAGAAAGTGTTCATGAACAACAATCTAATTACAATGAGTAAATGTAAAATTTCGTTATCTTTCACTGATTCATTTTCTCTTCTTTTATTTGAAAAATATCAAATGAAATTCAATTTTTATGAACAAAAATTCTATATTTAATATTTATGTACAAATTTTTATAGGGTTATTTCTAAATATATATCCAAAATTGTTAGGGATATATCTTTTACTTTTAATATATCTGCAAAATTTATATATAAAAAATAACTTGTATCCTAAAGAATTTAGGAGATACATCCTTAACCAGAGATTTCTTTAAGATTGATAATATTTAAAAACCAGTTTTGTTAGAATATGAACTTTTTTTTAACAATAATCAGCTAAAAAACTAGATAATGCTCAATGATTAAATATTTAGATTATTAATTAGATAGATAAAGTGAAACGAAAAGAAAGAATATTAACTGATTATTAGTTGAAAAAAATTACTTTCAAAGAAAGAATATGAACTTTTTGGCATGAAATAATTAATATTATTTTAAAAGCAAATGATAATCGACATTAGTTACTACCTGTGTCATTTATATCTTCTCATTATTTCAAAGATTTTATCCACATGTTACGGCCCAGGATTCCCACGGGTCAATCCGATCCGAGCTCCACCCGGCTCGACTACGCGCCTCTCAACCGATCCGGACACGCGTCCCGTACGGCTCTCCCGCAGCTACGGGACAGCGTCCTTGAGAATATGGGCCTGCCCTCCAGAGGGGCCCACTACTGACATGTATATAAGGGGAAGACTGGCTCTTCCCCCAAGGTACGTCACATCCCTACACCACCCTCATTCCGCCTGGGTGGCACCCCCCTTTTTCTCACACGAAGTGCTCGGGACCTCGCACCTCCTGGACTGGAAGACCGTGACCAGACGAGCCCCTTCCTTCACCCCAGATCCTGACCCGAACCGTTCGGTAACCGACCTACCGAACATTGGCGCCGTCTGTGGGGAAAGTCCATGGACTTCGTGCTAGTCCAAACTGGGACAGGCTGCGAGGCCGCGCCCCCTGTGCCTGGAGGAGGCGCCGTTCCGACGGAAACTCGACAACAACAGAGGTCGCCTCCAAGGGACACGACGCAAACTCACGAAAGACGCACCTTCGGAGGGACTGGCGACAACCACGCCAAGATAATGCAAGAGCTACGTCATAGGATGCAAGACTTGGAACGCAGGCTAGCGGAAAGAGAACACGACCAGCGCACTCCGGAGCAGAGCCCCACCCGCTCCCGTTCGAGGCGCACACCCAGCCCCCAATACGAGTCGGAGAGCACGGGAGGGCGGAGGCAGGCCAGAAGAAAAAGTTGGGACCCCATCATCTACACCCGACACGAGAGGCGTCGTGCGTCGAACAGGGGCGAAGAGGACGCCTGTCGGGAGAGCGACGAACCGAGAAGAACTACCCGGGTACCCGTCATAATAGGAGCGACCCCCTTCCACCGTTCCGTACTCGAGGTCCGGCTGTCGAAACACTTTGACAAGCCAACGGACATGAAGTACGACGGAACACAAGATCCCCTGGAACACTTAACGGCTTTCGAGGCCAGGATGAACCTAGAAGGGGTGGGAGACGAGGTCAGATGTCGGGCCTTCCCGGTCACCTTGGCGGGCCCAGCGATACGGTGGTTCAACAACCTCCCGCAGGGCTCGGTGACCCAATTCTCCGACATCAGCCACGCCTTCTTGGCTCAATTCACGACCAGGATTGTCAAAGCCAAACATCCAATCAATTTGCTATGAGTGACACAAAGACCCGGGGAGCCGACCAGGAAGTACCTGGACCGTTTCAATGACGAGTGCTTGGAAATCGACGGTCTGACGGACTCGGTGGCAAGTCTGTGCTTGACGAACGGGCTCTCGAATGAGGACTTCAGGAAGCACCTCACAACAAAGCCCGTTTGGACAATGCAAGAGATCCAGTGCGTGGCCAAAGATTACATCAATGACGAAGAAGTCAGCCGGGTCGTGGCTGCCAATAAACGGCAGCCCGCTTACAACCAAGGCCGGCACTATGAAGGCAGAGAAAGACCAAAGGAACACGCCAGGGACGGCGGTCCGAGTAAAGCACCCAAACCGTTCCCCCGAGTTGGGAAGTTCACCAATTATACCCCCCTCACGGCATCAATCACCGAAGTTTACCAACAGATAGCGGAAAAGGGGATACTGTCAAAGCCCCGACCTCTGAAGGACAGGACGGGAGGAAACAAGAACCTCTACTGCGAGTATCACAAGGGTTACGGGCACAAGACCCAAGACTACTTCGACCTAAAAGACGCCCTGGAACAAGCTATTAGGGATGGGAAACTTGCCGACTTCTCCCACCTTATAAGGGAGCCAAGGAGACGCAACCGGGACCACGATAGCGAAGACAGATCCCGGTCAACAAGACGACGACAGGAACCAGAGGATGACGACCACGGCCTCACGGTGGTAAACGTGGTAACGGCCAGGAACACCGCCCCAAGGTCAAGGTCGGCATGGAAAAAAGACACCAAGGTCCTAGCGGTCTCCACCTCGTCCGTTAGGGGTTTCTGAGGCCTCCCACCCATCTCCTTCGGACCAGAGGACCAATGGTTTGACGAGGCGCCAGAAAGTCCGCCCATGGTCATCACGGCCAGGGTCGGAACGGGCCTCGTCAAGCGAATTCTGGTAGATACGGGGGCAGACTCAAACATCATGTTTCGAAATGTTTTCGATGCCCTGGGGCTAAGAGACGCCGACCTGACGACCCAGCAGCACGGTGTGGTAGGGTTGGGGGACCATTTCATCAAGCCGGATGGAATCATCTCACTCCCGACCTCCGTGGGACAGGGGCAGGAGCGACGAACAGTCATGGCGGACTTTGTAATATTACGAGATTCCACGGCTTATAACATCATCCTGGGAAGAAAAACCATCAACGACCTGGGGGCGGCTATTAGTACAAAGCTACTGGTGATGAAGTTTATCACCGATGACGGATCCGTAGGATCCATCAAAGGCGACTTGGAAACGGCGGTCGCTTGCGACCACGCCAGCCTTTCTCTCAGGAAAAAGTCCAAAGAAGCATCTGGGGTCTTCCTTGCCGACCTGGACGCCAGGATAGACGACAAACCCAGACCAGAGCCAGAAGGAGACTTGGAGAAGTTCAGGGTCGGCGAGGAGGATGATAAATTCACATTCATAAATAGAAACCTCCCCCATGAGATGAAGGAACCTTTGATGGAAATGATCAGGGCTAATGCCGACCTCTTTGCCTGGACGCCTGCCGATATGCCCGGGATAGATCCCCAGCTCGTATCGCATCATCTGGCCGTCAAGGCGGGAACCAAGCCAGTGGCCCAGAGGAGGAGAAAGATGTCACAAGAAAGGGCAGAAAAGGTAGCCAGGCAGACGGCCAGCCTCCTCGAAGCAGGGTTCATCCGGGAACTGGACTACTCGACTTGGTTGTCGAACGTGGTCCTGGTTAAAAAACACAATGGGAGATGGAGAATGTGCGTAGACTACTCTGACCTCAACAAGGCGTGCCCCAAGGACTGCTACCCCCTGCCTAACATTGACGCACTCGTCGACGCAGCGGCGGGGTACCGGTATCTGAGCTTCATGGATGCCTATTCAGGATACAATCAGATACCGATGCACCGACCCGACGAGGAGAAAACGGCGTTTATAACGCCAGGGGGAATCTATTGTTACAGGGTAATGCCTTTTGGTTTGAAAAACGCTGGGGCCACGTACCAAAGGCTGAAGAATAAGATATTCAGTGAACTCATAGGCAAAACAGTAGAAGTCTACGTGGATGACATACTCGCGAATACCGCGCGACCCGACGACCTCCTGAGCGACCTTGATGGTGTTTTTTCGTCACTAAGGCAGCACGGCATGAGGCTTAATCCGCTTAAGTGCGCGTTTACCATGGAGGCCGAAAAGTTCCTGGGATTCATGATCACTCAAAGAGGAGTAGAAGCCAACCCCGAGAAGTGCCAAGCAGTTATCCAGATGAAGAGCCCGGGTTGTATCAAGGACGTCCAACGACTTGCCGGGAGGCTAACGGCTTTATCCCGATTCCTCGGAGCGTCGGCAGCAAGAGTCCTACCTTTCTTCAATCTAATGAGAAAGGGAATGACGTTCGAATGGACCCCAGCGTGCGAAGAGGCATTCAACCACTTCAAGAAAATCTTAGCGGCACCACCAGTTCTCGGGAAACCCCGGGCCGGAGAACCACTCTATCTCTACCTATCAGTAACCGAGGAAGCGCTTGCCGCAGTGCTCGTTAGAGAAGAGGGGAAGACCCAACAACCCGTTTACTTCGTGAGCAGGGTCCTTCAAGGACCAGAGCTGAGGTACAGCAAGCTGGAAAAACTGGCGCTAGGGCTCCTAATCTCCTCCCGAAGGTTAAGACAATACTTCCAGAGCCATCGTATAGTCGTGAGGACGGATCAGGCGATTCGCCAAGTACTGCAAAAACCTGACTTGGCTGGTAGGATGATGACTTGGGCCATCGAGCTCTCCCAATATGACCTACAGTATGAACCCCGACACGCAATCAAAGCCCTGGCAATGGCAGACTTTCTGGTTGAGGTGACGGGAGACCCCCTAGAGGAAACGGGCACACGATGGAGGCTCCACGTCGACGGGGCCTCCAACCAAACGTCTGGGGGAGCAGGGGTAATCTTAGAAAGCCCAGCAGGGGTCATCTATGAGCAATCGACTAAGTTCGAGTTCCCAGTGTCGAACAACCAAGCAGAATATGAGGCCCTCTTGGGTGGACTAATACTAGCTCGGGAAGTTGGGGCGACAAAGGTCGAAGTATGCAGCGACTCACAAGTTGTCACCTCGCAGGTAAACGGAAGCTACCAGGCTCGGGACCCCCGCCTACAAAAATACTTGGAAAAGGTTAAAGAAATAACAAGTCAGTTCCAGGAAGTCATCGTCCAACACGTCCCAAGAGAGAAGAACACACGTGCAGACCTCCTGTCCAAGCTAGCGAGCACAAAATCAGGATCGGGTAACCGGTCCCTCATCCAAGGATTGGTGAAGGAACCAACGGTCGCCCTCCATTTGACGAAGTCAAGCCCCTCATGGCTAGACCCCATCACCAACTTCCTGAAACTCGGCAAGTTGCCTGAAGATGAGAAAGCGGCCAAAGTTTTAAGAAGGGAGGCGGCCAGATACGCAATCATTCAGGGACAACTATTCAAAAAGGGACTCAGCCAGCCCCTATTGAAGTGCTTGCACCCCGACCAAACGGACTACGTGCTTAGAGAAGTCCATGAAGGGTGTTGCGGGCACCACATCGGGGGCAAAGCCCTAGCAAGGAAGCTCATCCGAGCCGGGTACTATTGGCCAACAATGATGAAAGACTCAAGGGAATTTGTCAAAAGGTGCATAAAGTGTCAACAAAACGCCAACTTCCACAAGGCGCCGGCTTCCGAGCTGAGCCTGCTGACGACCACACGACCTTTCGCTCAATGGGGAGTTGACCTTCTGGGACCTTTCCCGATTGGCCCAGGGCAAGTCAAATACCTCATAGTTTCCATCGACTACTACACCAAATGGATAGAGGCTGAGCCACTGGCCAGGATATCGTCCTCCAACTACCGGAAGTTCATGTGGAGGCAGGTGATAACCCGTTTCGGTATCCCGGAGGTCGTTATCTCAGATAATGGGACCCAATTCACAGACAAGAAGTTCATGGAGTTCCTCTCAGGCCTAGGCATAAAACAGAGGTTCTCCTCGGTAGAACATCCCCAAACAAACAGGCAGGTAGAAGCTGCAAACAAAGTCATCCTTCTTGGTCTAAAGAAGCGCCTAGACAATAAGAAAGGAACATGGGCTGACGAACTCGTCTCCGTCCTATGGTCCTATCGGACAACCGAGCAAAGCGCCACGGGGGAAACTCCTTTTTGCCTAACATACGGGGTCGATGCAGTGATACCCGTCGAAATCGGCGAACCAAACCCCCGACTACTACTCGCGGGCATGAGCGAAGCGGTCGAAAAGGACCTGGTCGAGGAAACAAGGGAGATGGCTCACTTATCAGAAACGGCATTGAAACAAAGAATAGCCCTGCGTTACAACGCTAAAGTCCTCAAACGAGATTTCGAGGAAAGGGACCTCGTCCTGCGACGCAACGACGTCGGCGTACCGACCCCAGGGGAAGGCAAGCTGGCGGTGAACTGGGAAGGTCCCTACAGGGTAAGGGAGGTTCTCGGCAAAGGTGCTTACAAGCTCGAAAGACTCGATGGCAAGGAAGTACCCAGAACATGGAATGCGGGTAGCCTAAGAAGGTTCTACTCATGACAAGACGACTCGCCGACCTGAGAACCCAAACAGATAGTAAATACTTGCTTTGTTCGCATGACAATCTACCTTTTTACTTTATCAAATACTCGCCATATTGATTAAATTGCTTAGCTAACGATTAACTCATACTTGTCAAAAATTTTCTTACTTGTCCACCACTTTCCTACGTGCGCCGCGCACGAGCGCACCTTAAAACGGCAGACCGGGACTGATCACCCCGGGGGCCATCTTCCTTATGGCCAAAACCAACTACGACGACAACACGACCACGGTGACCCAAGCCATAACAAACATAAAATGGGAAAACGGGCGCGAGCCCACCCCCGAGAGAAATAACGACAACAAATATAGTAAACGGCAACCCGGCCAAACGACTGAATAAGTATAACTTATAAAGAGTCAAAACAAAAAATGAGCAACAAGTTGTTCAGCAAATGCGTTACAAAATATCCCAAGTTACAAGATCTCACTTCCTCGGCATGTCAACAATCTTTCCGTCCTGGATAGTCTTGAAAACGCCAATTGACGACGTGTCGAAATCAGGAGCTGCGATCTTTAGCTGAGCCTTCAGGGCATATTCGGTCATCGAGATGGCGTTCTTCCCTTGCTCCTTGGTCACTTTGAGCTTCTTCTTAAGATCTGCGGCTTCGGCTTTAGCGGTTTTTGCCTCTGAGACGGCCTGCTCCCGCTCTTTCTCCAAGACGGCAACCCGACCCTGAGCGGCATTCAGCTGATCCTCCAAGGTCATCTCACGCTTGATCAGCCGGGCCACGGTCTCATCGGACGCCTTCAACCTCTCCGCAACGGATGACGCTTTCTCCTCAGAAGCACTAAGCTTTCCCCCCATCTTGGACAGCTGACCCTGGAGCAGCTCAACTTGGGCCTTGAAGTCATTGTTCGCTTTAACAGAGGATTCAAGCTTCCTCCGGAGCGCCTCCATCCCCGATAACTCGAATTCAGCCTTCCGAGCTATCACGGCTCCACGAAGCAAGGTGCGGTACATCCATCTCGCCTGCCCGGACAGATCGGTCCCATGAAAATGCTCCTCCGTCCCGGGTATCAGCTGTGAGTCAATAAATTCGGTAGCATCAAAGTTCCTTTCCATTATAGTAAGGGCCCCTTCCGGGCTGGAAGACACCCTCTGCCTCTTGGGAGTACGGATGGGCTCCACGTCACTATCCGGCTGGGGGATGAAAGACGCGTGCCCTTCAGCGGGCCCCTCCTCACGAATAGGGGAAGCCTGGACCCCTGCAATCTATTTTCCCGACACGCCGGTATCCTGGGGAGAAGGCACAGCCTGATTCTCCTTCTCCCCAGAAGGACCCTCCGACTTACCGGCATCCTTTTCTTCGGCATTCTCGTCGTCACTCGCTTCAAAAAAGGTCTTCATCAGATTCTCAAGACCAGTCACGGTGGCAGACATTTCCACTACAGCAAACAACAGGCGCATTAGTCGTTAGATCGGGAAAAGAAAACAACAATAAACAAACATAAGCAAACAAAGAAGACAACTCACGAATATAGCTCCTGGCGGCCTCCCGTTCACCCATAAGAAGATGAGGGTTCACGAGGTTCTTTTCAAAAATGGCAAAAAGTACGTCAGCTATTTGCTTATCTACAGGCGACAACCTTTTGTACGTCACCTTGATGAAAGGATTCGACCCCGCACCAAAACTCCAATAAGTCTGGATAAGGCGCTCCCCCTCTAACGACAACCAAAAGGGGTGACGACCTTTGACGGGACGAACTTTGAAATACTTATCTTTAAAACCATGGTAGGAGTCCTCAAAAAGGCCAAATATTCTCCTACCCTGGGCAGAACGGAAAGAGAGAAACCCTTTCCTCGCCTTCCCCTGTTTGGAAGGGTTGGTAAGGCTGAAGTAGAAGAGGAAGACGTCCACTGACACCGGCAGCTCCAGGTGCTCGCAAACCATTTCGAAGCAGCGGATCGAGGCCCAGCTGTTCGGATGAAGTTGAGAGGGGGAGACGGATATCCGGTTCAACAGCGCCATTTGAAA
>NC_029789.2:30645717-30646992 GCF_000816755.2 Arachis ipaensis
TGGCTCTTCCCCCAAGGTACGTCACATATCACATCACCCTTTCTGCCTGCACATTTACTGACAAGGGTGCCTGCACATTTACTGACAAGGGCGTCGGAGTGTCTTCGCAGGTGGCACCCCCCTTTTCTCACACGAAGTGCTCGGGACCTCGCACCTCCTGGACTGGAAGACCGTGACCAGACGAGCCCCTTCCTTCACCCCAGATCCTGACCCGAACCGTTCGGTAACCGACCTACCGAACACCACATATATCAAATTTTCAATGAACTTAAAACATAGAGCAGAGCACTAAAACAGTGTCTGAATTATGTAAATTTAGTGAGGCATAATTAATGATGTAGGAAACTGATCTTTTATAAATGTTTCATTACTTTGAGAAGAGCAGCACTCAGTTATAGGAGTGGCAAAACGGGTCGAGTCCATCGGGTCGATCCGCTAAACCTGTTAAAAAATGCGGATCGGGCTAGGATTTGGAGCCCGCCAAATTAAAAAACCCACTAAATCCGCACCGCCAAATTGGCGGGTTTTGGCGGGGCGGGCCGGTCCACCGGACCAAAGATTTTTATTTTATTTTATTTTTATTAAATAAAAGAGTGATTACTATTATAAAATTAATAATTATAGAATTTTTAAACATTTTTTTTCATTTTTTATTTTTATTCTTCTTTTAGTTATTAACTTTGTTTATTTTATTTTACAATTTCGTATATATACTCAAATTATGTGACTTATTTTTTAAAATAAAAATAATTCTATTGAAAAATATTATTTTGAACAATTTTATTGAAGTTAAAAATTAAAAAAAATAGTAAAAAAATATATTATAATTTGGCTATTTTTTATTTGTATTTAATTTTTTAATTATTATATTTTAGTTAATTTTAATGAATTTTATTTTTCAAAAAAAAAGAAAAAAGAGTCAAGCGGGTTAGCCCGCCAACCCGCCAATCTGCCATAAAAATGGACGGACTAGCATTTTGAACCCATTTTAGTTGGTGGGGCGGGTTGGGCGGGCCAGCCCGCTTTGCCACCCCTACTCATTTACAACCTTCTCCCCATCGAAGATTTCAAGCAATCAAGGTTTGGAATCTATGATGCACAAACACCGACATGGACACACGACACGACACGGAACACTCCGACACGTAAATTTTAAAATTTTACATGACACGGAGACACGTATACATATAAAATATAAAATATTTTTTAAATAAATTATAATGATATTTTGATATTTTATTGATATTAAAATATAAATTAAAATTTTTAATTATT
>NC_029789.2:30656681-30668613 GCF_000816755.2 Arachis ipaensis
ATTAGTTAACATTTATTTTTCATTTAATTAATTATTAATTAATTTATATATAAAGCTTTCCATTTGCACTCTCAAATTTGCTAAACCCCAAAGCTTTGACACCTTACCTTTTTCTTTAGGACTCTGTTTTTCTCTCTGCTTCTTCTTCTGATGGCCTTTGTAATTCAAGTGTTGGTTTTCTAGAAGCTTCAGAAAAACAAATTCTCTAGCTGGTGAGTTGAATTTCACCCTCATGCTGATCCATGCCTTGAAAATTTCACTATTTTATTCATCTTTTTGGGGTTAAATTATCTTAGTTTTGCTTTAGACGCTAGGATGATGAGGTTTATCTTAGTGAAGTTTTATTGAAGGGAGAAGAGGGAAGAAATTTAGAATGTGTGTTCCAGCTTTTCTTTTCTTTTCTTTTCTTTTCCTTTTTACTCATTAATTTTGTGTTTTTTTTTTAATAATAATAATAATAATTAATATTATTATTAATTCTTGAAAATTTCTTTGCTTTTAAAGATTTCCTTAGTGTGTTTTGTTTGTTTTGATTTGGGGATTATAAATGTAAAGTTGTTAAATTTTTAATGAATTGAATTTTGGAAGCTTCAGTTTTTTATTTTTTATGTTTTTAAAAAATGTGGTGGAAGAACTCTTAGTGATTAAGATATGAAAGAAAGGTAAAGTTGTGCGAGAAATGTTAAACTTTTCAAATCTCCATAAATTTTTCCTTTCTTGATTTGTTGGAGAAAATGGTTAGGTAAAAAAATGTCCAAGCACTAATAAATACTGCTTCTTATTGGTTTTGGGATTCATGGAGCTCTGTGCTATACTGGTATTGAGTTTTATCAAATCTCTTTTAGGTGTGTTGTTTCACCCATTTGCTTCTCCTTCTCAAGTTGTTCTCTTAGAGCAAACTTGTTTTGAATAATCAAACTGTGCGAGTTAGTTTGTTTTCTTGAATTTGAATAAATACATAAAATATGTAACTTTTTGTGTATCTCAAGTCATGTCCATATGTCCATAACATTGTTTACTTGTATAATGATCAATTATTGTTTTGCAGCCTGCAATTATTATATTTTTTTTATAAGTTTTCTCCTCCATTTTGTTAATATAAAATTTTGTTGTGTAGTTAATCAGACCATGTACCTGTCATATGGCTGATTTGTTTATTTATTATTTTATTATTTTATATTTCTGGTGTTTCAATTAGGATTTTAAAATTGCATGGTAAGATGGTTTGATGGTGTTTTTTAGAGAAGCACGAGCTCTGGTTGTGTTCTGTGCTGCTTTGCCTGCATTGCCTCCATAAATGGGCTGCTTCAACTCTAAGCCAACAAGACAGTCTCCGGGGCAGGTCGATCCAGTAGTTCTTGCATCACAGACAGCTTGTAAGTTGATTCTTGTTTCCGCAGAAATGATTTAAAGCTCTAATTCTTGTGGTTTATTGTGACTGTGACTCTTTTATTCGATGAATTCTTGAGTTTGATAACCTCAGGGGTATTAAATTGATAACAAAGCCTTCCTGAGAAGGGAATGGTTCTGGGTCTGCAAGCAAGAAATGAAACAGAGTTCTGTTTTGTTCAGTTTATTTTAGAATTTTGAAAGTAGGGTAAAGATGGATCCATGAAAAACTTCAATTCCCTGTATGCATTTTATGTCTATCTTAATGCGGGCTTATAGCATACGAACAATAAAGGAGAGGTTGAACAAGATCTGTTGTTGAATAAGTGTAATGTAATATTACAAATTATATTGCTTCTGAAATTTGTCATATAAACCAAATCACAGATAAAATATTTTTAGCCTCTTCTACTTGCTAGGTTGAAGAGATTAAGAATAGCTGCATGTGTTTTCTATGGCATCAAGTTATTTACAATCCATCTTGTCACCACTTTAGTAGGAAAAGTGTTAGTTTTCCCTCTCCAAATTTCAATTCTAATTGGTTGGTTCATATGCTTTACCGGTCTTCTGGTCTATTAGTTATTGAAAAACGGAATCGTCTTGTTTTATATTTGTTATGGAATTCACTCCATCTCTATTTCTCAAGCCCTCATGCCAGTTTAGTAGTTTAAACTTACAGCAAATTTTGGTTTCGCAGTCACGGTCAGTGAGGTTGAAGCACTTTTTGAGCTATTTAAGAGCATAAGCAGTTCGGTCGTTGATGATGGACTAATAAGCAAGGTACCATATAGAAAATGCGTTTTCCTCCTGGTCTCGAACATGTATTTATGGCATCTATTTTGTGATGTTCATTTTATTATGAGATATTTGGTATGCTTTTTTTATTTCTTGATATGAATGATCAACAATATACTATATTGTTTTTTGTGCTTTTCATTTTCTTAAATAGAATCTGTCAGAGTCACACAATATCATGATGAATTGCTTATACAATTACCAATATTTTTTATTTCTATTTGTTCTTCACATTCATTTCATAGTCTGTTCTTTGATTACAGTGTTCTTTCTTTGCAGGAAGAATTTCAATTGGCAATCTTCAAGAATAGGAAGAAGGAGAATATCTTTGCCAATCGGGTACTATACATACACAGCATGCTTCTGGTTTATGAATAAGGCCTTCATTTTTAAGGTTTCTTGCATGCATGAGTGAATGCCTATCTAGCATCACAAATGTACTTTGTTAAATCGATGATTTGCAATGCAAATAGGTTAATGAAGACATTGTTCTATCGCCATATACTTTCGGAAGAAACTCAATTTCTTAATCCCTTTAATAACCTGAAGCATAAATGCTCATGATGACACATTTAGCTAGAGGTCAGTATTCTTTTAGATATAAAGGCACATGCATCTCCATGTTTAAATTTTCATATAGAAATCTCTGTTTTTTGAGTCGTCGCTAGGTGCTGCTTAGTAATAAATTTCATTGTTTTTCATGGTATCTCCAAGCATTTCAGTTAACTGGATGTCCTTTTGACATTAGAATTTTACTGCATGCAGATCTTTGATCTATTTGATGTTAAGAGGAAGGGAGTAATTGACTTTGATGACTTTGTTCGATCTCTCAATGTCTTCCACCCAAATGCACCACTGGAAGACAAGATTGATTGTAAGTTGAAGATTGAATCCTAACCCCTTTTCTGGTTAAAGTAGATTTCGATTGTGAAACTCATATTTTAGGTTTTGCAATTCTCTTGCAGTTTCATTTAGGCTCTATGATTTGGACAGCACAGGCTTTATAGAACGCCAAGAGGTAGCATATAGTGCAATCCTATTATGTGTCAATTTACTTAGATTTTCACTTTGTTATTCATGATATCAAAAACAACTAGCCCTACAATAGTGTGCTCTACGAACACTAAATAAGTGATATTCACCACTAAAATATGATTTGTTGTAGTGTTCATCTACGTTTCCGCTTATGTCCGATTAATTTTAGTGATAGTAGCTTCATTGTTCTTTCGCGTTATTTCTAACAGGTCAAGCAAATGTTGATTGCGCTTCTCTGTGAATCTGAAATGAAGCTAGCAGATGAGGTGATCGAAACAATTATTGACAAGGTGACTATTTTTGTAAAATAACTATGATATAACAAATTTGATGAATACTTACAATTTCAATTTCATGGACTTAAATGTCAATGTGTTGTTAAATGTAAATAAATTCTACATGATCATTCAATATATTTGCAAAATATGATTAGATAGCAATGTAAATTTTGTATATTGACAATGTATCATAATGATTTGCAGAACCTCTCTTTTATGCTGTGCTTTAACCACTATTTTTCATGTCCTTCTGATTGTCACAAATTTAAGGCTTAAGCTTCACATTTTATCTTGATCAGACATTCATGGATGCTGACCTGAACAAAGATGAGAAGATAGACATTGTTGAGTGGCAAAATTTCGTTTCTAAAAATCCATCATTGCTCAAAATCATGACGCTACCCTATCTGAGGTACGTTTGAATTGAATAGTTTTCTTGAAATTTTTCCTCTCCATTTTCGTTGTCTCGGTCAACATAGATTGAAGTAAGGATGTAACAAAAGTGACAATGATAGATAATAGCAATGGAGCATGGATTCATACATGGACACGACATATATATAAAATATAAAATATTTTTTTGTTAAATAATAATATATTATTTCTAAATTCATTTACATGTTAAATGTTAAGAATAAGACTGAACACGCTGACACATGATGGTATTTAGATGTGTCCAGACATGTCTGGAAAATATATTTTTACTAAGACACGGGATACTATATCTATATTTATTTTAAGAATACATGTTAAGAATAAGACTGAACACGCTGACACATGATGGTATTTAGATGTGTCCAGACATGTCTGGAAAATATATTTTTACTTTTTATTAAGACACGGTTGAACACATACGCGTGTCGGACGAGTGTCGGTGAATATCGTGTCCAAAATGTATCCAACATGCAGACACAACAACTCAACGAAGTGTAAGTCCTTCATAGTTTGGAATAAAGGGAACTTTAATTCCCCTAAATTTTCTTGATTTGTTTACTTTCAAATCAAACACATGACAAACCCTTAGAAATCTCCTAGAAACATTCACGGAGATTTGTTTCCATCCGTTGCATCTTCGCTGCTGATATCTGATTCTTCGAGACCACTGGATTCCCCAGAATTAGGGCCGTTGTCATCACTCTCATTTTCCAAATCAGGCAAGACCTTAGATTTAAAATCTTCGTTACATAACACATCATACCCGCATTCCTTCATCTTTAGCTGCCCCCCTTGCACATCAAAACGCAACCTACTATTTTCGCTAAAAGCTGGCTTCCGATGTTTGCTAAAGGGCTTTGATTCGCTTATGTTGTCATACTGCCTATGATGTAGCTGAATGTAAATGTATTTGTCCGTCATTATCATTGTTACAAGGCAGCAACTATAATGTGTCCTTGCAGCATCAGAAGAGAGATATAAGGAGGGACCAGCTTCGGGATGGGATGATTCAAAGCTCCAACTGAATTTCAAAGTTGGAAATGATGTTGAAGATTCCAGAGGCTCAAAAGCAATGAATACAATTATTCCCCACCATTCATTCCCACCAAGTTCATTAGGGATATCCGCTATGATTGATGCACTTGATTCAAGTTTTGACAACCTTGGACCCATTGGAAAGAGTATCTCATTGCCAAACTTTGGAGGAATTTCAAAGTATGTGATGGGGTAACTATGATCCCTGACCTGTTACAACCAAATATTTTTTTAAGAGTACGGTAATTGTATGAAGAATATGCATCCATAAATATTTTTATGCTACAAAATACATATATTTATGTATTTATGCAGCATGTGTGTTGACATAGTACATTCAAAAAAAGCTAGCATGTTACATCAGTTTCCCAAAATGAGATATATTGGGAGGCCTACAACTTGGGAAGGCTTAAAACCAGTGGACAAAACCTACCTTAAAAGACAATAAGTCTTTCTTATATATTTCTTGCTAAATTGATGTGGAACTTTTTCCTAATCCAAACAATACGTCGAGAAAATATTAACCAATAAATTGAATGAGAAAAAAATCACAACAGCAAGTCGGAAGCCACACCTTAACCCAAAACATTAACATAATGAAGTTATAGGTCATCCATACTATATGCTCCTCATTTAATCCATCTTTTGATTGAAGGATTTTTACCCTTTACACTTGAAATCTTAATGTGATGAAAAATTTATGAATTAAATAGTAATGTTGAAAAATTGTGATTCTGAATCCCAAATTTTCACAATCTATAATTTCTGAAAAATATTGCAACATATACTACCTATTTTTGAGGACTTTTTTAAATAAATATTTTAAATGTTTTATTTATGGATATATGCATTTTGGGAGGTATTTATGAATTTCATCATATTATTACCTCGTCTACAATATAAACGAGTTAAGTAAATACATATCTCATTTACATTAATGTACACGAGATAAGACACAATTTTTATGAACCAATAACAGGTGCAAACAAGATACATTGAGAAATTTTCTTTGTGTGTAAGATACAATATAAACGAGAAAAGTCATTTCGTTTACATGTATAAAACAACAAAAAATTTTCATCTATATAAAGAGGTGCATTTAGTAGCTTCCCTCGCACAAATTTCACTCATTCTTCCCAACTCTTTTAAAAAGCTTCTTAAGAATGGCGGCTAGTGAATATGTTTTTGTTTGTGTGTATCCTAATTCTCACATTAGGGACAATGTGGAAGGGGTTGATGTTCTCCGCACGTGTATCTAAACGTGCCATAGTGTTAAAAACTCAACTCTGGCAAGAAGAACGCTTGAAAAGGCTCTAGAAGTGGACAAAATAACCAAAATGAACGAAATTGGGTGCTGCCAACGACTAGTATATATAGGCACCCTACAAAACTTATCATATTTATACTGTAAAAGAGATAAGTATGGCTATATCTCGTATACACTGTAACAAGATAGTTTACGTGTATTATCACGAGTGCACAAGAACTAGACGTGAGCCGAGCTGACCAAGCTCAAGTTGTGCTCATGAAAATTGAGCTCAGTTCACTAATAATCGAGTCTATTTGTAAAGCTCAAGCTCGACTCACCAAAAGCTCACAAATTGAGTCGAGCAATTCATAATATATTATTAATATAAATAATTATAATAAGTCATATATCGAGTTAGCTCACGAGTCAATGAGTTGAAATTACCAGAGCTCAAGCTCGGCTCATTTAATATATGAGGTTAAATTCTGGCTCACACTTGGCTCACAAACTCATAAGCTCAACTTATTGAGTTGTTAGCTAGTCGAGTTTGAGCTGGCTCACGAGTCAGCTTGGACTCATTTCCACCCACCCTAGAGACACGTAAACTCATTGTATCTTATCTCATTTATAGTGTAAACGAGATGTATTTACTCAATTATGCTACATATATACCAAAATCAGCAACTAGTATAAAATACATGTTAAATTACAAAATATACATTTAAAATAAGTTAAACAACACATGTATTTATACATAAATACACCGTGAGTAATTTTATACAAATAGCATTTTTGATACTTAACTCGGTTACCATGTAAATACTCCCAAAATGCATATATTTGTACATAAAGCATTTAGAAAAAAATTCCTATTTTTATCGAGTATAGGACTATATAGTGATATCTCGGCACTCGGCTGACTCGGCATAAAAAAAATCCCATAGGTATATTGTCTAATAACTTTTTGCACTTGTTATCTTTCTGATTTATTTTCTCTGATGAAAATTAAATAGCATAAAAGTAACTACCAAGAAGAAGAGATACCATATAAATGTATAATTGACAAAGAGAACAAACCTGACATAAGAGCTCGTCATTATTTGACTTGAATTGCTCCCAAAACTTCCAGAGATCTAAGAATAAACCAGCTTCCACAACAGAGTCTGACAGACGTGGAAGCACAGATCGATAAACAAAGTCATTGCAACCTTCTGCTTCAAGAATACGTAGGTTAGGAAGCATAGCAACACTTTTAGGTACCACGAGATGTGTATTGCCACTTAAAATTAAAGTCTCCAACGATGATAGTTCACCAAGATTTTCGGGAATTAATCCATGATCGAGATTGCAATTGCCTAAATCAAAAATATTTAGCGAGGAGAGCCCAGCAAAAGAAGGAGGTAAGTTTAAGCGTAAGAGATCTGGTTCTTTGCTAAATCCAAACTCGAAAGACAATGCTAACTCGCAGGTGTTGGATACTGGTCCACTGCATCCATGGAAAGAAAGCCTCTTGAGGTTTTCCAATTCAAACAGGCATGGATTCATCACTCTTATGGAAGTTTCGCTTAGATCAAGATCCTCTAAAGCCTTGTTTTGATTTATATTATGCGGCACCTTGCAAACCTTTGAGCATCCAGACAAGTTGAGCTGTTTGAGTGATTTCAAATTACTAATGCTATCTGGGATGCAAAGAAGATTTGAGCACTTCATCAAATTCAACACGGACAAACTTCCCATACTCTCTCCAAAATCAGGAAGTGTCTTCATATTTGTGCAGCCACAGAGAAAGAGCCTCTTCAATGAACACATTTCCAATTTATTTGGTAATGTTTCAAGCTTTGTACAACCTATCAGGCTCAACATTGCAAGTTTCTGATGCTGACCAACAGATTGGTGAAGTTCAACCAGCGATACACAACCATCAAGGAAGAGCTCTTCAAGTAATGGAACTTCAGAAATATCTGGAGTCTGAATCAAATCCTTGGAATAACTCAAGTCAATAACTTTCAGTCTCTCGAACACCTAAACACATTAAATAATATCATTGAATTAATTTGAAAAATTATTATGCTAATATATAAATGTTGTGGAAGCTCGTCGTTCAGGATCCTTACCTGATTTCCATTCCATGGTTTTTCTAGCTTGCTATTGTTCATCTGCAAGTGAACAAGTCGGTGTAGTTCTATGTCAAGCGGTAGAGCTTTCAAAGGACATTCTGTCCAAATAAGAACCTTTAGAGACCTAGGAAGACATTTGAAACCATGCGAGAGGTGCAAATCACATAATACGATGAGAAGTCTAAGGTTGCGCATCTTAGAGAACGCTTCCGGGTGCCAATTTGCAGCTTTATTGTATGACTCGAATTGCTGCTTCAAAACCATGCCTTCAATGTTCTCAGTTCCCTGATATAAAAATGGTCAGCATCAAATAAGCACGGCAAGACACAAGGAATCCAGAAAAATCTTTGATTCGTGTTTTTATTTTCAATTTTTTTGGCTTACCGGAAGAGCTTCGTCTTGAATGGTTGAGGGGAAAAATGGATTTTGAGTTTTCGAAATTTGTGGCAATGTTTTTAGATTTAAACTAATGTTCCACCTATCATGATTTTATGGTTGAGATGGATCTAATTAGTGAGGTTGTGTTAGACCAATTTTACTTATAAGTGATTTATATAATTATATTATCTAATTTAATTGATAAATAAAATTATACTTAATATTTATTGAGGGATAAAAATGTCTTAGAGAAATAATGTAATTCATCAACAAGTTATTCCAAACAATAAAATTCAATTTTATCTCATTAAATGAGTTGCTTGTTCCAAACTATGGAATTGAATTCCATTTCTTTAGGAATTCATTTCTTGAATTGAATTCTAATTCCATCATTTAAAGGTTTCCAAACAGGCTGTTAAAGAAAAAGTTAAAAGCCAGTAAATGAAATAAAAGAAAAAATTAAAAGCCCAGTAAATGAAATCAGAAAAACGTGATTTTATTGTTTTCTTCATTTTCACTTTTTTCTTCATAAATCCTAAGAAAAAACAGAAAATGTAAAACAAAAAAGCCAAGTGTGTGTGTGTGTGTGGAGAGAGAGAGAGAGAGAGAGAATGACACTTACCGTATTTTCTTCCAATATTTGATCAATATCATCTAGAGAGCTCAACCGACTGCGTTTTCCAGGATCCTTTTCAGATTCTTGAAAAACTATTTGTTTACCCATATCTTCAAGCAAATCATGCATCCCTAGAACTCCTTTGTTGCAGGTAATCAATGATTTTCCTATCAGCTCACTTATTCCTTTTGTCGGATTTAGGCCACAATTTTTCAATATTTTTGTCACTTTATCTCTGTACCACCCCCTAAAAAAGCATGCAATATCAAGAAATATGGTCTTGTACCCTTCTTTCAGCATATCATAACTTATCCTGAGTAAGTTCATTATTCCACCATCTGGATCTTTTCTTATCTCATCTAAAGCATCTTCCCATTCATCAATGCTTCTTCTACGAAGATTAGATCCTAGCACTTTAAGTGCCAAGGGAAGGCCTCCAGTATAGCTCACAAACCTTTTCGACAACTCCAAGTACTCTTCTTTTGGTAGCTCTCCTTTGAAAGCTTCTTGATGAAAGAGCTGAAGGGATTCATCAGTGTTCAAGACTTCCATCTCATAGATTTTAAACGCACCATGTGAACTAAGCAGGTTCTTGTCCCGAGTTGTAACAACTATTCTGCTTCCCAGACCAAACCATTCCTTGTTTCCTACCAAATTCTCTAGCTGTTCTATAGTTCTCACATCATCTAGGACAATAAGAATCCTTTTTTTGTACAGAAGGTTTCTGATGTTGTCCCTTCCTTGGACTAAAGTTTCAATTACTCTGCTCCTTAGTTTCAGATGTGAAAGAAGTTGATTTTGTAAGTTAACTAGATCTCCTTCCTTTGAAACATCTCCAACTCGGAGAATGCAATAATCTTCAAATTCTCTTCTGATTCTTTTACAGACAACAGAGGCAAGAGTTGTTTTCCCTAACCCGCCCATGCCCCAAATTCCAAGAAAGAGAACATCTCCTTTCGACTCTAGGCTTAAACATGAACGCACATCGTTTACTTTTGATTCAATTGCAACCAGATCATCATCATCCTTTGTTGGCAACTGAGGTTCTACTTTAGTCCATACTTCTTCAGCAATTTCATCAATGAGTTGCGATTCATATCTACATTTAATAAGTTGAAAAAATATCATATCAAACTCCACAATAATTAATTAAATTAATTCTCTTAATGTAATAACAATTTTAAAATACACAAAATAAGACTATAATTTATTGTTCATAATGCATTTTTTATTTTGTTAAAAAACTCAATATATGTAATTATCCATAAAGGAATATATTAGTTAAAAATAAAAGGGTAAAATATATTTTTTGTCCTTTAAAGTCTTTCGAAAGTTTTAAGAGTAAAACCCCTTTTCGGGAGGGGTGTTCAAATCCAAACCGATCTAAATTAAACCACTTATCCAATCCAATCCAAACTGAAAACCGATTAAAACGGCACTAATTTGAATTTGATTGGATTCTATTTTTTATAACTGATCTAATACAATCCAAACCGCACAATATGCTATAATATTATTATTTTATTATTATATTTACAATTATACTTATACCATATTCAATTTGTTGTATATTTTTAAATTATTCATGTATTATTATTATTTAATAAATCTTTTATGTTCAAAATGTGATTTATTTATTTATTTTAACTAACCTATAATTTTATTTCTATTGTTATGTTATCATTGGTTTTTAAGATATTGTTGACACTTGTTATGTTATTGTTGGTTATTTAAAATTTGATATTGAGATTTGTTATATATATTTAATTTTTTGAATTTACAAAACAGCAAATCCAATCCAATCCAAACCACTTGAAATTGGATCGGATCGGATCGGATTTAAAAAATAAAATAAAATCATCCAATCCAAACCGCACCACAAATAAAATTAGTGTTCGGATCGGATGAGTTTTTGACTCAAAACCGATCCAAACCGCACCACAAACACCTCTACTTTTCGGCCCCTGTCCATTTTCATTTTAGACAACACGTACCCTATCAATTGGAAAATGACAAATTGACCCCTATTCTTCGTTTCAGTTAGACACGAGCCCCTTTGTCAAATTCTCCGGCAAGTCTTGACAAAACTTGATGACATGTCACGTTGGGCTCTATGATGTGGCATCGCTTAGCTTACGTGAACTATAACCATTCAACTAATGGACACGAAGTATAGGGGTCAGCTTGTCATTTTCCAATTGATAGGGTACGGGTTGTCTAAAATAAAAAATAGACAGGGACCGGAAAAGAATTTTACTCAAGTTTTAAAATTATTCCTAACATTTGGAATAAGTTTCAATCCTACCTCTCTTGTAAATTTTATAAGAGTCAACTGTTAGAGCAAAATTATTTTATCAATTTTACCTCCTATCTCTATAACAATTAACAACCATCACCACCATCATCCCTATAACCATGGCGTACTGATCTTCGCTTGATCTTAAAAGAGGCAAATACAGTGTCGGATATCATGACAAAGATAGCTTTAAGGCCTTATTCTCAACACGTGGAACTTCTGGTATCTTGAAAGAAGTGAGAGTAGTATTCGGCAAAACTACCCTGTCTTAACCGTCTCTTAGGACTTTGTTTTTCTTTTCCTTTCGGT